>NC_092751.1:69316145-69658707 GCF_047496795.1 Chiloscyllium punctatum | reverse complement strand
GGGAGAAGGAAGGGGGGAAGGAGATGGGAAAGGAGAGGAGGGGTGGAAGGGAGAAGGAGATGGGGAAGGGGATGAAAGGAAGGGGATGGAGATGGGGCAAGGAGAGTGGGGGAAGGAAGGGCGAAGGAGATAGGTGGAAGGAGAAGCGGCAAGGAATTGGGAAGGAGATAGGGGCGAAGGAGAGGTGGGGGAAGGAAGGGGGAAGGAGAGGGGGGAAGGAAGGGGTAGGAGAGGGGGAAAGGAAGGGGAAAGGAGATGGGGGAAGGAGAGTAGGGAAGGAAGGGAAGGAGATAGGGAGAAGGAGAGGGGGAAGGAAGTGGAAGGAGATAGGGGTGAAGGAGAGGTGGGGGAGGAAGGGAGAAGGAGAGGTATAAAGGAAGGGGGAAGGAGAGGGCGCAAGGACGGGGGAAGGAGATAGGGTGGAAGGAAGGGGGAAGGAGATAGGGTGGAAGGAAGGGGGATAGAGATGGGGAAGGAGAGGGGGTTAGGAAGTGGGAAGGAGATGGCGGGGAAGGAGATAGGGGGAATGACAGGGGGGAGGGAAGTAGAGGGGGGAAAGAGAGGGGGGTAAGGAGAGGGTGGGAAGGAAGGGGGAAGGAGGGGGGGAAGGAGAGGGTGGGAAGGAGATGGGGAAGGAGAGGGGGTGAATGCAGGGGGAGGAGATGGGGAAGGAGAGGGGAGAAGGAGAGGGGGTAGGAGATGGGGGAAAGGAGAGGGGGAAGGAAGGGGGAAGGAGATAGTGGGGAAGGAGAGGGTGAAGGAAGGGGGAAGGAGATGCGGGATAGGAGAGGGGGAGAAGGAGAGGGGGAGGAGATAGGGGGAAAGGAGAGGGGGGAAGGAAGCGGGAAGGAGATAGGGCGGGAAGGGGGATAGAGATGGGGAAGGAGAGGGGGGAAGGAAGTGGGAAGGAGATGGCGGGGAAGGAGATAGGGGGAATGACGTGGGGAGTGAAGTAGAGGGGGGAAAGAAGGGGGGTAAGGAGAGGGTGGGAAGGAAGGGGGAAGGAGGAGGGAAGGAGAGGGTGGGAAGGAGATGGGGAGGGAGAGGGGGGGAATGAAGGGGGGAGGGAGATGGGGAAGGAGAGTGGAGAAGGAGAGGGGGTAGGAGATGGGAAAGGAGAGGGGGGAAGGAAGGGGGAAGGAGATAGGGGGGAAGGAGAGGGTGAAGGAAGGGGGAAGGAGATGCGGGATAGGAGAGGGGAGAAGGAGAGGGGGGAGGAGATAGGGGGAAGGTGAGGGGGGGAAGGAAGGGGGAAGGGGATAGGGGTAAGGAGAGTGGGGAAGGAAGGGGGAAGGAGAGAGGGGCGAAGGAGAGGTGGGGGAAGGAAGGGGGAAGGAGATGGTGCGAAGGAGATGGGGGCAAAGGAGAGGGTGGGGAAGGAGGTAGGGTGGAAGGAGAGGGGGGAAGGAAGGGGGAAGGAGATAGGCGGGAAGGGGTGTGTGAACGAGATAGGGGGAAGAAGAGGGGGTAAGGAAGGGGAAGGGGAAGGAGATAGTAGGGATGGAGAGGGTGGGGAAGGAGAGGGGGAAGTAGATGTGGGGACTGGGAGGGTGAGGAAGGAGAGTGCAGAAGGAGTTGGGGGAAGAAGGGGGGGAAGGAAGGGGGATGGAGCTAGGGGGGAAGGAGATAGGGGGAAGGCGAGGGGGGAAGGAAGGGGGAAGGAGATGGGGAAGGAGAGGGGAAGGAAGCAGGAAGGAGAAATGGGGGAAGGAAAGGGGGGAAGGAGATTGGGGGTAGGAGAGGGGGTGGAAGGAAGGGAAAAGGAGAGTGGACAAGGAGGGGGGAAGGAGATAGGGGGAAGGAGAGGGGGAAGGAGATGGGGGCAAGGTGAGGGGCTGGAAGAAGCGGGAAAGAGAGGGGGAAGGAGATGGTGGAACGAGGTGGGTACGAAATAGGGGGAGGGAGAGGGGGAAGGAGAGAGGGGGGAAGGAGAGGTCGGGGAAGGAGAGGGGGGCAAGGAGGGGGGAAGCAGATGGTGGAAGGAGAGGGGGAAGGTGATGGGGAAGGCAAGGGGATGAAGGATGGGGGAAGGAGAGGGGGAAGGAGATGGGGAAGAAGAGGTGGGAAGGAGATAGGGAGAAGGAGAGGGGGAAGGAGAGAGGGTGGGAAGGCGAGGGGGGAAGGAAGGGGGAAGGAGATGGGGAAGGGGGAAAGGAAGGGGGGAATGAGATGGGGGAAGGAAGGGGGAAGGAGATCTGGGAAGGAGATGGGGGAATGACAGGGGGGAGGGAAGGAGACGGGGGGAGGATATGGGGGGTAAGGAGAGGGTGGGAAGGAAGGGGGAAGGAGAGGGGTGGAAGGAGAGGGTGGGAAGGAGATGGGAGGGAGAGGGGGTGAAGGAAGGGGAGGAGACGGCGGAAGGAGAGGGGAGAAGGAGAGGGGGGAGGAGATGGGAGAAAGGAGAGGGGGGAAGGAAGGGGGAGGGAGATGGGGGAAGGAGGGGGGAAGGAAGGGGGAAGGAGATGCGGGATAGGAGAGGGGAGAAGGAGAGGGGGAGGAGATAGGGGGAAGGAGGGGGGAAGGAGATTGGGATAAGGAGGGGGCAGCACTCCGGAAAGAGATGGGGGAAGGAGGGGTGAAGGAGATTGGGGAAGGAGGGGGGGAAGGAAATGGGAGAAGGAGAGAGGGTGGAAGGAAGCGGGAGGGAGAGCGGGACAAGGAGGGCGAAGGAGATGGGGGAAGGAGAGGGGGAAGGAGATGGGGGCAAGGTGAGGGGCTGGAAGAAGGGGGAAGGAGAGGGGGAAGGAGATGGTGGAAAGAGAAGGGTACGAAATAGGGGAGAGGGAGGGGGGAAGGAGAAAGGGGGGAAGGAGAGGTGGGGGAAGGAAGGGTGAAAGAGATCGGGTAAGGAGTTGGGGGAAAAAGGGGGAAAGAGATGGGTTTGAAGGAGAGGGGGAAGAAGAGGGGGGAAAGGAGAGGGGGGAAGGAGATGGGGGAAGGAGATGGGGAAGTAGAGGTAGGGAAGGAGAGGGGGGAAGTAACGGGGAAGGAGATAGGTGGAAGGAGAGGGGGAAGGAGAGAGGGGGAAGGAAGGATATGGAGGAAGGGGAAGGAGATAGGTGGCAAGGCGAGGGGGAAATGAAGCGGGTAGGAGATAGGGGGAAGGGGGAAGGTAGCGGAAGGAGATAGGCGGGAAGGAGGGAGAAGATGGGGGAAGGAGGGGGGAAGGAAATGGGGAAGGAGAGGGGAAGGAAGCAGGAAAGAGATGGGGGAAGGGGGAAGGAGATGGGGAAAGGAGAGGGGGTGGAAGGAAGGGGGAAGGGGGGGGGCAAGGTGGGTGGAAGGAGATGGCGGAAGGATAGGGGAAGGAGATGGGGAAGGCGTGGGGGTGGGAAGGAGATGGGGGAAAGAGATAGGGGGAAGAAGAGGTGGGAAGGAGATGGGGAAGGAGAGGGGGAAGGAGAGAGTGGGTAAGGAGATGGGGGAAGGAAGGGGGGAAGGAGATCGGGGGAAGGGGAAGGAAGGGGGAAGTAGATGGGAAGAAGAGGGGGAAGGAAGGGAGAAGCAGATGGGGAGAAGGAGAGGGGGGAAGGAAAGGGGAAGGAGATAGGGGCAAAGGAGAGTTGGGGAAGGAAGGGGGAAGGAGATGGGGGAAGGAGAGGGTGGGGTAGGAGAGGGGTTAAGTAGATGGGGAGAAAGGGAGGGTGAGGAAGGAGAGGGCAGAAGGAGATGGGGAAGGAGGGGTAAGGAAGGGGGAAGGAGCTGGGGGTGAAGCAGATTGGGGGATGAAAGTGGGAAGGAGATAGCGGGGGAAGAAAGGTGGAAGGAAATGGGGGAAGGAGATAGAGGGAAGGAGATGGGGAAGGAAGGGTGAAGGAGAAAGGGGGAAGGAAGGGGGAAGGAGATAGGTGATTAGAAGATGGGGGGAAGGAAGGGGGAAGGAGATAGGGGGAAGGAAGGGGGAAGGAAATAGGGGCGAAGGAGAGGGTGGGGAAGGAGAGGGGTAAGAAGATGGGGAAGGGGAGGGTGAGGAAGGAGAGGGCAGAAGGAGATGGGAAGGATGGTGAGAAGGAAAGGGAAGGAGCTGGGGGAAAGGAGATGGGGGATGAAAGTGGGAAGGAAATAGAGGGGAAGAAAGGTGGAAGAGATGGGGGAAGGAGATAAGGGGAAGGAGAAAGGGGAAGGAAGGGGAAAGGAGAACATGGGAGAAGAAGATGGGGGGAAGGAAGGGGGAAGGTGATAGGGAGGAAGAAAGGGGGAAGGAGATAGGAGAATGGAAGGGGTAGGAGATGGGGAAGGAGACAGGGGAAGGTAGGGGAAAGGAGATGGGGGAAGGAGATGGGGAAAGGAAGGGGGAAGGCGATAGGAGGTAGGAGATAGGGGAAGGAAGTGGGAAGGAGATGGGCGAAGGAGAGGTGGGGGAAGGAAGGGGGAAGGAGATATGGGGAAAGGCGGGGGGGAGGAAGAGGGAAGGATATGGGGGAAGGAAGGGGGAAGGAGATCGGGGGATGGAAGGGGGAAGGAGATGGGGAAGGAGAAGGGGGAAGGAAGCGGGAAGGAGATGGGGGAAGGAGATTTGGGAAAGGATATGGGGAAAGGAAGAGGGAAGGAGATAAGGGGTAGGAGAGGGGGGAAGGAAGTGGGAAGGAGATGGGGCGAAGGAAAGGTGGGGGAAGGAAAGGGATGGGGATATGGGGAAGACGTGGGGGAAGGAAGGGGAAAGGAGATGGGGCAAGGAGATGGGGGAAGGAGATAGGGGGAAGTTGTGGAGGGTTGGGAAGTAGATAGGTGGGAAGGAGAGGCGGGAAGGAAGGGGGAAGTAGAGAGGGAAGGAGATAGGGTGGAAGGAGGGGGGAAGGAAGGGGGAAGGAGATAGGCGGGAAGGGGTGTGTGTGAACGAGATCGGGGAAGGAGAGGGGGGGAAGGAAGGGGGAAGGAGAGAGGGGGAAGGAGAGGGGGAAGGGGGAAGGAGATAGGGGGGATGGAGAGGGTGGGGAAGGAGAGGGGGAAAGTAGATGTGTGGAAGGGGAGGGTGAGGAAGGAGAGGGCAGAAGGAGATGGGGGAAGGAGGGGGTAAGGAAGGGGGAAGGAGCTGGGGGTGAAGCAGATTGGGGGATGAAAGTGGGAAGGAGATAGCGGGGGAAGAATGGTGGAAGGAAATGGGGGAAGGAGATAGAGGGAAGGAGATGGGGAAGGAAGGGTGAAGGAGAAAGGGGGAAGGAAGGGGGAAGGAGATAGGTGATTAGAAGATGGGGGGAAGGAAGGGGGAAGGAGATAGGGGGAAGGAAGGGGGAAGGAAATAGGGGCGAAGGAGAGGGTGGGGAAGGAGAGGGGTAAGAAGATGGGGAAGGGGAGTGTGAGGAAGGAGAGGGCAGAAGGAGATGGGGAAGGAGGGGGAGAAGGAAAGGGGAAGGAGCTGGGGGGAAGGAGATGGGGGATGAAAGTGGGAAGGAGATAGAGGGGAAGAAAGGTGGAAGGAGATGGGGGAAGGAGATAAGGGGAAGGAGAAAGGGGAAGGAAGGGGGAAGGAGACATGGGAGAAGAAGATGGGGGGACGGAAGGGGGAAGGTGATAGGGAGGAAGGAAGGGGGAAGGAGATAGGAGAATGGAAGGGGTAGGAGATGGGGAAGGAGACAGGGGAAGGTAGGGGAAAGGAGATGGGGGAAGGAGATGGGGAAAGGAAGGGGGAAGGCGATAGGAGGTAGGAGATAGGGGAAGGAAGTGGGAAGGAGATGGGCGAAGGAGAGGTGGGGGAAGGAAGGGGGAAGGAGATATGGGGAAAGGCGGGGGGGAGGAAGAGGGAAGGATATGGGGGAAGGAAGGGGGAAGGAGATCGGGGGATGGAAGGGGGAAGGAGATGGGGAAGGAGAAGGGGGAAGGAAGCGGGAAGGAGATGGGGGAAGGAGATTTGGGAAAGGATATGGGGAAAGGAAGAGGGAAGGAGATAAGGGGTAGGAGAGGGGGGAAGGAAGTGGGAAGGAGATGGGGCGAAGGAAAGGTGGGGGAAGGAAGGGGATGGGGATATGGGGGAAGACGTGGGGGAAGGAAGGGGAAAGGAGATGGGGGAAGGAGATGGGGGAAGGAGAGGGGGAAGGAAGGGGGAAGGAGATAGGCGGGATGGGGGGTAGAGATGGGGGAAGGAAGGGGGAAGGAGAGAGGCGGTAAGGAGAGGGGGAAGGAATGGGGAATGAAGGAGATGGGGGAAGGGGGGAAGGAAGGGGGAAGGAGATAGGTGAGAAGAAGATGGAGTGAACGAAGGGGGAAGGAAATAGGGGCGAAGGAGAGGGTGGGGAAGGAGAGGGAGGAAGTAGATGGGGGAAGGGGAGTGTGAGGAAGGAGAGGGCAGAAGGAGATGAGGAAGGAGGGGGGGAAGGAAGGGGGAAGTAACTAGGGGGGAAGGAGATGGGGGGATGAAAGTGGGAAGGAGATATCGGGGGAAGAAAGGTGGAAGGAGATGGGGGAAGGAGATAAGAGGACGGAGATGGGGGAAGGAAGGGTGAAGGAGAAAAGGCGAAGGAAGGTGGAAGGAGATATGGGAGAAGAAGATAGGGGGATGGAAGGGGGATGGAGATGGCGGAAGGAGACAGGGGGAAGCTAGGGGAAAGGAGATGGTTGAAAGGAAGGGGGAAGGAGATAGGGGGTAGGAGAGGGGGGTAAGAAGTGGGAAGGAGATGGGCGAGCGAGAGGTGTGGAAGGAAGGGGGAAGGAGATATGGGGAAAGGCGGGTGGAGGAAGAGGGAAGGATATGGGGGGAAGGAAGGGGGAAGGAGATAGGGGGATGGAAGGGGGAAGGAGATGTGGGAAGGAGAAGGGGGAAGGAAGGTGGAAGGAGATGGGGGAAGGAGCCGGGGGAAGGTAGGGGAAAGGAGATATGGGGAAGAAGATGGGGAAAGGAAGAGGGAAGGAGATGGGGGTAGGAGAGGGGGAAAGGAAGTGGGAAGGTGATGAGGCGAAGGAGAGGTGGGGGAAGGAAGGGGGATGGAGATATGAGGAAGGCGGGGGGGGGAGGAGATAGGGGGAAGGAGTGGGGGGTTGGGAAGGAGATAGGTGGGAAGGAGAGGCGGGAAGAAAGGGGGAAGTAGAGGGGCGAAGGAAAGGGGAAGGAGATGGGGGGGAAGGAGAGGAGGGGAGGAAGGGGAAGGGGATGGGGGAAGGAGGGGAGGACGAAGGGGAAGGAGATAGGGTGGAAGGAGGGGGGAAGGAA
Organism: Chiloscyllium punctatum; assembly: GCF_047496795.1. Lineage (NCBI taxonomy): Eukaryota > Metazoa > Chordata > Chondrichthyes > Orectolobiformes > Hemiscylliidae > Chiloscyllium > Chiloscyllium punctatum. The sequence goes on along the minus strand of NC_092751.1, from coordinate 69,651,563 downwards.
GGGGGAACGAGATAGGCGGGAAGGAGGGGGAAGTGGAAGGAGATATGGGGGATGGAGAGGGTGGGGAAGGAGAGGGGGGAAGTAGATGTGGGGAAGGGGAGGGTGAGGAAGGAGAGGGCAGAAGGAGTTGGGGGAAGGAGGGGGGAAGGACGGGAGAAGGAACTCGGGGGGAAGGGGGGTGAAGGAGATAGGGTGAACGAGAGGGGGAAGGAGATGGGGAGGAGAGGAGTGGAGGGAGCGGAGGTGGGAAATAGAGAGGGGGTAAGGAGAGGGGGGAAGGAAGGGGGAAGGAAGGAGATGTGGGGGAAGGAGAGGGTTGGGAACGAAGGGAAAGGAAGGGGATGCGGGGAGGAAGGGGGAAGGAGATGGGGGAAGGAGAGGGGGTGGGAAGGAGCTGAGAGGGAAGGAGAGGGGGAAGGAAGGGGGAAGTAGAGGGGGGAAGGAAGTGGGAACGAGATGGGCGAAGGAGAGGTCGGGGAAGGAAGGGGAATGGAGATATCTGGGAAGGCGGGGGGGAGGAATAGGGAAGGATATGGGGGGAAGGAGAGGGGGGAAGGAGATGGGGGAAGGAGTGGGGTATGGGAAGGAGATAGGTGGGAAGGAGAGGCGGGAAGGAATGGGGAAGTAGAGGGGATAGGAATGGGGAAGGAGATGGGGAAGGAGAGGAGGGGAGGAAGGGGGAAGGAGATGGGGAAGGAGAGGGGGAAGTAAGGGGGCAGGAGATGGGGAAGGAAGTGGAAGGAAGGGGGAAGGAGATAGAGGAAGGAGAGTGGGGAAGGAAGGGGGAAGGAGATAGGGGCGAAGGAGAGGTGGGGGGAGGAAGGGGGAAAGAGAGGGTATAAAGGAAGGGGGAAGTAGAGGGGGGAAGGAAGGGGGAGGAGATAGGTGGGAAGGGGGTGAAAGAGATGGGGGAAGGAGGGGGGAAGAAAAGGGGAAGGAGATAGGGGGTAAGGAGAGGCGGGAAGGAAGGAAGGAAAGGGAAAGGAAGGTGGAAGGAGATAGAGGGAAGGAGATAATGGGAAAAAGATAGGAGGGAATGACAAGAGGGATGGGGCAAGGAGGGGGGAAGGAGATAACGGGAAGGAGAGGGGGAAGGAGATGGGGAAGGCGAGGGTGTGGAAGGATGGGGAAGGAGAGGGGGAAGGAGATAGGGGGAAGAAGAGATGGGAAGGAGATGAGGGAAGGAAGCGGGAAGGAGATAGGCGGAAAGGTGGTGAAAGAGATGGGGGAAGGAGAGGGGGAAGGAAGGGGGAAGGAGATAAGAGTTAAGGAGAGGGGGGAAGGAAGGAAGTAAAGGGGGAAGGAAGGGGGAATGAGATAGGGAAACGAGATAAGTGGAAAATATAGGAGGGAATGACAAGATGAGGGAGGGAGACAGGGGGAAGGAGAGTGGGGAAGGAGAGGGGGTGAAGGAGAGGGGATAAGGAGAGGGTGGGAAGGAGATAGCGGGAAGGAGAGAGGGGAAGGAAGGGTGAAGGATATGGGGGAAGGAGAGGGGAGAAGGAGAGGGGGGAAGGAGAGGGGAAAGGAGAAATGGGAAAGGAGAGGGGCGGAAGGAAGGGGGATGGAGATATAGGGGAAGGCGGGGGGAAGAAGATAGGGGAAGGAGTGGGGAGTTGGGAAGGAGATAGGTGGGAAGGAGAGGCGGGAAGGAAGGGGGAAGTAGAGGGGCGAAGAAAAGGGGAAGGAGATGGGATGGAAGGAGAGGAGGGGAGGAAGGGGAAGGAAATGGGGGAAGGAGGGGGGAAGGAAGGGGGGAGGAGATAGGCGGGAAGGCGGTGTGTGAACGAGATAGGGGAAGGAGAGGGGGAAGGAAGGTGGAAGGAGAGAGGGGGGAAGGAAGGGGGAAGGGGAAGGAGATGGGGGGATGGAGAGGGTGGGGAAGGAGAGGGGGAAGTAGATGTGGGGAAGGGGAGGGTGAGGAAGGAGAGGACAGAAGGAGTTGGGGGAATGAGGGGGGAAGGAAGGGAGAAGCAGCTCGGGGGGAAGGGGGGGAAGGAGATAGGGTGAACGAGAGGGGGAAGAAGATGGGGGAAGGAAGGGGGAAGGAGATAGGGGGAAGGAGATGGGGAAGGAGATGGGGAGGAGGGGGGGAGGGAGCGGAGGTGGGAAGGAGAGAGGGGGTAAGGAGAGGGGGGAAGGAAGCGGGAAGGAAAGAGATGTGGGGGAAGGAGAGGGTTGGGAACGAAGGGGAAGGAAGGGGATGCGGGGAGGAAGGGGGAAGGAGATGGGGGAAGGAGAGGGGGTGGGAAGGAGCTGAGTGGGAAGGAGAGGGGGAAGGAAGGGGGAAGTAGATGGGGGGAAGGAGAGGAGGGGAGGAAGGGGGAAGGAGATAGGGGGAAGGAGATAGGAGGGAAGGAAGGGTCAGGGAGATGGGGAGAAGGGGAAGAAGATTGGGCGGAAGGAAGTGGAAGGAAGGGGATGCGGGGAGGAAGGGGGAAGGAGATGGGGGGAAGGAGATGGGGAAGGAGATGGGGAGGAGAGGGGGGAGGGAGCGGAGGTGGGAAGGAGAGAGGGGGTAAGGAGAGGGGGGACGGAAGGGGGAAGGAAAGAGATGTGGGGGAAGGAGAGTGTTGGGAACGAAGGGGAAGGAAGTGGATGCGGGGAGGAAGGGGGAAGGAGATGGGGGAAGGAGAGGGGGTGGGAAGGAGCTGAGTGGGAAGGAAAGGGGGAAGGAAGGGGGAAGTAGAGGGGGGAAGGAAGGGGGAAGGAGATGGGGGATGGAGAGGAGGGGAGGAAGGGGGAAGGAGATGGGGGAAGGAGATAGGAGGGAAGAAAGGGTGAAGGAGATGGGAAGAAGGGGGAAGAAGATAGGGAAGGAAGGAGATGGGGCGGAAGGAAGTGGAAGGAAGGGGATGCGGGGAGGAAGGGGGAAGGATATGGGGGAAGGAGAGGGGTGGGAAGGAGCTGAGTGGGAAGGAGAGGGGGAAGGAAGGGGCAGGTGATAGGGGTTGGAAGAAGGAGCGGAAGGAAGGGGGAAGGAGATGGGGGGAAGGAGATGGGGAAGGAGATGGGGAGGAGAGGGGGGAGGGAGCGGAGGTGGGAAGGAGAGAGGGGGTAAGGAGAGGGGGAAGGAAGGGGGAAGGAAAGAGATGTGGGGGAAGGAGAGGGTTGGGAACGAAGGGGAAGGAAGTGGATGCGGGGAGGAAGGGGGAAGGAGATGGGGGAAGGAGAGGGGGTGGGAAGGAGCTGAGTGGGAAGGAGAGGGGGAAGGATGGGGGAAGTAGATGGGGGGAAGGAGAGGAGGGGAGGAAGGGGGAAGGAGATAGGGGGAAGGAGATAGGAGGGAAGGAAGGGTGAGTGAGATGGGGAGAAGGGGGAAGAAGATAGGGAGGGAAGGAGATGGGGTGGAAGGAAGTGGAAGGAAGGGGATGCGGGGAGGAAGGGGGAAGGAGATGGGGGAAGGAGATGGGGAAGGAGATGGGGAGGAGAGGGGGGAGGGAGCGGAGGTGGGAAGGAGAGAGGGGGTAAGGAGAGGGGGGACGGAAGGGGGAAGGAAAGTGATGTGGGGGAAGGAGAGGGTTGGGAACGAAGGGGAAGGAATTGGATGCGGGGAGGAAGGGGGAAGGAGATGGGGGAAGGAGAGGGGGTGGGAAGGAGCTGAGTGGGAAGGAGAGGGGGAAGGAAGGGGGAAGTAGAGTGGGGAAGGAAGGGGGAAGGAGATGGGGGGATGGAGAGGAGGGGAGGAAGGGGGAAGGAGATGGGGAAGGGGGAAGAAGATAGGGAGGGAAGGAGATGGGGCGGAAGGAAGTGGAAGGAAGGGGATGCGGGGAGGAAGGGGGAAGGAGATGGGGAGAAGGGGGAAGAAGATAGGGAGGGAAGGAGATGGGGCGGAAGGAAGTGGAAGGAAGGGGATGCGGGGAGGAAGGGGGAAGGAGATGGGGGAAGGAGAGGGGGTGGGAAGGAGCTGAGTGGGAAGGAGAGGGGGAAGGAAGGGGGAAGTAGAGGGGGGAAGGAAGTGGGAACGAGATGAGCGAAGGAGAGGTGGGGGAAGGAAGGGGAAAGGAGATATCTGGGAAGGCGGGGGGGAGGAAGAGGGAAGGATATGGGGGAAGGAGAGGGGGGAAGGAGATGGGGGAAGGAATGGGGTATGGGAAGGAGATAGGTGGGAAGGAGAGGCGGGAAGGAAGGGGGAAGTAGAGGGGGTAGGAATGGGGAAGGAGATGGGGGAAGAAGAGGAGGGGAGGAAGGGGGAAGGAGAGGGGGGAAGGAAGGGGGAAGGAGATGGGGAAGGAAGTGGAAGGAAGGGGGAAGGAGATAGGGGAAGGAGAGTGGGGAAGGAAGGGGGAAGGAGATAGGGGTGAAGGAGAGGTGGGGGGAGGAATGAGGAAAGAGAGGGTATAAAGGAAGGGGGAAGTAGCGGGGGAAAGGAAGGGTGAAGGAAATAGGTGGGAAGGAGAGGGCAGAAGGAGATGGGGGGAAGGAGAGGGGGTAAGGAAGGGGGAAGGAGATAGGGGGATGGAGAGGGAGCAAGGAAGCGGGAAGGAGATAGGTGGAAAGCGGGGTAGAGATGGGGGAAGGAGAGGGGGGAAGGAGATTTGGGGTAAAGAGAGGGGGAAAGAAGGAAGGAAACGGGGAAGGAAGGGGAAAGGAAATGGGTGGAAGGAGAAAGCAGGGAATGACAGGGGAGTGAAGGAGACAGGGGGAAGGAGAGGAGGGTAAGGAGAGGGTGGGAAGGAAGGGGGAAGGAGATGGGGAAGGAGAGGGGGAGGTGATAGGGGTTGGAAGAAGGAACGGAAGGAAGGGGGAAGGAGATGGGGGGAAGGAGATGGGGAAGGAGATGGGGAGGAGAGGGGGGAGGGAGCGGAGGTGGGAAGGAGAGAGGGGGTAAGGAGAGGGGGGAAGGAAGGGGGAAGGAAAGAGATGTGGGGGAAGGAGAGGGTTGGGAACGAAGGGGAAGGAAGTGGATGCGGGGAGGAAGGGGGAAGGAGATGGCGGAAGGAGAGGGGGTGGGAAGGAGCTGAGTGGGAAGGAGAGGGGGAAGGAGATAAGGGGAAGAAGAGATGGGAAGGAGATGAGGGAAGGAAGCGGGAAGGAGATAGGCGGAAAGGTGGTGAAAGAGATGGGGGAAGGAGAGGGGGAAGGAAGGGGAAAGGAAATGGGTGGAAGGAGAAAGCGGGGAAGGACAGGGGAGTGAAGGAGACAGGGGGAAGGAGAGGCGGGTAAGGAGAGGGTGGGAAGGAAGGGGGAAGGAGATGGGGAAGGAGAGGGGGAGGTGATAGGGGTTGGAAGAAGGAGCGGAAGGAAGGGGGAAGGAGATGCCGGAAAGGAGAGGGGCGATGGAGAGGGGGAGGAGATAGGGAAGAAGGAGGGGGGAAGGAAGGGGGAAGGGGATAGGGGTAAGGAGAGTGGGGGAAGAAAGGGGGATGGAGATAGGGGGAAGGAGGGGGGAGGAAGGGGGAAGGCGATAGGGTGGAAGGAGATCGGGGAAGGAAGGGGAAGGAGATAGGCGGGAAGGAGGGGGGAGGAAGGGGGAAGGAGATAGGGTGGAAGGAGGTGGGGGAAGGAAGGGGGAAGACGACAGGCGGGAAGGAGCGTGAGGTGAAGGAGATAGGGGAAGGAGATGGGGGAAGGAGAGGGGGAAGGAAGGGGGAAGGAGATAGGGGGAAGGAGTGGGGGGTAGGAAGCAGAAAGGAGATAGGCGGGAAGGGGGTGAAAGAGATGGGGGAAGGAGAGGGGGAAAGAAGGGGGAAGCAGATAGGGGGTAAGGAGAGGTGGGAAGGAAGGAAGGAAAGGGGAAGGAAGGGGGAAGGAGATAGAGGGAAGGAGATAAGGGGAAAAAGATAGGAGGGAATGACAAGAGGGATGGGGCAAGGAGGGGGGAAGGAGATAGGGGGAAGGAGAGGGGGAAGGAGATGGGGAAGGCGAGGGGGTGGAAGGATGGGGAAGGAGAGGGGGAAGGAGATAGGGGGCAGAAGAGATGGGAAGGAGATGAGGGAAGGAAGCGGGAAGGAGATAGGCGGGAAGGTGGTGAAAGAGATGGGGGAAGGAGAGGGGGAAGGAATGGGGAAGGAGATAAGAGTGAAGGAGAGGGGGAAGGAAGGAAGTAAAGTGGGAAGGAAGGGGAAATGAGATAGGGGAACGAGAAAAGTGGAAAATAAAGGAGGGAATGACAAGAGGAGGGAGGGAGACAGGGGGAGGAGAGGGGGGAAGGAGAGGGGGTGAAGGAGAGGGGATAAGGAGAGGGTGGGAAGGAAGGGGGAAGGAGAGGGGGGAAGTACAAATGGGGGAAGGAGAGGGTGGGACGGAGATAGGGGGAGGGAGAGGGGCGGAAGGAAGAGGGAAGGAGATAGGGGGAAGGGGGTGGAAGGAAGGGCGATGGAGATATGTGGGAAGGAAAGTGGGGGAAGGAAGGGGGAAGGTGATAGGTGTAAGGAGAGGGGGTAAAGAAGTGGGATGGAGACAGGGGCGAAGGAGATGGGGAAGGAAGGGGGAAGGAGATGGGGCGAAGGCGGGGGTGGAAGGAAGGGGGAAGGAGATGGGGGAAGGAGATAGGGGATGGAGGGGGGAAGGAAGGGGGAAGGAGATGGGGGAAGGAGATGGGGTGTAAGGAAGGGGGAAGGAGATGGGGAAAGGAAATGGGGCAAGGAAGGGGGATGGAGATCGGGGAGAAGAACATGGAAGGAAGGAATGGGGAAGGAGATTGGGGAGAAGGAGATGGGGACAGGAAGGTGGAAGGAGATAGGGGGGAAGGAGATGGGGGAAGTAGAGGGGGGAAGGAAGGGAGAAGCAGATAGGGGAGAAGGAGAGGGGGGAAGGAAAGGGGAAGGAGATGGGGAAGGAGAGGGGGGAGGAAGGGGGAAGGAGATGGGGAAGGAAGTGGAAGGAAGGGGGAAGGGGATAGGGGAAGGAGAGTGGGGAAGGTAGCGGGAAGGAGATAGGGAGAAGGAGGGTGGAAGGGAGTGGGAAGAAGATGGGGCGAAGGAGAGCTGGAGGGAGGAAGGGGGAAGGAGAGGGTATAAAGGAAGGGGGAAGTAGAGGGCGGAAGGAAGGGGGAAGGAGATAGGCGGGAAGGAGAGGGGGAAGGAGAGAGTGGGTAAGGAGATGGGGGAAGGAAGGGGGAAGAATATAGGGGGAAGGGGGAAGGAAGGGGGAAGGAGATGGGGAAGTAGAGGGGGGAAGGAAGGGGGAAGCAGATAGGGGAGAAGGAGAGGGGGGAAGGAAAGGGGAAGGGGATAAGGGTAAGGAGAGTGGGGGAAGGAAGGGGGACGGAGATAGGGGGAAGGAGGGCAGAGGAAGGGTGAAGGCGATAGGGTGGAAGGAGATCGGGGAAGGAAGGGGAAGGAGATAGGCGGGAAGGAGGGGGGAGGAAGGGGGAAGGAGATAGGGTGGAAGGAGGTGGGGGAAGGAAGGGGGAAGGCGATAGGCAGGAAGGAGCGTGAGGTGAAGGAGATAGGGGAAGGAGATGGGGGAAGGAGAGGGGGAAGGAAGGGGGAAGGAGATAGGGGGAAGGAGTGGGGGGTAGGAAGCAGAAAGGAAATAGGCGGGAAGGGGGAGAAAGAAATGGGGGAAGGAGAGGGGGAAAGAAGGGGGAAGGAGATAGGGGGTAAGGAGAGGTGGGAAGGAAGGAAGGAAAGGGGAAGGAAGGGGGAAGGAGATAGAGGGAAGGAGATAAGGGGAAAAAGATAGGAGGGAATGACAAGAGGGATGGGGCAAGGAGGGGGGAAGGAGATAGGGGGAAGGAGAGGGGCAAGGAGATGGGGAAGGCGAGGGGCGATGGAGAGGGGGAGGAGATAGGGAAGAAGGAGGGGGGGAAGGAAGTGGGAAGGGGATAGGGGTAAGGAGAGTGGGGGAAGGAAGGGGGACGGAGATAGGGGGAAGGAGGGGGGAGGAAGGGGTAGGCGATAGGGTGGAAGGAGATCGGGGAAGGAAGGGGAAGGAGATAGGCGGGAAGGAGGGGGGAGGAAGGGGGAAGGAAATAGGGTGGAAGGAGGTGGGGGAAGGAAGGGGAAGGCGATAGGCGGGAAGGAGCGTGAGGTGAAGGAGATAGGGGAAGGAGATGGGGAAGGAGAGGGGGAAGGAAGGGGGAAGGAGATAGTGGGAAGGAGTGGGGGGTAGGAAGCAGAAAGGAGATAGGCGGGAAGGGGGTGAAAGAGATGGGGGAAGGAGAGGGGGAAAGAAGGGGGAAGCAGATAGGGGGTAAGGAGAGGTGGGAAGGAAGGAAGGAAAGGGGAAGGAAGGGGGAAGGAGATAGAGGGAAGGAGATAAGGGGAAAAAGATAGGAGGGAATGACAAGAGGGATGGGGCAAGGAGGGGGGAAGGAGATAGGGGAAGGAGAGGGGGAAGGAGATGGGGAAGGCGAGGGGGTGGAAGGATGGGGAAGGAGAGGGGGAAGGAGATAGGCGGCAGAAGAGATGGGAAGGAGATGAGGGAAGGAAGCGGGAAGGAGATAGGCGGGAAGGTGGTGAAAGAGATGGGGGAAGGAGAGGGGGAAGGAATGGGGAAGGAGATAAGAGTGAAGGAGAGGGGGAAGGAAGGAAGTAAAGTGGGAAGGAAGGGGAAATGAGATAGGGGAACGAGAAAAGTGGAAAATATAGGAGGGACTGACAAGAGGAGGGAGGGAGACAGGGGGAAGGAGAGGGGGGAAGGAGAGGGGGTGAAGGAGAGAGGGTAAGGAGAGGGTGGGAAGGAAAGGGGAAGAAGAGGGGGGAAGTACAAATGGGGGAAGGAGAGGGTGGGAAGGAGATAGGGGGAAGGAGAGGGGCGGAAGGAAGAGGGAAGGAGATAGGGGGAAGGGGGTGGAAGGAAGGGCGAAGGAGATATGTGGGAAGGAAAGTGGGGTAAGGAAGGGGGAAGGTGATAGGGGTAAGGAGAGGGGGTAAAGAAGTGGGATGGAGACAGGGGCGAAGGAGACGGGGAAGGAAGGGGGAAGGAGATGGGGCGAAGGCGGGGGTGGAAGGAAGGGGGAAGGAGATGGGGGAAGGAGATAGGGGATGGAGGGGGGAAGGAAGGGGGAAGGAGATGGGGGAAGGAGATGGGGTGTAAGGAAGGGGGAAGGAGATGGGGAAAGGAAATGGGACAAGGAAGGGGGATGGAGATCGGGGAGAAGAACATGGAGGGAAGGAATGGGGAAGGAGATTGGGGAGAAGGAGATGGGGACAGGAAGGTGGAAGGAGATAGGGGGGAAGGAGATGGGGGAAGTAGAGGGGGGAAGGAAGGGAGAAGCAGATAGGGGAGAAGGAGAGGGGGGAAGGAAAGGGGAAGGAGATGGGGGAAGGAGAGGGTGGAAGGAAGGGAGAAGGAGATGGGGAAGGAAGTGGAAGGAAGGGGGAAGGGGATAGGGGAAGGAGAGTGGGGAAGGTAGCGGGAAGGAGATAGGGAGAAGGAGGGGGGAAGGGAGTGGGAAGAAGATAGGGGCGAAGGAGAGCTGGAGGGAGGAAGGGGGAAGGAGAGGGTATAAAGGAAGGGGGAAGTAGAGGGCGGAAGGAAGGGGGGAAGGAGATAGGCGGGAAGGAGAGGGGGACGGAGATGGGGGAAGGAGAGGGGGTAAGGGAGGGGGAAGGAGATGGGGAAGGAGAGGGTGAAGGAGAGAGTGGGTAAGGAGATGGGGAAGGAAGGGGGAAGTATATAGGGGGAAGGGGGAAGGAAGGGGGAAGGAGATGGGGAAGTAGAGGGGGGAATGAAGGGGGAAGCAGATAGGGGAGAAGGAGAGGGGGGAAGGACAGGGGAAGGAGATAGGGGCGAAGGAGAGTTGTTGAAGGAAAGGGGGAAGGAGATGGGGGAAGCAGAGGGTGGGGAAGGAGAGGGGGGAAGTAGTTCGGGAGAATGGGAGGTTGAGGAAGGAGATGGGGGAAGGAGGAGGTAAGGAAGGGGGTAGGAGCTGGGGGGGTGGAAGGAGATGGGGGATGAAAGTGGGAAGGAGATAGTGGGGGAAGAAAGGTGGAAGGAGATGGGGGACGGAGATAGGGGGAAGGAGATGGGGAAGGAAGGGTGAAGGAGATAGGTGAGAAGAAGATTGGGGGAAGGAAGGGGGAAGGTGATAGGGGAAGGAAGGGGGAAGGAGATAGGGGCGAAGGAGAGGGTGGGGAAGGAGAGGGGGTAATTAGATGGGGGAAGGGGAGTGTGAGGAAGGAGAGGGCAGAAGGCGATGGGGAAGGAGGGGGAAGGAAGGGGGAAGGAGCTTGGGGGGGAAGGAGATGGAGGGATGAAAGTGGGAAGGAGATAGCGGGGGAACAAAGGTGGAAGGAGATGGGGGAAGGAGATAAGGCGAAGGAGAAGGGGGAAGGATGGGGGAAGGAGATAGGGGGAAGGAGAGGGGGAAGGAGATGGGGAAGGCGAGGGGGTGGAAGGATGGGGAAGGAGAGGGGGAAGGAGATAGGGGGCAGAAGAGATTGGAAGGAGATGAGGGAAGGAAGCGGGAAGGAGATAGGCGGGAAGGTGGTGAAAGAGATGGGGGAAGGAGAGGGGGAAGGAATGGGGAAGGAGATAAGAGTGAAGGAGAGGGGGAAGGAAGGAAGTAAAGTGGGAAGGAAGGGGAAATGAGATAGGGGAACCAGAAAAGTGGAAAATATAGGAGGGAATGACAAGAGGATGGAGGGAGACAGGGGGAGGAGAGGGGGGAAGGAGAGGGGGTGAAGGAGAGGGGATAAGGAGAGGGTGGGAAGGAAGGGGGAAGGAGAGGGGGGAAGTACAAATGGGGGAAGGAGAGGGTGGGAAGGAGATAGGGGGAGGGAGAGGGGCGGAAGGAAGAGGGAAGGAGATAGGGGGAAGGGGGTGGAAGGAAGGGCGAAGGAGATATGTGGGAAGGAAAGTGGGGGAAGGAAGGGGGAAGGTGATAGGGGTAAGGAGAGGGGGTAAAGAAGTGGGATGGAGACAGGGGCGAAGGAGACGGGGAAGGAAGGGGGAAGGAGATGGGGCGAAAGCGGGGGTGGAAGGAAGGGGGAAGGAGATGGGGGAAGGAGATAGGGGATGGAGGGGGGAAGGAAGGGGGAAGGAGATGGGGGAAGGAGATGGGGTGTAAGGAAGGGGGAAGGAGATGGGGAAAGGAAATGGGGCAAGGAAGGGGGATGGAGATCGGGGAGAAGAACATGGAGGGAATGAATGGGGAAGTAGATTGGGGAGAAGGAGATGGGGACAGGAAGGTGGAAGGAGATAGGGGAGAAGGAGATGGGGGAAGTAGAGGGGGGAAGGAAGGGAGAAGCAGATAGGGGAGAAGGAGAGGGGGGAAGGAAAGGGGAAGGAGATGGGGAAGGAGAGGGGGAAGGCAGGGGGAAGGAGATGGGGAAGGAAGTGGAAGGAAGGGGGAAGGGGATAGGGGAAGGAGAGTGGGGAAGGTAGCGGGAAGGAGATAGGGAGAAGGAGGGTGGAAGGGAGTGGGAAGAAGATGGGGCGAAGGAGAGCTGGAGGGAGGAAGGGGGAAGGAGAGGGTATAAAGGAAGGGGGAAGTAGAGGGCGGAAGGAAGGGGGAAGGAGATAGGCGGAAGGAGAGGGGGAAGGAGAGAGTGGGTAAGGAGATGGGGGAAGGAAGGGGGAAGAATATAGGGGGAAGGGGGAAGGAAGGGGGAAGGAGATGGGGAAGTAGAGGGGGGAAGGAAGGGGGAAGCAGATAGGGGAGAAGGAGAGGGGGAAGGAAAGGGGAAGGAGATGGGGCGAAGGAGAGTTGTTGAAGGAAAGGGGGATGGAGATGGGGGAAGCAGAGGGTGGGGAAGGAGAGGGGGGAAGTAGTTGGGGAGAATGGGAGGTTGAGGAAGGAGAGGGCAGAAGGAGATGGGGAAGGAGGAGGTAAGGAAGGGGGAAGGAGCTGGGGGGTAGGAGATGGGGGGATGAAAGTGGGAAGGAGATAGTGGGGGAAGAAAGGTGGAAGGAGATGGGGGAAGGAGATAGGGGGAAGGAGATGGGGAAGGAAGGGTGAAGGAGATAGGTGAGAAGAAGATTGGGGGAAGGAAGGGGGAAGGTGATAGGGGGAAGGAAGGGGGAAGGAGATAGGGGCGAAGGAGAGGGTGGGGAAGGAGAGGGGGTAAATAGATGGGGGAAGGGGAGTGTGAGGAAGGAGAGGGCAGAAGGCGATGGGGAAGGAGGGGGAAGGAAGGGGGAAGGAGCTTGGGGGGAAGGAGATGGGGGATGAAAGTGGGAAGGAGATAGCGGGGGAACAAAGGTGGAACGAGATGGGGAAGGAGATAAGGCGAAGGAGAAGGGGGAAGTAAGGGGGAAGGAGATAGTGGGATGGAAGTGGGAAGGAGATGGGCGAAGGAGAGGTGGGGGAAGGAAGGGGGAAAGAGACATGGGGGAAGGCGGGGGGAGGAAGAGGGAAGGATATGGGGGAAGGAGAGGGGGGAAGGAGATAGGGGAAGGAGTAGGGATTGGGAAGGAGATAGGTGGGAAGGAGAGGCGGGAATAAAGGGGTAGGTAGAGAGGGGAAGGAAGGGGGAAGGAGTTGGGGGGAAGGAGAGGAGGGGAGGAAGGGGGAAGGAGATGGGGGAAGGAGAGGGGGGAAAGGAAGGGGGAAGTAGAGGGGGGAAGGAAGGGGAAGTAGATAGGTGGGAAGGAGAGGAGGGGAGGAAGGGGGAAGGAGATGGGGAAGGAGAGGGGGAAAGGAAGGGGGAAGGAGATGGGGAAGGAAGTGGAAGGAAGGGGGAAGGGGATAGGGAGAAGGAGGGGGAAAGGGAGTGGGAAGGAGATAGGGGCGAAGGAAAGGGGGAAGGAAGGGCGAAGCAGATAGGGGAAGAAGATAAGGGGAAAAAGATAGGGAATGTCAAGAGGAGGGAGGGAGACGGGGGAAGGAGAGGGGGGAAGGAGAGGGGGTGAAGGAGAGGCGGTAAGGAGAGGGTGGGAAGGAAGGGGGAAGGAGAGGGGGGAAGTACATAGGGAGGAAGGAGAGGGTGGGAAGGAAGGGGGAAGGAGATGGGCAAGGAGAGGGGAGAAGGAGACGGTGGAAGGAGAGGGGGAAGGAGATAGGGGAAAGGAGAGGGGCGGAAGGAAGGGTGAAGGAGATAGGTGAGAAGAATATGGGGGAAAGAAGGGGGAAGGAGATATGGGGAAGGTGGGGGGAAGGAAGGGGAAGGAGATGGGGGAAGGAGATGTAGTGAAGGAGAGGGTAGGGAAGGAGAGGGGGGAAGGAAGGGGGTAGGAGATAGGCGGAAAGGAGAGGGGTGAAGGAGATAGGGGAAGGAGGGAGGGAGGAGGAAGGGGGAAGGAGATGGGGGCAAGGAGAGGGGGGAAGGAAGCGGGAAGGAGATAGGCGTGAAGGGGGAGGAGATAGGGAGACGGAGAGGGGGTAAGGAAGGGGGAAGGAGATGGAGTGAAGGAGATAGGGGAAAGGCGAGGGGGAAGGAGGGGGGAAGGAGATGGGGAAGGAGGGGGGAAGGAAGCAGGAAGGAGAAAAGGGGGGAAGGAAAGGGGGAAGGTGATTGATGGAAGGAGAGGAGTGTGAGGAGAGGGGTGAAGGAGGGGGGAAGGAGATAGGGGGAAGGAAAGGGGGAAGGAGATGGGGGAAGGCGAGGGGGTGGAAGGATGAGGGAAGGAGAGGGGGGAAGGAGATAGGGGAAGAAGAGGTGGGAAGGAGATGGGGAAGGAGAGGGGGAAGGAGAGAGTGGGTAAGGAGATGGGGGAAGGAAGGGGGAAGGAGATAGGGGAAAGGGGAAGGAAGGGGGAAGGAGATGGGGAAGTAGGGAGGGGAAGGAAGGGGAAGCAGATAGGGGAGAAGGAGAGGGGGGAAGGAAAGGGGAAGGAGATATGGGGGAAGGAGAGTTGGGGAAGGAAGGGGGAAGGAGATGGGGAGAAGGGGAGCGTGAGGAAGGAGAGGGCAGAAGGAGAAGGGGAAGGAGTGGGTACGGAATGGGGAAGGAGCTGGGGGGGAAGGAGATGGGGGGATGAAAGTTGGAAGGAGATAGCGGGGGAAGAAAGGTGGAAGGAGATGGGGGAAGGAGATAAAGGGAGGAGATGGGGAAGGAAGGGTGAAGGAGACAGGGGTAAGGAAGGGGGAAGGAGATTGGTGAGAAGAAGATGGGGGAAAGGAAGGGGGAAGGTGACGGGGGAAGGAAGGGGGAAGGAGAGGGGGGAAGTAGATGGGGAAGGGGAGTGTGAGGAAGGAGAGGGCAGAAGGAGATGGGGAAGGAGGGGAGAATGAAGCGGGAAGGAGATAGGCGTGAAGGGGGAGGAGATAGGGGGACGGAGAGGGGGAAAGGAAGGGGGAAGGAGATGGAGTGAAGGAGGGGGGGAAGGAAGCAGGAAGGAGAAAAGGGGGGGAAGGAAAGGGGGAAGGTGATTGATGGAAGGAGAGGAGTGTGAGGAGAGGGGTCAAGGAGGGGGGAAGGAGATAGGGGGAAGGAAAGGGGGAAGGAGATAGGGGGATGGAAGGGGGAAAGAGATGGGGAAGGAGAAGGGGGAAGGAAGGGGTAAGGAGATGGGGAAGGAGACAGGGGGAAGGAAGGGGAAAGGAGATGGGGTAAGGAGATGGGGGAAAGGAAGGGGGAAGGAGATGGGGAGAAGGGGAGCGTGAGGAAGGAGAGGGCAGAAAGAGAAGGGGAAGGAGTGGGTACGGAATGGGGAAGGAGCTGGGGGGGTAGGAGATGGGGGGATGAAAGTGGGAAGGAGATAGTGGGGGAAGAAAGGTGGAAGGAGATGGGGGAAGGAGATAGGGGGAAGGAGATGAGGAAGGAAGGATGAAGGAGATAGGTGAGAAGAAGATTGGGGGAAGGAAGGGGGAAGGTGATAGGGGGAAGGAAGGGGGAAGGAGATAGGGGCGAAGGAGAGGGTGGGGAAGGAGAGGGGGTAAGTAGATGGGGGAAGGGGAGTGTGAGGAAGGAGAGGGCAGAAGGCGATGGGGAAGGAGGGGGAAGGAAGGGGGAAGGAGCGTGGGGGGAAGGAGATGGGGGGATGAAATTGGGAAGGAGATAGCGGGGGAACAAAGGTGGAAGGAGATGGGGAAGGAGATAAGGCGAAGGAGAAGGGGGAAGGAAGGGGAAGGAGATAGCGGGATGGAAGTGGGAAGGAGATGGGCGAAGGAGAGGTGGGGTAAGGAAGGGGGAAAGAGACATGTGGGAAGGCGGGGGGAGGAAGAGGGAAGGATATGGGGGAAGGAGAGGGGGGAAGGAGATAGGGGAAGGAGTAGGGATTGGGAAGGAGATAGGTGGGAAGGAGAGGCGGGAATAAAGGGGTAGGTAGAGAGGGGAAGGAAGGGGGAAGGAGTTGGGGGGAAGGAGAGGAGGGGAGGAAGGGGGGAGGAGATGGGGGAAGGAGAGGGGGGAAAGGAAGGGGGAAGTAGAGGGGGGAAGGAAGGGGAAGTAGATAGGTGGGAAGGAGAGGAGGGGAGGAAGGGGGAAGGAGATGGGGAAGGAGAGGGGGAAAGGAAGGGGGAAGGAGATGGGGAAGGAAGTGGAAGGAAGGGGGAAGGGGATAGGGAGAAGGAGGGGGAAAGGGAGTGGGAAGGAGATAGGGGCGAAGGAAAGGGGGAAGGAAGGGGGATGCAGATAGGGGAAGAAGATAAGGGGAAAAAGATAGGAGGGAATGACAAGAGGAGGGAGGGAGACGGGGGAAGGAGAGGGGGGAAGGAGAGGGAGTGAAGGAGAGGCGGTAAGGAGAGGGTGGGAAGGAAGGGGGAAGGAGAGGGGGGAAGTACATAGGGAGGAAGGAGAGGGTGGGAAGGAAGGGGGAAGGAGATGGGCAAGGAGAGGGGAGAAGGAGACGGTGGAAGGAGAGGGGGAAGGAGATAGGGGAAAGGAGAGGGGCGGAAGGAAGGGTGAAGGAGATAGGTGAGAAGAATATGGGGAAAGAAGGGGGAAGGAGATATGGGGAAGGTGGGGGGAAGGAAGGGGAAGGAGATGGGGGAAGGAGATGTGGTGAAGGAGAGGGTAGGGAAGGAGAGGGGGGAAGGAAGGGGGTAGGAGATAGGCGGAAAGGAGAGGGGTGAAGGAGATAGGGGAAGGAGGGAGGGAGGAGGAAGGGGAAGGAGATGGGGGCAAGGAGAGGGGGGAAGGAAGCGGGAAGGAGATCGGCGTGAAGGGGGAGGAGATAGGGAGACGGAGAGGGGGTAAGGAAGGGGGAAGGAGATGGAGTGAAGGAGATAGGGGAAAGGCGAGGGGGAAGGAGGGGGGAAGGAGATGGGGAAGGAGGGGGGAAGGAGATGGGGAAGGAGGGGGGAAGGAAGCAGGAAGGAGAAAAGGGGGAAGGAAAGGGGGAAGGTGATTGATGGAAGGAGAGGAGTGTGAGGAGAGGGGTCAAGGAGGGGGGAAGGAGATAGGGGGAAGGAAAGGGGGAAGGAGAGAGTGGGTAAGGAGATGGGGGAAGGAAGGGGGAAGGACATAGGGGAAAGGGGAAGGAAGGGGGAAGGAGATGGGGAAGTAGGGAGGGGAAGGAAGGGGAAGCAGATAGGGGAGAAGGAGAGGGGGGAAGGAAAGGGGAAGGAGATATGGGCGAAAGAGAGTTGGGGAAGGAAGGGGGAAGGAGATGGGGAGAAGGGGAGCGTGAGGAAGGAGAGGGCAGAAGGAGAAGGGGAAGGAGTGGGTACGGAATGGGGAAGGAGCTGGGGGGGAAGGAGATGGGGGGATGAAAGTTGGAAGGAGATAGCGGGGGAAGAAAGGTGGAAGGAGATGGGGGAAGGAGATAAGGGGAGGAGATGGGGAAGGAAGGGTGAAGGAGACAGGGGTAAGGAAGGGGGAAGGAGATTGGTGAGAAGAAGATGGGGGAAAGGAAGGGGGAAGGTGACGGGGGAAGGAAGGGGGAAGGAGAGGGGGGAAGTAGATGGGGAAGGGGAGTGTGAGGAAGGAGAGGGCAGAAGGAGATGGGGAAGGAGGGGAGAATGAAGCGGGAAGGAGATAGGCGTGAAGGGGGAGGAGATAGGGGGACGGAGAGGGGGAAAGGAAGGGGGAAGGAGATGGAGTGAAGGAGGGGGGGAAGGAAGCAGGAAGGAGAAAAGGGGGGGAAGGAAAGGGGGAAGGTGATTGATGGAAGGAGAGGAGTGTGAGGAGAGGGGTCAAGGAGGGGGGAAGGAGATAGGGGGAAGGAAAGGGGGAAGGAGATAGGGGGATGGAAGGGGGAAAGTGATGGGGGAAGGAGAAGGGGGAAGGAAGGTGTAAGGAGATGGGGAAGGAGACAGGGGGAAGGAAGGGGAAAGGAGATGGGGGTAAGGAGATGGGGGAAAGGAAGGGGGAAGGAGATGGGCGAATGAGAGGTGGGGTAAGGAAGAGGGAAGGAGATATGGGGGAAGGCGGGGGGGAGGAAGATGGAAGGATATGGGGGGAAGGAGAGGGGGAAGGAGATAGGGGGAAGGACTGGGGTTTGGGAAGGAGATAGGTGGGAAGGAGAGGCGGGAAGGAAGAGGGAAGTAGAGGGGGGAAGGAAGAGGGAAGGAGATTGGGGGGAAGGAGAGGAGGGGAGGAAGGGGGAAAGAGAGGGGGGAAGGAAGGGGAAGGAGATGGGGAACGAAGTGGAAGGAAGGGGGAAGGAGATAGGGGCGAAGGAGAGGTGGGGGAGGAAGGGGGAAGGAGAGGGTATAAAAGAAGGGGGAAGTAGAGGGGAGAAGGAAGGGGGAAGGAGATAGGCGGGAAGGCGAGGGGGAAGGAGATGGGGAGAAGGAGAGGGGGTAAGGAAAGGGGAAGGAGATGGGGAAGGAGAGGGGGAAAGAAGGGGGAAGGAGATAGGCGGGAAGGAGGGGAGAGATGGTGGAAGGAGCCGGG
The DNA here is from genome assembly GCF_047496795.1 of Chiloscyllium punctatum. Taxonomy (NCBI): domain Eukaryota; kingdom Metazoa; phylum Chordata; class Chondrichthyes; order Orectolobiformes; family Hemiscylliidae; genus Chiloscyllium; species Chiloscyllium punctatum. The sequence continues at coordinate 69,633,951 of NC_092751.1, read as the reverse complement.
GGAAGGAAGGGGGAAGGAGATAGGGAGTAAGCAGAGGGGGAAAGAAGGAAGGAAACGGGGAAGGAAGGGGGAAGGAAATGGGGGTAAGGAGAAAGCAGGGAATGACAGGGGAGGGAAGGAGACAGGGTGGAAGGAGACGGGGGTAAGGAGAGGGTGGGAAGGAAGGCGGAAGGAGAGGGGATGAAGACAGGGGGAAGGAGATGGGGAAGGAGAGGGGGAGGAAATAGGGGGAAGGTGGGGCGGAAGGAAGGGGGAAGGAGATGCGGGAAAAGAGAGGGGCGATGGAGGGGGGAGGAGATAGGGAAGAAGGAGCGGGGGGAAGGAAGGTGGAAGGAGATAGGGTGGAAGGACATGGGAGAAGGAAGCGGGAAGGAGATGGGCGGAAAGGGGGGGAGAGATGGGGGAAGGAGAGGAGGGAAGGAAGGGAAAGGAGATAGTGAGTAAGGAGAGGGGGAAAGAAGGAAGGAAACGGGGAAGGAAGGGGGAAGGAAATGGGGGGAAGGAGAAAGCGGGGAATGACAGGGGAGGGAAGGAGACAGGGGGGAAGGAGAGGGGGTTAAGGAGAGGGTGGGAAGGAAGGGGGAAGGAGAGGGGGTGAAGAAAGGGGGAAGGAGATGGGGAAGGAGAGGGGGGAGGAGATAGGGGGAAGGAGGGGCGGAAGGAAGGGGGAAGGAGATGCCGGGAAGGAGAGGGGCGATGGAGAGGGGGGAGGAGATAGTGAAGAAGGAGGGGGGGAAGGAAGGGGGAAGGGGATAGGGGTAAGGAGAGTGGGGGAAGGAAGGGGGACAGAGACAGGGGGGAAGGAGGAGGGAGGAAGGGGGAAGGAGATAGGGTGGAAGGAGATGGGGGAAGGAAGGGGGAAGGAGATTGGGTGGAAGGAGAGGGGTGAAGGAAGGGTGAACGAGAATGGGGGAAGGAAGGGGAAGGAGATAGGGGAAGGAGATGTTGGAAGGAAGTGGGAAGGAGATAAGGGAGAAGCGGTTAGGGGGTAGGAAGGGGGAAGGAGATAGTGGGAAAGGAGAGGGGGAAGGAAGGGCGTAAAGAGAGGGGGAAGGAAGGGGGAAGGAGATGGGGAAGGAGACAGTGGGGGAAGAAGGGGGAAGGAGATGGGGGAAGGAGATAGGGCGATAGAAGGGGAAGGAGATAGGGGAGAAAGAGATGTGGAAGGAAGGGGGAAGGAGATTGGGGAGAAGGAGATGGGGGGAAGGAAGGGGGGATGGAGATACTTGGGGGAGGAAGGGGAAGTCGATAAGGGGGAAGGAGATGGGGGATGGAAGGGGGGTAGTGGATAGGGGCGAAGGAAGGGGGAAGGAGATAGGGTGGAAGGAGAGGGGGGAACGAAATGGGGAAAGGAGGGGGGGAAGGAAGGGGGAAGGAGATGGGGGAAGAAAGGGGGAAGGAGATGGGGGAAAGGAGATGGGGGGATGGAGGGGAAAGAAGATGGGGGAAGGACAGCGAGGAAGGAAGCGGGAAGGAGATAGCGGAAGAAGTTGGGGGGAGGAAGGGGGAAGGAAATGGGGGAAAGAAGGGGGATGGAGATAGGAGGGGAAGGAGATGGGGTGAAGGAAGGGGGAAGGAGATTGGGGAGACGGAGATGGGGGGAAGCAAGGGGGGATGGAGATAGTGGGGAAGGAAGGGGAAAGTAGATGGGGGGCAGAAAGGGGGAAGTTGACAGGGGGGAAGGAGAGGGGGGAACGAAAAGTGGAAAGGAGAGGGTGGAAGGAAGGGGGAAGGAGATGGGGGGAAGGAGATGGGGGAAGGAAGGGGACGGCGATAAGGGGGAAAGGAAGTGGGAAGGAGATGGGGGAAAGAAGGGGGAAGGAAATATGGGGTAGGAATGGGAAGAGATAGTGGGGAAGGAGAGGGGGGAAGGAAGGGGGAGGAAGGGGGAGTAGAGGGGGAAGGAAGGGGGAAGGAGATGGGGGAAGGAGATAATGGAGAAGGAAGGGGGAAGAGATGGGGGAAGGAGATAGGGGAAGGAAGGGGGAAGCAGATAGGGGAGAAGGAGATAGGGAAGGAAGGGGGGATGGAGATAGTGGGGGAAGGAATGCTGAAGTAGATGGGGGAAGGAAGGGGGAAGGAGATGTTAGAAACGAAGGGGGTAGGGGATAGGGGCGTAGGAAGGGGGAAGGAGATAGGGGGAAGGAGAAGGTGGAACGAAGGGGGGAATAAGACGGTGGATGGAAGGGGGAAGGCGATAGGGGGGAAAGGACGGGGGAAGGAGATAGGTGGAAATGAAGTGGGAATGAGATAGGGGGGTGGAAGGGGGAAGGAGATGGGGAAGGAGAGTGGGGAAGGATGGGGGAAGGAGATGGGGAAAGGAAGGGAGAAGGAGATGGGGAAGGAGATGGGGAAGGACGTGCGAAGGAGATGGGGAGAAGGAGATGGGGAAGGAAGGAGGAAGGAGATAGGGGAGAAGGATGTGTGGGGGACGGAAGGGGGAAGGCGATGGGGGGAAGGAAGTGGGAAGGAGATGGTGGAAGGAAGGGGGAAGGAGATAGGTGTAGGAAGGGGGAAGAGATAGTGGGGAAGGAAGGGGGAAGGAGATAGTGGGGAAGGAAGGGGGGAAGGAGAGGGAGAAGGAAGGGGAAGAGGATGGGGGAAGGAGATGGTGGGGGAAGAAAGGGGGAAGGAGATGGGGAAGGAGATGGGGAAGGAAGGGGGAAGCAGATAGGGGAAGAAGATGGAGGGAGAAGGGGGAAGGAGATGGGGGAAGGAAGGGAGAAGGAGAAAGGCGAGAAGGAGATGGGTGAAAGAAGGGGGAAGGAGATTGCGGAGAAGCAGATGGGGGAAGGAAGAGGGGAAGGAGATAGTGGGGGAAGGAATGGGGAAGGAGATAAGGTGGAAGGAGATGGGGGAAGGAAGGGGGAAGGAGATAGGGCGAAGAAGATAGGGGGAAGGAAGGGGGAAGGAGATGGGGAGGGAGATGGTGTGTAAGGAAGGGGGAAGGAGATTGGGGAAGGAGATGGGGGTGAAGGAAGGGGGAAGGAGATGGGGGAAAGGAGTTGGGGGGAAGGAAGGGGGAAGGAGTTGGGGGGCAGGAGATAGGGGAAGGAAGGGGAAGGAGATGGGGGAAGGCAGGGGGAAGGAGATAGGGGAGAAGGAGATGGGGAAAGAAGGGGGAAGGAGATGGGGGAAGGAATGGGGAAGTAGATAGGGGAGAAGGAAGGGTGAAGGAGATTGGCTGAAGGAAGGGTGTAGGAGATAGGGGCGAAGGAAGGGGGAAGGAGATGCGGGAAGGAGAGGGGGAAATGAAGGGGGAAGAAGAGGGGGAAAGGATAGGGGGTGGAAATGGGGGAAGGAAGGGGGAAGGGGTTGGGTGGAAGGAGATCGGGGATGGAAGGGGGAAGGAGATGGGGAAAGGAGTTGGTGGAAGGAGTTGGGGGAAGGAAGGGGGAAGGAGTTGGGGGGAAGGAGATATGGGGAAGGAATGGGGAAGGCGATGGGGTGGAAGGAAGGGTGAAGGAGATGGGGGAAAGGAGATGGTGGAAGGAGTTGGGGGAAGGAAGGGGGAAGGAGTTGTGGGGAAGGTGATATGGGGAAGGAATGGGGAAGGCGATGGGGTGGAAGGAAGGGTGAAGGAGATGGGGGAAGGAAGTTGGAAGGAGATAGGGTGGAAGGAGATGGGGGAAAGAAGAGTGGAAGGAGATAGTGGGGGAAGGAATGGGGAAGTAGATAGGCGAGAAGGACGGGTGAAGGAGATGGGCTGAAGGATGGGTGTAGGAGATAGGGGCGAAGGAAGGGGGAAGAAGATGGGGGAAGGAGAGGGGGAAATGAAGGGGGGAAGAAGAGGGGGTAAGGATAGGGGATGGAGATGGGGAAGGAAGGGGGAAGGAGATGGGTGGAAGGAGATAGGGGGATGGAAGGGGGAAGGAGATGGGGAAGGAGAGTGGGGAAGGAAGGAGGAAGGAAATGGGGAAGGAAGGGGAAAGGAGATTGGGGAGAAGGAGATGGGGAAGGAAGAGGGGAAGGAGATCGTGGGGGAAGGAATGGGGAAGTAGATAGGGGAGAAGGAAGGGTGAAGGTGATGGGCTGAAGGAAGGGTGTAGGAGATAGGGGCGAAGGAAGGGGGAAGGAGATGGGGAAGGAGAGGGGAAAATGAAGGGGGGAAGAAGAGGGGGTAAGGATAGGGGATGGAGATGGGGAAGGAAGGGGGAAGGAGATGGGTGGAAGGAGATCGGGGGATGGAAGGGGGAATGAGATGGGGGAAGTTGAGTGGGGAAGGAAGGGGGAAGGAGATAGGGCGAAGAAGATGGGGGAAGGAAGGGGGAAGGAGATGGGGAGGGAGATGGGGTGTAAGGAAGGGGGAAGGAGATTGGGGAAGGAGATGGGGGTGAAGGAATGGGAAGGAGATGGGGAAAATGAGTTGGGGGGAAGGAAGGGGGAATGAGTTGGGGGGCAGGAGATAGGGGAAGGAAGAGGAAGGAGATGGGGGAAGGAAGGGGGAAGGAGATAGGGGAGAAGGAGATGGGGTAAAGCTGGGGGAAGGAGATTGGGGAGAAGGAGATGGGGGAAGGAAGAGGGGAAGGAGATAATGGGGGAAGGAATGGGGAAGTAGATAGGGGAGAAGGAAGGGTGAAGGAGATGGGCTGAAGGAAGGGTGTAGGAGATAGGGGCGAAGGAAGGGGGAAGGAGATGGGGGAAGGAGAGGGGGAAATGAAGGTGGGAAGAAGAGGGGGTAAGGATAGTGGATGGACATGGGGGAAGGAAGGGGGGAGGTGATAGGGTGGAAGGAGATGGGGGAAGGAAGGGGGAAGGAGATAGGGCGAAGAAGATGGGGGAAGGAGATGAAGCGGGAGATGGGGTGTAAGGAAGGGGGAAGGAGATTGGGGAACGAGATTGGGGTGAACGAAGGGGGAAGGAGATGGGGGAAAGGAGTTGGGGGGAAGGAAGGGGGAAGGAGTTGGGGGGAAGGAGATAGGGGAAGGAAGGGGAAGGAGATGGGGGATGGAAGGGGGAAGGAGATAGGGGAGAAGGAGATGTGGGAAAGCTGGGGGAAGGAGATTGGGGAGAAGGAGATGGGGGAAGGAAGAGGGGAAGGAGATAATGGGGGAAGGAATGAGGAAGGAGATAGGGGAGAAGGAAGGCTGAAGGAGATGGGCTGAAGGATGGTTGTAGTAGATAGGAGCGAAGGAAGGGGGAAGGAGATGGGGGAAGTAGAGGGGAAAATGAAGGGGGGAAGAAGAGGAGGTAAGGATAGGGGATGGAGATGGGGGAAGGAAGCGGGAAGGAGTTGGGTGGAAGGAGATCGGGGGATGGAAGGGGGAATGAGATGGGGGAAGGAGAGTGGGGAAGGAAGGGGGAAGGAGATAGGGTGGAAGGAGATGGGGGAAGGAAGGGGGAAGGAGATAGTGCGAAGAAGATAGGGGGAAGGAATGGGGAAGGAGATGGGGAGGGAGATGGGGTGTAAGGAAGGGGGAAGGAGATTGGGGAAGGAGATGGGGGTGAAGGAAGGGGAAGGAGATGGGGAAAGGAGTTGGGGGGGAAGGAAGGGGGAAGGAGTTGGGGGGCAGGCGATAGGGGAAGGAAGGGGAAGGAGATGGGGAAGGAAGGGGGAAGGAGATAGGGGAGAAGGAGATAGGGAGGAAGGAAGGGGTAAGGAGATGGGGAGAAGGAGATGGTGGAGGAAGGGGGAAGGAGATTGGGGAGAAGGAGATGGGGGAAGGAAGGGGGGAAGGAGATAGTGGGGGAAGGAAGGGGGAAGTAGATGGGGGAAGGAAAGGGGAACGAGATTGGGGGAAGGAGATGGGGAGGAGGGAAGTGTGAAGGAGATGGGGATAGGAAGGGGGAAGGAGATAGGGGAGAAGGAGATGGGGTGAAAGAAGGGGGAAGGAGATGGGGGAAGGAGATATGGGGGAAGGAATGGGAAAGGAGATGGGGGAAGGAAGGTGGAAGGAGATAGGGGAGAAGGAGATGGGGGAATGAAGGGGGATGGAGATGGGGGAAGGAAGGGGAAAGGAGTTGGGGGAAGGAGATGGGGGAATGGAAGGGGGGAGGAGAGCGGGGAATGAAGGGGAAGTAGATAGGGAGGAAGGAGATGGGGAAGGAAGGGGAAGGAGATAGGGGAAGAAGATGGGGGGAAGGAAGGGGAAGGAGATAGGAGGGTAAGGAGATAGGAGGGTAAGGAAATGGGGGTGAAGGATTTGGGAAGGAGATGGGGGAAGGAAGGGGGAAGGAGATGGGGGAAGGAGATAGGGGGAAGAAGGAGGACGGAGATGGGGAGAAGGACATGGGGGAAGGAAGGGGGAAGGTGATTGGGGAGAAGGAGATGGGGGAAGGAAAGGGGGAGAAATGGGGGGAAGGAAGGTGCTAGGAGAAAGGGGGAAGGAAGGGGAAGGAGACAGGTGGTAGGAAGGGGGAAGAGATGGGGGAAGGAAGGGGGAAGGAGATAGGGGAAGGAGAGGGGGGAAGGATGGGGGAACGAGATGGGGAAAGAAATGAGAAGGAGATGGGGAGAAGGAGCTGGGGGAAGGAAGGGGGAAGGAGATAGAGGAGAAGGAGAAGTGGGAAAGAAGTAGTAAGGAGATAGGGGGAAGGAAGTAGGAAGGAGATGGGGAAGGAAGGGGGAAGGAGATAGGGGAAGGAGAGTGGGGAAGGATGTGGGAACGAAATGGGGGGAAGGAAGGGGGAAGGAGATGGGGGGAAGGAGATGGGGAAGGAAGTGAGAAGGAGATGGGGAGAAGGAGCTGGAGGGAAGGAAGGGGAAAGGAGATAGAGGAGAAGGGGAAGTGGGGGAAAGAAGGGGTAAGGAGATAGGGGGAAGGAAGTAGGAAGGAGATGGGGGAAGGAAGGGGGAAGGAGACAAGGGGTAGGAAGGGGAAGACATGGGGGAAGGAAGGGGGAAGGAGATAGTGGGGAAGGAGAGGGGGGAAGGAAGGGGGAAGGAGATGGGGTGAAGGAAGGGTGTAGGAGATAGAGGCGAGGGAAGGGGGAAGGAGATTGGGGAAGGAAAGGGGAGAATGAAGGGGGAAGGAGTGGGGGGAAGGAGAGGGGGGAAGGATGGGGGAACGAGATGGGGGGAAGGAAGGGGGAAGGAGATAGGGGATGGAGATGGGGGAAGGAAGTGGGAAGGAGATAGGGGAGAAGGAGAAGTGGGTTTAAGGAAGGGGAAGGAAATGGGGGAAGGAAGGAAGTAGGAAGGAGATGGGGTGGAAGGAAGGGGGAAGGAGACAAGGGGTAGGATGGAGAAGAGATGGGGAAGGAAGGGGGAAGGAGATAGTGGGGAAGGAGATGGGGGAAGGAAGGGTGAAGGAGATTCGGGAGAAGGAGATGGGGGAAGGCAGGGGGGGGATGGAGATAGTGGGGGAAGGAAGGCTGAAGTAGATGGGTTAAGGAAGTGGGAAGGCGATGTTGGGAACGAAGGAGGTAGGGGATAGGGGTGAAGGAAGGGGGAAGGAGATGGGGGAAGGAGAAGGGGGAACAAATTGGGGAATGAGACGGGGGAAGGAAGGGGGAAGGCGAGAGGGGGAAAGGACTGGGGAAGGAGATAGGGTGATGGAAGGGGGAAGGAGATAGGGGAAGAAGATGGGGGTAAGGAAGGGGAAAGGAGATGCGGGAAAGAAGTGGGATGGAGACAGGAGGGGAAGGAGATGGGGGTGAAGGGAGGGGAAGGAGATTGGTGAGAAGGAGAGGGTGGAACGAAGGGTGGGAAGGAGGGGCAAGAAAGGTTGAAAGAGATGGGGGGAAGGAAGGTGGAAGGAGATAGGAGGGAAAGAGATGGTGGATGGAAGGGGGAAGGAGATGGGGGAAAGAAGAGGGATGCACATAGGATGGGAAGGAGATGGGGTGGAGGAAGGAGGAAGGAGATGGGGAAATGCGATGGGGGGAAGGAAGGGTGGAATGGAGAATGTGGGGGAAGGAAGGGGAAGTAGGTGGGGGAAGGAAAGATGTAGGGGATGCGGCGAAGGAAGGGGGAAGGAGATAGGGGGAAGGAGAGGGTGGAACGAAGGGTGGGGAGGAGGGGGCAAGAAAGGTTGAAAGAGATGGGGGGAAGGAAGGTGGAAGGAGATAGGAGGGAAAGAGATGGTGGATGGAAGGGGGAAGGAGATGGGGGAAAGAAGAGGGATGGACATAGGATGGGAAGGAGATGGGGTGGAGGAAGGAGGAAGGAGATGGGGAAATGCGATGGGGGGAAGGAAGGTGGAAGGAGATAAGGGAAGGAGATGGGGGGAAGGAAGGGTTAACGAGATGGGGAGAAGGATATGGGGAAGGAATGTGGAAGGTGATTGGGGAGAAGGAGATGGGGGAAGGAAGGGGGTAAGGTGATAGTGGGTGAAGGAATGTGGAAGTAGATAGCGGAGAAGGAAGGGGGAAGGAGATGGGGTAAAGGAAGGAGGAAGGAGATGGGGGACGGAAGGGGGAAGGAGATGGGGGGAAGGAGATGTGGGAATGAAGGGGGAAGGTGATAGTGGGGGAAGGAATGGGGAAGTAGATAGGGGGAAAGGAAGGGTTCAGAGATGTGGTGAAGGAAGGGTGTAGGAGATAGTGGCGAAGGAAGGGAGAAAGAGATGGGGGAAGGAGAGGAGGGAACGATGGCGGGAAGGAGAGGGGGGAAGGAAGGGTGAAGGAGATGGGGGAGGAAGGCGGAAGGGGATAGGGGGAAGGGAGGAGTAAGGAGATAGGGCGAAAAGAGATGGGGAAGGAAGGGGGAAGGAGATGGGGGAAGGAGAGCAGGGAAGGAAGGGGAAGGAGATAGGGAGAAGGAGATGGGGAAGGAAGTGGGATGGAGATGGGGGAAAGAAGTGGGATGGATATAGGAAGGGAAGGAGATGGGGGTGGAGGAAGGGGGAAGGAGATTGTGGAAATGAGATGGGGGAAGGAAGGTGGAAGGAGATAGGGGGAAGGAGATGGGGGAAGGAAGGATTAAGGAGATGGGGAGAATGACATGGGGGAAGCAATGTGGAAGGTGATTGGGGAGAAGGAGGTGGGGGAAGGAAGGGGGTTAGGTGATAGTGGGTGAAGGAATGTGGAAGTAGTTGGGGGGGAAGGAAGGGGGAAGGAGATGGGGTGAAGGAAGGGTGTAGGAGATCGGGGCGAAGGAAGGGGGAAGGAGATAGGGGAAGGAGAGGAGGGAACGAAGGGGGAAAGGAGAGGGTGGAAGGAAGGGGGAAGGAAGGGGGAAGAGATGGGGAAAGGAGATGTGGGAAGGAAGGGGGAAGGTGATAGTGGGGGAAGGAATGGGGAAGTAGATGGGGGGAAGGAAGGGGTCGGAGATGGGGTGGAGGAAGGGTGTAGGAGATAGGTGCCAAGGAAGGGGAAAGAGATGGGGTAAGGAGAGGAGGGAACGAAGGGGGGAAGGAGAGGGGGGGAAGGAAGGGTGAAGGACATGGGGGAAGGAGGTGGGGGAAGGAGATAGGGGGTAGGAAGGGGAAGAGATAGTGGGGAAGGAAGAGGGAATAAGATAGTGGGGAAGGAGAGGGGGGAAGGAAGGGGGAAGGAAGGGGGAGCAGAGGGGGAAGGAAGGGGGAAGGAGATAAGGGGGAAGGAGATAATGGGGGAAGGAAGGGGGGATGGAGATAGTGGGGGAAGGAAGGCTGAAGTAGATGGGGGAAGGAAGTGGGAAGGAGATGTTGGGAACGAAGGAGGTAGGGGATAGGGGTGAAGGAAGGGGGAAGGAGATGGGGGCGAAGGAGAAGGGGGAACAAAGGGGGGAATGAGACCGGGGAAGGAAGGGGGAAGGCGATAGGGGAGAAGGAGATAGGGAGGAAGGAAGGGGTAAGGAGATGGGGAGAAGGAGATGGTGGAGGAAGGGGGAAGGAGATTGGGGAGAAGGAGATGGGGGAAGGAAGGGGGGAAGGAGATAGTGGGGGAAGGAAGGGGGAAGTAGATGGGGGAAGGAAAGGGGAACGAGATTGGGGGAAGGAGATGGGGAGGAGGGAAGTGTGAAGGAGATGGGGATAGGAAGGGGGAAGGAGATAGGGGAGAAGGAGATGGGGTGAAAGAAGGGGGAAGGAGATGGGGGAAGGAGATATGGGGGAAGGAATGGGAAAGGAGATGGGGGAAGGAAGGTGGAAGGAGATAGGGGAGAAGGAGATGGGGGAATGAAGGGGGATGGAGATGGGGGAAGGAAGGGGAAAGGAGTTGGGGGAAGGAGATGGGGGAATGGAAGGGGGGAGGAGAGCGGGGAATGAAGGGGAAGTAGATAGGGAGGAAGGAGATGGGGAAGGAAGGGGAAGGAGATAGGGGAAGAAGATGGGGGGAAGGAAGGGGAAGGAGATAGGAGGGTAAGGAGATAGGAGGGTAAGGAAATGGGGGTGAAGGATTTGGGAAGGAGATGGGGGAAGGAAGGGGGAAGGAGATGGGGGAAGGAGATAGGGGGAAGAAGGAGGACGGAGATGGGGAGAAGGACATGGGGGAAGGAAGGGGGAAGGTGATTGGGGAGAAGGAGATGGGGGAAGGAAAGGGGGAGAAATGGGGGGAAGGAAGGTGCTAGGAGAAAGGGGGAAGGAAGGGGAAGGAGACAGGTGGTAGGAAGGGGGAAGAGATGGGGGAAGGAAGGGGGAAGGAGATAGGGGAAGGAGAGGGGGGAAGGATGGGGGAACGAGATGGGGAAAGAAATGAGAAGGAGATGGGGAGAAGGAGCTGGGGGAAGGAAGGGGGAAGGAGATAGAGGAGAAGGAGAAGTGGGAAAGAAGTAGTAAGGAGATAGGGGGAAGGAAGTAGGAAGGAGATGGGGAAGGAAGGGGGAAGGAGATAGGGGAAGGAGAGTGGGGAAGGATGTGGGAACGAAATGGGGGGAAGGAAGGGGGAAGGAGATGGGGGGAAGGAGATGGGGAAGGAAGTGAGAAGGAGATGGGGAGAAGGAGCTGGAGGGAAGGAAGGGGAAAGGAGATAGAGGAGAAGGGGAAGTGGGGGAAAGAAGGGGTAAGGAGATAGGGGGAAGGAAGTAGGAAGGAGATGGGGGAAGGAAGGGGGAAGGAGACAAGGGGTAGGAAGGGGAAGACATGGGGGAAGGAAGGGGGAAGGAGATAGTGGGGAAGGAGAGGGGGGAAGGAAGGGGGAAGGAGATGGGGTGAAGGAAGGGTGTAGGAGATAAGGCGAGGGAAGGGGGAAGGAGATTGGGGAAGGAAAGGGGAGAATGAAGGGGGAAGGAGTGGGGGGAAGGAGAGAGGGGAAGGATGGGGGAACGAGATGGGGGGAAGGAAGGGGGAAGGAGATAGGGGATGGAGATGGGGGAAGGAAGTGGGAAGGAGATAGGGGAGAAGGAGAAGTGGGTTTAAGGAAGGGGAAGGAAATGGGGGAAGGAAGGAAGTAGGAAGGAGATGGGGTGGAAGGAAGGGGGAAGGAGACAAGGGGTAGGATGGAGAAGAGATGGGGAAGGAAGGGGGAAGGAGATAGTGGGGAAGGAGATGGGGGAAGGAAGGGTGAAGGAGATTCGGGAGAAGGAGATGGGGGAAGGCAGGGGGGGGATGGAGATAGTGGGGGAAGGAAGGCTGAAGTAGATGGGTTAAGGAAGTGGGAAGGCGATGTTGGGAACGAAGGAGGTAGGGGATAGGGGTGAAGGAAGGGGGAAGGAGATGGGGGAAGGAGAAGGGGGAACAAATTGGGGAATGAGACGGGGGAAGGAAGGGGGAAGGCGAGAGGGGGAAAGGACTGGGGAAGGAGATAGGGTGATGGAAGGGGGAAGGAGATGAGGGAAGCAGAGTGGGGAAGGAAGGGGGAAGGAGATAGGGGAAGAAGATGGGGGTAAGGAAGGGGAAAGGAGATGGGGGAAAGAAGTGGGATGGAGACAGGAGGGGAAGGAGATGGGGGTGAAGGGAGGGGAAGGAGATTGGTGAGAAGGAGAGGGTGGAACGAAGGGTGGGAAGGAGGGGCAAGAAAGGTTGAAAGAGATGGGGGGAAGGAAGGTGGAAGGAGATAGGAGGGAAAGAGATGGTGGATGGAAGGGGGAAGGAGATGGGGGAAAGAAGAGGGATGGACATAGGATGGGAAGGAGATGGGGTGGAGGAAGGAGGAAGGAGATGGGGAAATGCGATGGGGGGAAGGAAGGGTGGAATGGAGAATGTGGGGGAAGGAAGGGGAAGTAGGTGGGGGAAGGAAAGATGTAGGGGATGCGGCGAAGGAAGGGGGAAGGAGATAGGGGGAAGGAGAGGGTGGAACGAAGGGTGGGGAGGAGGGGGCAAGAAAGGTTGAAAGAGATGGGGGGAAGGAAGGTGGAAGGAGATAGGAGGGAAAGAGATGGTGGATGGAAGGGGGAAGGAGATGGGGGAAAGAAGAGGGATGGACATAGGATGGGAAGGAGATGGGGTGGAGGAAGGAGGAAGGAGATGGGGAAATGCGATGGGGGGAAGGAAGGTGGAAGGAGATAAGGGAAGGAGATGGGGGGAAGGAAGGGTTAACGAGATGGGGAGAAGGATATGGGGAAGGAATGTGGAAGGTGATTGGGGAGAAGGAGATGGGGGAAGGAAGGGGGTAAGGTGATAGTGGGTGAAGGAATGTGGAAGTAGATAGCGGAGAAGGAAGGGGGAAGGAGATGGGGTAAAGGAAGGAGGAAGGAGATGGGGGACGGAAGGGGGAAGGAGATGGGGGGAAGGAGATGTGGGAATGAAGGGGGAAGGTGATAGTGGGGGAAGGAATGGGGAAGTAGATAGGGGGAAAGGAAGGGTTCAGAGATGTGGTGAAGGAAGGGTGTAGGAGATAGTGGCGAAGGAAGGGAGAAAGAGATGGGGGAAGGAGAGGAGGGAACGATGGCGGGAAGGAGAGGGGGGAAGGAAGGGTGAAGGAGATGGGGGAGGAAGGCGGAAGGGGATAGGGGGAAGGGAGGAGTAAGGAGATAGGGCGAAAGGAGATGGGGAAGGAAGGGGGAAGGAGATGGGGGAAGGAGAGCAGGGAAGGAAGGGGAAGGAGATAGGGAGAAGGAGATGGGGAAGGAAGTGGGATGGAGATGGGGGAAAGAAGTGGGATGGATATAGGAAGGGAAGGAGATGGGGGTGGAGGAAGGGGGAAGGAGATTGTGGAAATGAGATGGGGGAAGGAAGGTGGAAGGAGATAGGGGGAAGGAGATGGGGGAAGGAAGGATTAAGGAGATGGGGAGAATGACATGGGGGAAGCAATGTGGAAGGTGATTGGGGAGAAGGAGGTGGGGGAAGGAAGGGGGTTAGGTGATAGTGGGTGAAGGAATGTGGAAGTAGTTGGGGGGGAAGGAAGGGGGAAGGAGATGGGGTGAAGGAAGGGTGTAGGAGATCGGGGCGAAGGAAGGGGGAAGGAGATAGGGGAAGGAGAGGAGGGAACGAAGGGGGAAAGGAGAGGGTGGAAGGAAGGGGGAAGGAAGGGGGAAGGAGATGGGGAAAGGAGATGTGGGAAGGAAGGGGGAAGGTGATAGTGGGGGAAGGAATGGGGAAGTAGATGGGGGGAAGGAAGGGGTCGGAGATGGGGTGGAGGAAGGGTGTAGGAGATAGGTGCCAAGGAAGGGGAAAGAGATGGGGTAAGGAGAGGAGGGAACGAAGGGGGGAAGGAGAGGGGGGGAAGGAAGGGTGAAGGACATGGGGGAAGGAGGTGGGGGAAGGAGATAGGGGGTAGGAAGGGGAAGAGATAGTGGGGAAGGAAGAGGGAATAAGATAGTGGGGAAGGAGAGGGGGGAAGGAAGGGGGAAGGAAGGGGGAGCAGAGGGGGAAGGAAGGGGGAAGGAGATAAGGGGGAAGGAGATAATGGGGGAAGGAAGGGGGGATGGAGATAGTGGGGGAAGGAAGGCTGAAGTAGATGGGGGAAGGAAGTGGGAAGGAGATGTTGGGAACGAAGGAGGTAGGGGATAGGGGTGAAGGAAGGGGGAAGGAGATGGGGGCGAAGGAGAAGGGGGAACAAAGGGGGGAATGAGACCGGGGAAGGAAGGGGGAAGGCGATAGGGGAAAAAGGACTGGGGAAGGCGATAGGGGGAAATGAACGGGAAAGGAGATATGGGGGAAGCAGATAGGGGAGAAGGAGATGGGGGAAGGAAGGGGGAAGGAGATTAGGGAGAAGGAGATGGGGAAGGAGGGGGGGATGGAGATAGTTGGGGAAGGAAGGCTGAAGTAGATGGGGGGAAGGAAGGGGGAAGGAGATGTTGGGAACGAAGGAGGTAGGGGATAGGGGTGAAGGAAGGGGGAAGGAGATGGGGGAAGGAGAAGGGGGAACAAATTGGGGAATGAGACGGGGGAAGGAAGGGGGAAGGCGATGGGGGAAAGGACTGGGGAAGGAGATAGGGTGATGGAAGGGGAAAGGAGATGAGGGAAGCAGAGTGGGGAAGGAAGGGGGAAGGAGATAGGGGACGAAGATGGGGGTAAGGAAGGGGAAAGGAGATGGGGGAAAGAAGTGGGATGGAGACAGGAGGGGAAGGAGATGGGGGTGAAGGGAGGGGAAGGAGATTGGTGAGAAGGAGAGGGTGGAACGAAGGGTGGGAAGGAGGGGCAAGAAAGGTTGAAAGAGATGGGGGAAGGAAGGTGGAAGGAGATAGGAGGGAAAGAGATGGTGGATGGAAGGGGGAAGGAGATGGGGGAAAGAAGAGGGATGGACATAGGATGGGAAGGAGATGGGGTGGAGGAAGGAGGAAGGAGATGGGGAAATGTGATGGGGGGAAGGAAGGGTGGAATGGAGAATGTGGGGGAAGGAAGGGGAAGTAGGTGGGGGAAGGAAAGATGTAGGGGATGCGGCGAAGGAAGGGGGAAGGAGATAGGGGGAAGGAGAGGGTGGAACGAAGGGTGGGGAGGAGGGGGCAAGAAAGGTTGAAAGAGATGGGGGGAAGGAAGGTGGAAGGAGATAGGAGGGAAAGAGATGGTGGATGGAAGGGGGAAGGAGATGGGGGAAAGAAGAGGGATGGACATAGGATGGGAAGGAGATGGGGTGGAGGAAGGAGGAAGGAGATGGGGAAATGCGATGGGGGGAAGGAAGGTGGAAGGAGATAAGGGAAGGAGATGGGGGGAAGGAAGGGTTAAGGAGATGGGGAGAAGGATATAGGGAAGGAATGTGGAAGGTGATTGGGGAGAAGGAGATGGGGAAGGAAGGGGGGTAAGGTGATAGTGGGTGAAGGAATGTGGAAGTAGATAGCGGAGAAGGAAGGGGGAAGAAGATGGGGTAAAGGAAGGAGGAAGGAGATGGGGGACGGAAGGGGGAAGGAGATGGGGGGAAGGAGATGTGGGAATGAAGGGGGAAGGTGATAGTGGGGGAAGGAATGGGGAAGTAGATAGGGGGAAAGGAAGGGTTCAGAGATGTGGTGAAGGAAGGGTGTAGGAGATAGTGGCGAAGGAAGGGAGAAAGAGATGGGGGAAGGAGAGGAGGGAACGATGGCGGGAAGGAGAGGGGGGAAGGAAGGGTGAAGGAGATGGGGGAGGAAGGCGGAAGGGGATAGGGGGAAGGGAGGAGTAAGGAGATAGGGCGAAAGGAGATGGGGAAGGAAGGGGGAAGGAGATGGGGGAAGGAGAGCAGGGAAGGAAGGGGAAGGAGATAGGGAGAAGGAGATGGGGAAGGAAGTGGGATGGAGATGGGGGAAAGAAGTGGGATGGATATAGGAAGGGAAGGAGATGGGGGTGGAGGAAGGGGGAAGGAGATTGTGGAAATGAGATGGGGGAAGGAAGGTGGAAGGAGATAGGGGGAAGGAGATGGGGGAAGGAAGGATTAAGGAGATGGGGAGAATGACATGGGGGAAGCAATGTGGAAGGTGATTGGGGAGAAGGAGGTGGGGGAAGGAAGGGGGTTAGGTGATAGTGGGTGAAGGAATGTGGAAGTAGTTGGGGGGGAAGGAAGGGGGAAGGAGATGGGGTGAAGGAAGGGTGTAGGAGATCGGGGCGAAGGAAGGGGGAAGGAGATAGGGGAAGGAGAGGAGGGAACGAAGGGGGAAAGGAGAGGGTGGAAGGAAGGGGGAAGGAAGGGGGAAGGAGATGGGGAAAGGAGATGTGGGAAGGAAGGAGGAAGGTGATAGTGGGGGAAGGAATGGGGAAGTAGATGGGGGGAAGGAAGGGGTCGGAGATGGGGTGGAGGAAGGATGTAGGAGATAGGTGCCAAGGAAGGGGAAAGAGATGGGGTAAGGAGAGGAGGGAACGAAGGGGGGAAGGAGAGGGGGGGAAGGAAGGGTGAAGGACATGGGGGAAGGAGGTGGGGGAAGGAGATAGGGGGTAGGAAGGGGAAGAGATAGTGGGGAAGGAAGAGGGAATAAGATAGTGGGGAAGGAGAGGGGGGAAGGAAGGGGGAAGGAAGGGGGAGCAGAGGGGGAAGGAAGGGGGAAGGAGATAAGGGGGAAGGAGATAATGGGGGAAGGAAGGGGGGATGGAGATAGTGGGGGAAGGAAGGCTGAAGTAGATGGGGGAAGGAAGTGGGAAGGAGATGTTGGGAACGAAGGAGGTAGGGGATAGGGGTGAAGGAAGGGGGAAGGAGATGGGGGCGAAGGAGAAGGGGGAACAAAGGGGGGAATGAGACCGGGGAAGGAAGGGGGAAGGCGATAGGGGAAAAAGGACTGGGGAAGGCGATAGGGGGAAATGAACGGGAAAGGAGATATGGGGGAAGCAGATAGGGGAGAAGGAGATGGGGGAAGGAAGGGGGAAGGAGATTAGGGAGAAGGAGATGGGGAAGGAGGGGGGGATGGAGATAGTTGGGGAAGGAAGGCTGAAGTAGATGGGGGGAAGGAAGGTGGAAGGAGATGTTGGGAACGAAGGAGGTAGGGGATAGGGGTGAAGGAAGGGGGAAGGAGATGGGGGAAGGAGAAGGGGGAACAAATTGGGGAATGAGACGGGGGAAGGAAGGGGGAAGGCGAGAGGGGGAAAGGACTGGGGAAGGAGATAGTGTGCGAGATAGGTAGCTATCCAGCCCCATCTACGGCACTTTTCATTTCCCTTCCCAGGAACAAAGACACGGAGGAGTCAGTCCAAAACTTTTCATTCAACTTTGCAAAGTCGGGTGCTGTTCCCAAAGGTACACACACACAAGCATAGTAATCTCCACACATTATATACATGTATATGTGGGCTGGGTTTACTACTGCTACCTTGACCAACGAGTGCTCGGATTCCGCACTGTTTTCCTTTTTTGGGTTCTGGTGCCTGCGATTCTTTTATCATTCACTTGGCCAATCAGTGTTTGAGCTTCCCATTCTTCCCTTATATGGATGATGTTGTACAACTGTGGTTAAGGGCGGCCTCTCAACTATCGAGGAAAGCTGTTACAACTGTTTCATTCATATAAACGTGGGGGAGGTCCGGCAACAGTTTCGAGTGTCTGCTTGTGTTTACTATGAGGTAGAAAAGACTAAAAGGCAGCTAACCGTTTAAAAATTACACTACCCCCTACAAATCCCCCGTGTCTTTTCTTACGGCCTGTAATTTTTCAACCGTAAGTTTCTTCTCCAGGGCATGTAATAACTCCCGAGCTTGTTCATCAAACTGCCCTTCTCTAATACTACCCCCGCCCAAGAGGGATTCACGTTGTTCCATCTCGAGATTTATTCGTTCAACCTGCCCATAGGGAACATCTTTCTTAGTAAGGGCAGTTTCGATCAGTCGTTGAGTTAATCCCCGGACACAGGGAATAACGCAACACCCAAGGGCAGTGAGTACCCCTGCCACCACTATACATGAGACAAGAAAGGGAACGACCACCCCCGTCCATTTACCGAACCAAGCTTCCAACCAGTCCGTGAGGCCAGAGTCGATGCCCGAGTTTTCGGCCAGTTCGTCCGCCAATGTGGTGAGTCCATCCAGGGCGCGGGTGATGGACCCATCAGGGGCTGTGTTGTTGGGGATGAAAGTGCAGCACTGAGTGCCTATCATGACACAAACACCCCCCTTCTCTGCCAACATCATGTCTAAGGCCAACCTATTTTCCTACGCCATCCTACTCGTGGCGTCCAGTTGTTCTGCTATTCCTTTCACTGCATCCCGGGTATAATTAATGAACCTCTGCTGATTGTAGTAAATATAATTAATCCAATCCACGTTCTTATTGATAGTCACCCACCAAAACAGTGACGACTCAAAACCCGCCGCTATCTGGTTCCTAGCCTTGTATTCGTCAGGAACACCCCTGGGGACCCCTATGGCATCTAAATATATGTTATCATCAAAAGAGGTCTCCAAAGCTCTCTCAGTTCTTCCACTAGAACGGGGTTGCTCTTGTTTTTCGAATGCCAGGGTGAATGGGATGGCCAATTGAACGATCGCACAAGTGCCCGTCCATTTTTGGGGCAGGGTCGGTCTCAGAACCCTCCCACCACAGTACCACCAGAGGTCTGCCCGAGGCACATGAATGTGGGAGTAATTCCCGCCCCCGGTAGTTTCATTGACCAGCCGGATTGATCCACTGCACTTGTCAAATGTCCCCAAATCGTCATCCCACTGTAGTCCCGTCCGAGAGACGCAGGCCTGGTGCGTACCCGTTACCCCTGAGAATGATGGCGGGCGGGGCGCCCCCTCAGACCTGACGGGGGGAAACTTCAAACTCAAGGGTCGACAAGTGGGGTTGTTCCAGGCCTCTCGGTCCTGGTACAGCCTTATCATGCAGTCCATGGCTCGTGGGTGTTTCTCCCATCCCAGCGGGAATGGGACCACCTGAGGGTTAGGGCAGGCACTCATGCATGCGTAGCAATCACTCTTTTTTATGCTCCTCACAGTATATTTGACCCATTCCATCCAGGCATTCGCCTCCCCGTATCCCGTTTCTATTTCAAAGGTCTTTTCCAAATCCGTTGTCTCAATTATTCTAACCTTTTCCTGCTTATCAGTGGTGGATGAGCCCCCAGACTCAGCTTCAATTACCGTGATATACGTGCAGCACAGCTGCATTCCCCCCCCATCCTGCCTGGCCCCCAACTCTAATACCCAGTATTGTTCTATTAAGTCTCGCCTCGTTCTTTTCCAAGTTCTTTATGGTCAGATAGAGCGGATTGCACTGATTCTGCCCACAATCCCGTCCAGGGGTGATGGGATCACGGACAACTGACACCATAGCCTGGACCCCGGGGGCTGGAGGCCTACTTAGGCCTTCCCTACCATGCAATTGTAATACTAACGTCTGACCCTGGAATCCCCTTTCTCTCTCTAGATTCTGCTTAGTTTGATTCAGTTGACTTTTAGTCCTACAGGGCACCAACTCACATAGGTCTAAGCTAAGTGTCTGTGTTGATTGGTTGGCAAGCACGGAGATGGTGAACCACTGACGGTCCTCTGCTTGTTTTAACCAGAGGCCAAATTGGGTAACACGCACACAAAGACCCAGCCCAAGGATAATGGCATAGCAAGTTAACAATACGATTGACCGCATTTTGTCGCGACACCCGTAGCCCGAGGGCACAGTTCCTTTAGACTCGCCAAAGTCCGATTAGTTCGTTCTCAGGGTCTCTGTTCCTTAGATGCCTTTGTCAGAGAGATTTGTTCGTCCTCCGTCGGTTGTGGCACTGGTCCCTTGACTCGAGTGTAATGTGTCCAGCCCTTTTCGGCCGTACGGACAGCCGTTTCGGTCGTCAAAAGTACCAGGAAGGGACCGTCCCAAGTTGGTTCGAGGGTACGTTGCTTCCAGCTTTTAATCAGGACCCACTGACCCGGCTTGACGGTGTGCACCGCAAACTCGAGGGGCGGCGTCTGTGCCAAAAGTCCCTGTTGGCGTAAACGAGATAGAGCAGACCCCAGAGCCACCACATATTTTTGCACAAACATATCCCGAGACTCAAATACAGGAGGTTCCCCCTTCGGCCCATGGAACGGGAGGCCAAATAACATTTCGAAAGGGGAGACGCCCAAATCCCGCCTTGGCTGGGTGCGAATTTGCAACAGGGCAAGGGGTAGGCATTTGGTCCAAGGCAGGCCGATTTCACTAGTGAGTTTGGTTAGCTGCTTTTTGATGGTCTGGTTCATTCTTTCGACCTTGCCCGAGGAGGAGGGATGCCAGGGGGTGTGCAAATCCCAGTCAATCCCTATTGCTTGCACTACATTCTGGAGGACGGTCGAGGTGAAGTGGCTCCCCTGGTCAGAGTCAATAGCGCGGGGTAGCCCAAATCGTGGGATGATTTGCTCGAGTAGAATCTTGCTAACCTGAGTTGCCCGTTGCCGTGGTAGTGGGGAAAGCTTCCACCCATCCTGTCAGGTGATCTACCACTACTAATAGATATTTCAGGCGACCTATGGGGGGGAGCTCCGTGTAATCTACCTGAACATACTCAAACGGCCTATAGGCCGGACTCCTACCCCCTTGTCTTGCATGCTGCCGCAGCCCCCTTTTGTTAATCTTTCGACATGTTATACAATCTCCTGTGACCTGCTTGGCTACCGTGTACAGACCAGGGTGAGCATATCAGCGCAGGAAGGCATCACACAGTGCCTGGGCGCCCCAGTGACCCCCTTGGTGTAAACGGGCAATAATGTCCCGCGTCAACGGTCGATTTAGTAGCTGGCAGCCATCGGGTAAGGTCCACTTGCCTTCCCTATCCTTTGTACCCCCCAGAGACGCGAGAAGAGTTTCTTCTTTGTCAGTAAACGTGGGCACTTCGGTAATTTCGGATATCTGTGGAATCCTTACCAGGCAGTTTATTACTTCCTTCCCCATCCCAGCCAATTTTGCCTGTTCATCTGCCAATTGATTCCCCAGGGTCTCTATTTTATCGTCTTTCTGGTGTCCTTTCACATGTACTACTGCAATCTCTTGTGGCAGCAACAAATCCTCCAAGATCATGGCTACTAGTTCCTCGTGGACCAACTCCTTTCCTCTACTATTTATCATTCCCCTTTCTTTCCAGATCTTCCCAAAGGTGTGTACTACCCCAAAGGCATACTTAGAGTCAGTGTAGATTGTCCCGGCTATTCCCTTTAAATTCCTCAGAGCCCGGTGCAAGGCGTACAATTCGCACGTTTGTGCCGACCAGGCATTCGGTAGCCGTCCACTTTCCACTAATTCCCAACCAGTCTCACTAATGACTGCATAACCGTTGTGTCTCTTCCCATCTATCACTCGAGAGGACCCAACAATGTACCACCGCCTTCCTGCATGTAAGGGGGTATCCCTAAGATCTTCCCTCACTTTACTCTGGTACTCTATTATGTCTGAACAGCAGTGTTCCAGTTCCTCCTCCCCTTCCTCTTTCCAAAGAAAGTCCGCCGGGTTCTGGCAGCCCCCGACTTCTATTCGGAGGTCTTCTCGGTCTAACAATATGGCTTCATATTTCAGAATTCTCGAGTCAGTCAGCCACCTCCCGGCCTTCTGATTCAGGATAGTTCTAACCTGGTGGGGAGTAGTGACTGTCAAGGGGGCCCCGAAAGTCAACTTCCTGCTTTCCTCTACCAGCTTTGCCGTGGCTGCCACCGCTTGGACACACTCCGGCCACCCTCGGGAGACTGGATCCAGAATTTTTGACAGGAAAGCCGCGGGCTTCCTTTTTCCCCCCCAATCCTGGGTCAATACTCCAAGAGCGGTTCCCTTTCTGGAGTTCACAAAGAGGCGAAATGTCTTACTAAAATCCGGCAATCTTAAAACAGGTGCGGCCATCAATTTTCCTTTTAGGATTTCAATTAACTTTTTCTCCTCCTCCTCCCATTTTATTCTGTTGGGTGCCTCCTCAATGAGTTTTAGGTACAAATCTTTCGTAAGGGGGGCATAGTCGTCTATCCATAACCGACAATAGCCTAAGAGTCCCAAGAACTTCCGCAACTCCCTCTTGGTCGTTGGGAGGCCTAGTTCGATTATTGCCCGCACTCTTTCCGGAATTATTCGTTTCTGTCCCTGGCTTATCAAGTGTCCCAGATACTTAACCTCTTTCTCGACATATTGGAGCTTCTTCTGACTCACTCTTAACCCCTTCTCAGCTAGGTAATTTAACAGGGCATTAGTCCCAAGTAGGACGTCCTCCTCCGCCGGTCCGGATAAAAGGAGATCGTCCACGTATTGTATAAGCTTAAGGGCCGGGGACAAGGTTAGTCCCTCCAATAATTGTTCCAGAATCTGCCCGAACAGAGTCGGGGACTCAGTGAATCCTTGGGGGAGTATGGTCCACCTGTACTGTTGTTTTCTGCCAGTATCAGGATCCTCCCATTCAAAAGCAAAAAGATCCCTACTGTCCTTGTCCAGGGGACACGCCCAGAAGGCATCCTTTAAGTCTATAACACTAAACCAGCCGTGGTCCGGGGGGATTCGCCCCAGAATAGTGTATGGGTTCGGTACCACAGGGTGCCGTACTTGGACAATTTTATTTACCTCCCTTAGGTCTTGGACCATTCGGTAGCTCCCATCCGACTTCCGGACCGGCAGGATGGGAGAATTGTATCGTGACATACAGGGCTCTACCAATCCATCTTTTATTAGGTCTTCCATAACTGTCTTCAGGCCCTGCCTCCCTTCCCAAGAGATGGGGTATTGGCGCACTCTGACGTCGGGGCTCTGGGGCTTTAATTTTACCTCCACAGGTCGAATTGCGAGTCCCCCCCGGTTCCCTTTGGCGACCCAAACCCTAGGGTCTATCTCTGTCAATCGGGACTCACTAAGGTATGACATGGTAACGGCTAATTCTTCCTCTTCTCCCACTTCTATTCGCAATCCGAAACGGACTATCAAATCCCGTCCCAACAACCCATAGGGAAGATGGGGGAGGTGAAGGAGTTCAACCTGGAGTTCCTCCTCCTCCAGCCGCAAGGGTTGTGGTTCGAGTATTCTCGCACTAAAAACCCCACCCTTAACTCCTGAAATGTTTAATGTTTTAGCTTGGAAGCCAACCCCCCTCGGATGGAGGGGAATTGAGGACCTGCCAGCGCCTGTGTCAACTAAGAAGGTAACATCTTGTCTAAATGGGCCCACCCGTAAATTTACCAGGGGTTCTTGGTAGGCCCGTGTTCCAATCCTCCCCTGACTTCCCTAATCCATTTGTTCACACTCCATTTCATACATCCCTTTTGAAGTGTCCCAGTTTCCCGCAATGGTAACATCCGGCCTTCTGAGGGCGCTCAATTCCATAAGATCCTCCTCTCTCACTTCTGCCCCGTCTCGTTTCTCTCCCTCTCCAACTTTTCTTCGACGTTCCTCTTTCCACCCCATAATCTCCCTCCCCGATTCCGGTGGACTTACAAGCTTCCCGTACGGCTGCCACCATCATTTTTGTCTTATGTTTCTCCCTTATTACATCCCTCTGAACGTACACCTTCTGTGCTTCCCGTAATAATTCTGCAACATCCTTTTCAGCCCAATCCTCCACTTTCTGTAATTTCTTCTGAATGTCAGGCCATGACTTAGTCACAAAGTGCACCTTAAGCATGCTCTTGCCTATTTCCCCATCAGGGTCTAAACCTGAATACTTTCGCATGGACTCCCGCAAACGGTCTAAAAACTCACTCGGGGATTCATCCTTTTTCTGTCCAACTTCAAATGCTTTCGCTAAATTCCGCTGTTTGGGCACGCAGGTTTGGATTCCCCTGATTATAAGGCTTCTGAGGTCTGTCATATTGGCCCGTCCCCCCGCGTCGTTATGATCCCACTGGGGGTCCTCTAAGGGGTACTTCTGCTCTCCACGCTGAGGGCCGTCCTGATGCTCCCTATCCCAAATGGCCATTGCACTATTCCGGCTCATAACAATTTCATCGTAATTAAATAGTATTCTCATCATGGCCTGCAGTTCAGCCCATGTGCATATACTGGGCCCCAGAAATTGGTCCAGTTGTATTCCCACACTGACGGGGTCGTCCAGTAGACGGGGTAGTTCATTACGGAGTTGCCGGATATCCCCAGAATTTAAAGGTTGTACTACAAACCCGGTCCGTTCGTTCCCAAACGGCACCTCTCATAAGGGGTTCAGCTGTTCAATATTATCACTCCTCCCAGCTCTCAATCCCTCTTCTCGACCTTTCCACATCTCGAGTCAGACTGATTTCCTAGTGCCTGGGGTGAGTTCTGTGCCCCCTTCTGTGCCCCCCCAGCAGTCCCTTCCTCACTGGTCGTAGCCTGCTGGGACTCGGAATTATCCATCGCAGGAGGGAGGTCCGCGCTGGACGCCTGGTCGTGCGCGGGTGGTATATACGGGGGCGGGGAAGACGGTGGCAAACCGTCGGTGAGGATGTCCCAAGACTTCTGGGGCTTCCTCGGGTCTGTTTGGGGAGTCAGAGGATAGAGACGTGTGGGACTCTCGCCGTCGCCCGCCAACCAGGCGGCGGCATATTTGCTCTCCTCTGGGTCAAACGGTTGTTTTCTGTTAACATATACATTTAGGATTTGACACACCCAGTCTTCATCAGACCCATACTCGGGCCAAACTACCGAGGGGGCGCGGATAGGTTCTTTGGACCATATAAAACAACAATATTTTATCATGGTCTCTTTCTTTAAGTCCTTCGTTCTACTACTGTCCGTCCATAGACTTAACTTCCGACCTAATGGACTATCGGGGGGTATTTCTTTCCCATTTGCAGTCTTCCCTGACTTTTCCTTAGTAAATCTAGAAGTCTGATTTCACATGGTTTATCTTCG
Source organism: Chiloscyllium punctatum (assembly GCF_047496795.1). Classification (NCBI taxonomy): domain Eukaryota; kingdom Metazoa; phylum Chordata; class Chondrichthyes; order Orectolobiformes; family Hemiscylliidae; genus Chiloscyllium; species Chiloscyllium punctatum. The sequence continues at coordinate 69,609,558 of NC_092751.1, read as the reverse complement.
GTCCTGGTCTTAAACGCCCAAAGCGTTTTCACAGATGACCGTCAAAACCACAATTTCCCGTGGTTTATCTTCAGTCCTGGTCTTAAACGCCCAAAGCGTTTTCACAGATGACCGTCAAAACCACAATTTCCCGTGGTTTATCTTCAGTCCTGGTCTTAAACGCCCAAAGCGTTTTCACAGATGACCGTCAAAACCACGCGGCCAACAAGGAAGAACAAAAGAATCTCTTACCTTGATCCGTGCACGGAGTTGTCTGGCCTTTTTAAATGTGTGTACCCCCGTGTATAGTCACTAACCGGTCGTCCCAGCACTCGTCCGTGTGTTCCTTTTCCAGGATTCAAAATTATTTTTAAATGAGCCGGGTCACATCGTCCCTTGGCCGACGGCCAACGGACCAAGCCGATCAGTGAGAAGTATAAATATATACTAGACGCGTCTTTGTTGTAATCAGGCTTGATCCGTGAGCCGAAGAGACTGCCCCCCCCCGGCAATAATTCTTTCATCCCGGAGGAGCCCCCAATTGTGCGAGATAGGTAGCTATCCAGCCCCATCTACGGCACTTTTCATTTCCCTTCCCAGGAACAAAGACACGGAGGAGTCAGTCCAAAACTTTTCATTCAACTTTGCAAAGTCGGGTGCTGTTCCCAAAGGTACACACACACAAGCATAGTAATCTCCACACATTATATACATGTATATGTGGGCTGGGTTTACTACTGCTACCTTGACCAACGAGTGCTCGGATTCCGCACTGTTTTCCTTTTTTGGGTTCTGGTGCCTGCGATTCTTTTATCATTCACTTGGCCAATCAGTGTTTGAGCTTCCCATTCTTCCCTTATATGGATGATGTTGTACAACTGTGGTTAAGGGCGGCCTCTCAACTATCGAGGAAAGCTGTTACAACTGTTTCATTCATATAAACGTGGGGGAGGTCCGGCAACAGTTTCGAGTGTCTGCTTGTGTTTACTATGAGGTAGAAAAGACTAAAAGGCAGCTAACCGTTTAAAAATTACACTACCCCCTACAATAGGGTGATGGAAGTGGGAAGGAGATGAGGGAAGGAGAGTGGGGAAGGAAGGGGGAAGGAGATAGGGGAAGAAGATGGGGGTAAGGAAGGGGTAGGAGATGGGGAAAGAAGTGGAATGGAGACAGGAGGGGAAGGAGATGGGTGTGAAGGATGGGGAAGGAGATTGGGGAGAAGGAGATGGGGAAGGAAGGGGGAATGGAGACAGTGGGGGAAGGAAGGGGAAGTAGATGGGGGAAGGAAGGACGTAGGGGATGGGGCGAAGGAAGGGGGAAGGAGATAGGGGGAAGGAGAGGGGGAACGACGGGTGGGAAGGAGCGGGCAAGAAAGGTTGAAAGAGATGGGGGGAAGGAAGGTGGAAGGAGATAGGGGGAAGGAGATGTTGGATGGAAGGGGGAAGGAGATGGGGGAAGGAGAGTGGGGAAGGAAGGCGAAGGAGATAGGGAGAAGGAGATGGGGAAAGAAGGCGGAAGGAGATGGGGGAAAGAAGAGGGATGGAGATAGGGGAAGGAGATGGGGGAAGGAAGGGTTAAGGAGATGGGGAGAAGGATATGGGGAAGGAATGTGGAAGGTGATTGGGGAGAAGGAGATGGGGGAAGAAAGGGGGTTAGGTGATAGTGGGTGAAGAAATGTGGAAGTAGATAGCGGCGAAGGAAGGGGGAAGGAGATGGGGTAAAGGAAGGGGGAAGGAGATGGGGGACGGAAGGGGGAAGGAGATTGGGGAAGGAGATGTGGGAAGGAAGGGGGGATGGTGATAGTGGGGGAAGAAATGGGGAAGTAGATAGGGGGGATGGAAGGGTTCAGAGATGGGGTGAAGGAAGGGTGTAGGAGATAGTGGCGAAGGAAGGGGGAAAGAGATGGGGAAGGAGAGGAGGGAACTAAGGGGGGAAGGATAGGGGGGGAGGAAGGATGAAGGAGATGGGGAGGAAGGCGGAAGGAGATGGGGAAGGAAGGAGGAAGGAGGTAGGGTGAAAGGAGATGGGGAAGGAAGGGGGAAGGAGATAGGGGAAGAAGATGGGGGGGAAGTAAGGGGGAAGGAGATGAGGGAAGGAAGTTGGGGAAGGAGATGGGGGTGAAGGAGGGGGGAAGGAGCTGGGGGAAAGGAGATCGGGGGATGGAAGGTGGGAGGAGATGGGGGAATGGAGTTGGGGGGAAGGATGGGGGAAGGAGTTGGGGTGAAGGAGATGGGGGAAGGAAGAGGGAAGGAGATGGGGAGAAGGACATGGGGGGAAGGAAGGGGGCAGGAGATTGGGAAGGAAGGGGGAAGGAGATAGGGGAGAAGGAGATGGGGTGAAAGAAGGGGAAAGGAGATGGGGAAGGAGATATGGGGGAAGGAATGCGGAAGGAGATGGGGGAAGGAAGGTGGAAGGAGATGGGGAGAAGGACATGGGGGGAAGGAAGGGGGCAGGAGATGGGGGAAGGAAGGGGGAAGGAGATAGGGGAGAAGGAGATGGGGTGAAAGAAGGGGAAAGGAGATGGGGGAAGGAGATGAGGGAAGGAAGTGGGAAGGAGATTGGGGAGAAGGAGAAAGGGGGTGAAGGAAGGTGGAAGGAGATAGGGGAGAAGGAGATGTAGGGGAAGGAAGGGGGAAGGCCATAGCGGGCAGGAAGTGGGAAGGAGATGGGGGTAGGAAGGGGGAAGGAGATGGGGGTAGGATGTGGGAAGAGATAGTGGGGAAGGAAGGGGGAAGGAGATAGTGGGGAAGGAGAGGGGGAAGGAAGGGGGCAAGGAGAGGGGGAAGGAAGGGGGAAGGAGTTAGGGGGGAAGGAGATAGTGGGGGAAGGAGATGGGGAAAGAGATGGGGAAGGAGATGGGGAAGGAGATAGGGGAGAAAGAGATGGGGGAATGAAGGGGGATGGAGATAGTGGGGGAAGGAAGGGGGAAGGAGATAGGGGGAAAGGAGATAGTGGGGGAAGGAAGGGGAGGGAGATAGGGGAGAAGGAGACGGTGGAATGAAGGGGGATGGAGATAGTGGGGGAAGGAAGGGGGAAGTAGATAGAGGGGAAGGAAGGGGGAAGGAGATGGGGGAAGGAAGGGCGTAGGGGATAGGGGCGAAGGAAGGGGGAAGGAGACGGGGAAAGAAAGGGGGAAGGAGATATGGGGAAAGAAGGGGGAAGGAGATGGGGGATGGAAATGGGAAGAAGATAGGGGAAGAAGATGGGGGAAGGAAGGGGGAAGGAGATGGGGGGAAAGAACGGGGATGGAGATCGGAGGGGAAGGAGATGGGGGTGAAGGAAGGGGGAAGGAGATTGGGGAGAAGGGAGATTGGGGAAAGGAAGGGGGGATGGAGATAGCGGGGGAACGAAGGGGGAAGTAGATGGGGGGAAGGAAGGGGTTAGGGGATAGGGGCGAAGGAAGGGGGGAAGGAGATGGGGAAGGAGAGTGGGGAACGAAGGGGAGGAAGGAGAGGAGGGAAGAAAGGGGGAAGGAGATGGGGGAACGAAGGGGGATGGAAATAGGAAGGTAAGGAAATGGGGGTGAAGGAAGTGGGAAGGAGATGGGGAAATGAGATGGGGGAAGGAAGGTGGAAGGAGATGGGGGGAAGGAGATATGGGGGAAGAAGGGGGAAGGAGATAGGGAGAAGGACATGGGGGAAGGAAGGGGGTGAAGGAGAGGGGGAGAGGGGGAAGGAGATGGGGGAAGGAGATGGGGGAATGAGTGGGGGTGAAGGAAAGGACAGGGAAGGAGAGGGGGGAAGGCGAAGGGGAAAGAAGGGGGAAGGAAGGAGATGGGGAAGTAGAGGGTGGGAAGTAAGGGGGAAGGAAGGGGATGGGGCGGGGGCGAAGGAAGGGGGATGGAGATGGGGGAAGGAGTGGGGGAGGAAGGAAGGGGAGGCAGAGGGGGGAAGGACAGGGGAGGAAGGGGGGGAAGAGAATGGGGAAGGAGGTGGGGGAAGGAGAGGAGAGGAGAAGAGGGGGAAGGAGATGGGGGAAGGAGATGGGGAGAAAGGTGAGGGTGGGTAAAGAGTGGGGGGAAGGAGGTAGTGGGTAAGGAGGGGTGGAAGGAAGGGGGAAGGAGATGGGGGAAGTAGATGGTTGAAGGGGATGGTGGGGAAGGAGAGGTGGGGAAGGAGAGGTGGTGAAGGAGAGGGGTAAGGAGAGGTGGGAAGCAGAGAGGGGGGAAGGAGAGGGGGGAAGGAGGGGGTATGGAGATGGGGTAAAGGAAGGGGAAAGAGATGGGGGACGGAACGGGGAAGGAGATGTGGGAAGGAAGGGGGGGAAGGTGATAGTGGGGGAAGGAATGGGGAAGTAGATACGGTGGAAGGAAGGGTTCAGAGATGGGGTGAAGGAAGGGTGTAGGAGATAGTGGGGAAGGAAGGGAGAAAGAAATGGGGGAAGGAGAGGACGGAACAAAGGGGGGAAGGAGAGGGGGGAAGGAAGGGTGAAGGAGATGGGGGAGGAAGGCGGAAGGAGATGGGGGAAGGAAGGAGTAAGGAGATAGGGTGAAAGGAGATGGGGGAGGAAGGCGGAAGGAGATGGGGGAAGGAAGGAGTAAGGAGATAGGGCGAAACGAGATGGGGAAGGAAGGGGGAAGGAGATAGGGGGAAGAACATGGGGGGAAGTAAGGGGGAAGGAGATGGGGAAGGAAATTGGGGAAGGAGATGGGGGTGAAGGAGGAGGGGGGGAGGTGATTGGGGAAATGAGATCGGGGGATGGAAGGTGGGAGGAGATGGAGGGATGGAGATGGGGGGAAGGATGGGGGAAGGAGTTGGGTGAAGGAGATGGGGGAAGAAAGAGGGAAGGAGATGGGGAGAAGGACATGGGGGAAGGAAGGGGGCAAGAGATTGGGGAGAAGGAGATGTGGGGAAGGAAGGGGAAGGAGATGGTGGAAGGAGATGGGGAAGAAAGTGGGAAGGAGATGGGGAGAAGGAGATAGGGAGGAAGGAAGGGGGAAGGAGATAGGGGAGAAGGATTTTGGGGGAGGAAGGGGGAAGGATATGGGGGAAGGAAGTGGGAAGGAGATGGGGGAAGGAAGGGGAAGGAGATAGGGGGGTAGGAAGGGGGAAGGAGATAGGGGGAAAGGAAGGGGGTAGGAGATAGTTGGGAAGTAGAGGGGGAAGGAAGGGGTAACGAGATAGGGGAAGAAGATGGGGATAAGGAAGGGCGAAGGAAATGGGGGAAGAAGATTGGGGTGGAAGGAGAGGTGGGAGAAGGAAGGGGGAAGGAGATAGGGGCCAAGGAGAGGTGGGGGAAGGAAGAGGGAAGAAGATGGGGGAAGAAGGTGGGGAAGGAGATAGGGGAGGGGGCACGAAGGAATGGGGAAGGAGATAGGGGAGGAAGGAGATAGGGGAAAGTAGATGGGTGAAGGAAGCGGGAAGGAGATAAGGGGAAGGAGAGTGGTTAAGGAGAGGGGAAGGAGGGGGGAATGGGGGAAGGAGAGGTGGAAGGAGATGGGGGAAGGAGAGGGGGAAGGAGATTGGGGGAAGGATAGGGGATGAAGGAGAGGAGGCGAAGGAGAGGGGGCAAAGGAGAGGGGGTGAAGGAGAGGCGGGTGAAGGAGAAAGGGGCGAATGATAGGGCGGCGAAGGAGAGGGGGGAAAGGAGATGAGGGATGGAAGAGGGGCGAAGAAAGGGGGAAGGAGATGGGGGTAGGGGGGACAGAGAGGGGAGGTAAAGGAAGGGGGTGGGAAGGAGAAGGGTGGAAGGAGGGGGAGGAAGGGTGGGAAGGAGGTATGGGGGAGGAGTGGGAGGAAGGAGAGGGGTATAAGGAAGGGGGAAGGAGATATGGGAAGGACAGGGCGGAAGGAGATGGTGCAAGGAGATCGGGGGTAAGGAAGGGAGAAGGAGATGGGGAAAGGGAGGGGGGAAGGAGATGGGGGTGAAGGGAGGGGGAAGGAGATAGGGGATTAGATTACTTAGATTAGATTAGATTACTTTTACAGTGTGAGATGGGGGTGAAGGAAGGCGGAAGGAGATAGGGGATGAGATTACTTAGATATAATTAGATTACTTTTACAGTGTGGAAACAGGCCCTTCGGCCCAACAAGTCCACACCGCCCCGCCGAAGCGTTACCAACCCATACCCCTACGTCTACACCTTACCTAACACTACAGAGTTAGCAATTTAGCATGGCCAATTCACCTGAAATGCACATTTTTGGACTGTGGGAGGAAACCGGAGCACCCGGAGGAAACCCACGCAGACACAGGGAGAACGTGCAAACTCCAGTCACTCGCCTGAGGCGGGAATTGAACCCGGGTCTCCGGTGCTGTGAGGCAGCAGTGCTAACCACTGTGCCACCGTGCTGCCCAAAAATATGCAACTCGACACAGACAGTTCCCCGAGGCTGGAATCGAACCCGGATCCCTGGAGCTGTGAGGCAGCAGTGCTAACCACTGAGCCACCGTACCACCCCTCTGACAGAGCAGTGGAGGGATACAGGATAGCCAGAAGGGACCTGAAGAAAGGGATTAGGAGAGCTAAGAGAGGGCATGAAAAATCCTTGGTGGATAGGATCAAGGATAAACCCAAGGCATTCTATGCGTATGTGAGAAACCTGAGAATGACGAGAACGAGGGTAGGTCCGATCAAGGACAGTGGTGGGAGACTGTGTATTGAGTCGGAAGAGATAGGAGTGGTCTTGAACAAGTACTTCTCTTCAGTATTTACGAACGAGAGGGAACGTATTGTTGAAGAGGAGAGTGTGAAACGGACTGATAAGCTAGAAGAGATACCTGTTAGGAAGGAAGATGTGTTGGACATTTTGAATAACTTGAGGATAGACAAGTCCCCCGGGCCTGACGGGATATGGTTCATTGACAGAGGGGGACAGTCTGCTCTTCCCAGGGCGTGTCACATTGACAGAGTGGGGTCAGTCTGCTCTTCACTGGGTGTGTTACATTGACAGAGTGGGGTAAGTCTGCCCTTTCCTGGGTGTGTTACATTGACAAAGTGGGGTCAGTCGCCTCTTGACTGGGTGTGTTACATTGACAGAGTGGGGTCAGTCTGCTCTTCCCTTGGTGTATTACATTGACAGAGGGGGGTCAGTCTGCTCTTCGCTGGGTGTGTGACATTGACAGAGTGGGGTCAGTCTGCACTTCGTTGGGTGTGTTACATTGACAGAGTGGGGTCATTCTGCTCTTCCCTGGGTGTGTTACATTGACAGAGTTGGCTCAATGTGCACTTCCCTGGGTGTGTTCCATTGACAGAGTGGGGTCAGTCTGCTCTTCCCAGGGCGTGTCACATTGACAGAGTGGGGTCAGTCTGCTCCTCCCTGGGTGTGTTACATGGACAGAGTGGGGTCAGTCTGCCCTTTCCTGGTTGTGTTACATTGACAAAGTGGGGTCAGTCTGCTCTTGACTGAGTGTGTTACATTGACAGAGTGGGGTCAGTCTGCTCTTCACTGGGTGTGTTCCATTGACAGAGTGGGGTTAGTCTGCTCTTCACTGGGTGTGTTACATTGACAGAGTGGGGTCAGTCTGCCCTTTCCTGGGTGTGTTACATTGACAAAGTGGGGTCAGTCTGCTCTTGACTGGGTGTGTTACATTGACAGAGTGGGGTCAGTCTGCTCTTCCCTGGGTGTGATACATTGACAGAGTGGGGTCAGTCTGCCCTTTCCTGGGTGTGTTACATTGACAGAGTGGGTTGTGTCTGCCTTTCCCTGGGTGTGATACATTGACAGAGTGGGGTTAGTCTGTTTTTATCTGAGTGAGTTACATTTACAGAGTGGGGTCAGTCTGTTCTTCCCTGGGTGTGTTACGTTGACAGAATGCGGTCAGTCTGCTCTTCCCTGGGCGTGTTACATTGACAGAGTGGGGCGAATCTGCTCTTCCCCGGATGTGTTACGTTGACAGAATGCGGTCAGTCTGCTCTTCCCTGGGTGTGTTGCACTGACAGAGTGGGGTCAGTCTGCTCTCCCAGGGTGTGTTACATTGACTTAGTGGGGTTAGTCTGCTCTTCCCTGGGTGGGTTATATTGACAGAGTGGGGTCAGTCTGCTCTGCACTGGGTGGGTTACATTGACAGAGTGGGTTCAGTCTGCTCTTCCCTGGGTGGGTTACATTGACAGAGTTGGATCATTTGCTCTTCACTGGGTGTGTTACTTTGACAGAGTGGTTTCAGTCTCCTCTTCCATGGGTGTGTTACAGTGACACGGTGGGGTCAGTCTGCCCTTCCCTGGGTGTGTTACATTGACAAAGTGGGGTCAGTCTGCTCTTCCCTGGGTGTGTTACATTGACAGAGTGGGTTGTGTCTGCTTTTCCGTGGGTGTGTTACATTGACAGAGTGGGGTCAGTCTGCTCTTCCCTGGGTGGGTTACTTTCACAGAGTGGGAGTCCGTCTGCTCTTCCCTGGGTGTGTTACATTGACAGAGTGGGTTGTGTCTGCTTTTCCGTGGGTGTGTTACATTGACAGAATAGGGTCAGTGTGCATTTCCCTGGGTGTGTTACTTTCACAGAGTGGGAGTCAGTCTGCTCTTCCCAGGGCGTGTCACATTGACAGAGTGGGGTCAGTCTGCTCTTCCCAGGGCGTGTCACATTGACAGAGTGCGGTCAGTCTGCACTTTCCTGGGTGGGTTACATTGACAGAGTGGGTTAAGTCTGCAGTTGACTGTGTGAGTAAGTTTGCAGAGTGAGGTCAGTCTGCTCTTCTCTGGGTGGGTTACATTGACTGATTGGGGTCAGTCTGCTCTTCCCAGGGCGTGTCACATTGTCAGAGGGGGTCAGCGTGCACTTCCCTGGGTGCGTTACATTTACAGATTGGGGTCAGTCTCCTCTTCCCTGGGTGTGTTACATTGACAGAGTGGGGTCAGTGTGCTCTTCCCTTGGTGTATTGCATTGACAGAGTGGGTTCAGTCTGAAATTCCCTGGGTGTGTTACATTGACAGAGGGGGGTCAGTCTGCTCTTCCCTGGGTATGTTACATTGACAGAGTGGGGTCAGTCTGCACTTCGTTGGGTGTGTTACATTGACAGCGTGGGGTCAGTCTGCCCTTTCCTGGGTGTGTTACATTGACAAAGTGGGGTCAGTCTGCTCTTGACTGGGTGTGTTACATTGACAGAGTGGGGTCAGTCTGCTCTTCCCTGGGTGTGTTCCATTGACAGAGGGGGGTTAGTCTGCTCTTCACTGGGTGTGTTACATTGACAGAGTGGGGTCAGTCTGCTCTTCACTGGGTGTGTTACGTTGACAGAGTGAGGTCAGTCTGCTCTTCCCTTGGAATTGTTACACTGACAGAGTGGGGTCAGTCTGCTCTTCCCTGGGTGTGTTACATTGACAGAGTGGGGTCAGTCTGCTCTTCCCTGGGTGTTTTACATTGACAGAGTGGGTTCAGTCTGCACTTCCCTGGGTGTGTTACATTGATAGAGTGGGGTCAGTCTGCTCTTCCCTGGGTGTGTTACATTGATAGAGTGGGGTCAGTCTGCACCTCTTTGGGTGTGTTACATTGACAGAGTGGGGTCAGTCTGCTCTTCCCTGGGTGTGATGCATTGACAGGGTTGGGTCAGTTTGCACTTCCCTGGGTGTGTTTCATTGACAGAGGGGGTCAGTCTGCTCTTCCCAGGGCGTGTCACATTGACAGAGTGCGGTCAGTCTGCTCTTCCCTGGGTGTGTTACATTGACAGAGTGTGGTCAGTCTGCCCTTTCCTGGGTGTGTTACATTGACAAAGTGGGGTCAGTCTGCACTTCGTTGGGTGTGTTACATTGACAGAGTGGGGTCATTCTGCTCTTCCCTGGGTGTGTTACATTGACAGAGTTGGCTCAATGTGCACTTCCCTGGGTGTGTTACATTGACAGAGTGGGGTCAGTCTGCTCTTTCCAGGGCGAGTCACATTGACAGAGTGGGGTCAGTCTGCTCCTCCCTGGGTGTGTTGCATTGACAGAGTGGGGTCAGTCTGCCCTTTCCTGGGTGTGTTGCATTGACAAAGTGTGGTCAGTCTGCTCTTGACTGGGTGTGTTACATTGACAGAGTGGGGTCAGTCTGCTCTTCCCTGGGTGTGTTCCATTGACAGAGTGGGGTTAGTCTGCTCTTCACTGGGTTTGTTACATTGACAGAGTGGGGTCAGTCTGCCCTTTCCTGGGTGTGTTACATTGACAGAGTGGGGTCAGTCTGCTCTTCCCTGGGTGTGATACATTGACAGGGTTGGGTCAGTTTGCACTTCCCTGGTTGTGTTTCATTGACAGAGGGGGTCAGTCTGGTCTTCCCAGGGCGTGTCATATTGACAGAGTGCGGTCAGTCTGCTCTTCCCTGGGTGTGTTACATTGACAGAGTGGGGTCAGTCTGCCCTTTCCTGGGTGTGTTAGATTGACAAAGTGGGGTCAGTCTGCACTTCGTTGGGTGTGTTACATTGACAGAGTGGGGTCATTCTGCTCTTCCCTGGGTGTGTTACATTGACAGAGTTGGCTCAATGTGCACTTCCCTGGGTGTGTTACATTGACAGAGTGGGGTCAGTCTACTCTTTCCAGGGCGTGACACATTGACAGAGTGTGGTCAGTCTGCTCCTCCCTGGGTGTGTTACATTGACAGAGTGGGGTCAGTCTGCCCTTTCCTGGGTGTGTTGCATTGACAAAGTGTGGTCAGTCTGCTCTTGACTGGGTGTGTTACATTGACTGAGTGGGGTCCGTCTGCTCTTCCCTGGGTGTGTTCCAATGACAGAGTGGGGTTAGTCTGCTCTTCACTGGGTGTGTTACATTGACAGAGTGGGGTCAGTCTGCCCTTTCCTGGGTGTGTTACATTGACAAAGTGGGGTCAGTCTGCTCTTGACTGTGTGTGTTACATTGACAGAGTGGGGTCAGTCTGCTCTTCACTGGGTGTGTTACATTGACAGAGTGGGGTCACTCTGCTCTTCCCTGGGTGTGATACATTGACAGAGTCGGGTTAGTCTGTTTTTATCTGAGTGAGTTTCATTTACAGAGTGGGGTCAGTCTGTTCTTCCCTGGGTGTGTTACGTTGACAGAATGCGGTCAGACTGCTCTTCCCTGGGCGTGTTACATTGACAGAGTGGGGTCAGTCTGCTCTTCCCCGGATGTGTTACGTTGACAGAATGCGGTCACTCTGCTCTTCCCTGGGTGTGTTGCACTGACAGAGTGGTGTCAGTCTGCTCTCCCAGGGTGTGTTACATTGACTGAGTGGGGTCAGTCTGCTCTTCCCTGGGTGGGTAATATTGACAGAGTGGGGTCAGTCTGCTCTGCACTGGGTGGGTTACATTGACAGAGTGGGTTCAGTCTGCTCTTCCCTGGGTGGGTTACATTGACAGAGTTGGATCATCTGCTCTTCCCTGGGTGTGTTACAGTGACAGAGGGGGGTCAGTCTGCTCTTCGCTGGGTGTGTTACATTGACAGAGTGGGGTCAGTCTGCACTTCGTTGGGTGTGTTACATTGACAGAGTGGGGTCATTCTGCTCTTCCCTGGGTGTGTTACATTGACAGAGTTGGCTCAATGTGCACTTCCCTGGGTGTGTTACATTGACAGAGTGGGGTCAGTCTGCTCTTCCCAGGGCGTGTCACATTGACAGAGTGGGGTCAGTCTGCTCCTCCCTGGGTGTGTTACATGGACAGAGTGGGGTCAGTCTGCCCTTTCCTGGTTGTGTTACATTGACAAAGTGGGGTCAGTCTGCTCTTGACTGAGTGTGTTACATTGACAGAGTGGGGTCAGTCTGCTCTTCCCTGGGTGTGTTCCATTGACAGAGTGGGGTTAGTCTGCTCTTCACTGGGTGTGTTACATTGACAGAGTGGGGTCAGTCTGCCCTTTCCTGGGTGTGTTACATTGACAAAGTGGGGTCAGTCTGCTCTTGACTGGGTGTGTTCCATTGTCAGATTGGGGTCAGTCTGCTCTTCACTGGGTGTGTTACATTGACAGAGTGGGGTCAGACTGCTCTTCCCTGGGTGTGATACATTGACAGAGTGGGGTCAGTCTGCCCTTTCCTGGGTGTGTTACATTGACAGAGTGGGTTGTGTCTGCCTTTCCCTGGGTTTGTTGCATTGACAGAGTCGGGTTAGTCTGTTTTTATCTGAGTGAGTTACATTTACAGAGTGGGGTCAGTCTGTTCTTCCCTGGGTGTGTTACGTTGACAGAATGTGGTCAGTCTGCTCTTCCCTGGGCGTGTTACATAGACAGAGTGGGATCAGTCTGCTCTTCCCCGGATGTGTTACGTTGACAGAATGCGGTCAGTCTGCTCTTCCCTGGGTGTGTTGCACTGACAGAGTGGGGTCAGTCTGCTCTCCCAGGGTGTGTTACATTGACTGAGTGGGGTCAGTCTGCTCTTCCCTGGGTGGGTTATATTGACAGAGTGGGGTCAGTCTGCTCTGCACTGGGTGGGTTACATTGAAAGAGTCGCTTCAGTCTGCTCTTCCCTGGGTGGGTTACATTGACAGAGTTCGATCATCTGCTCTTCACTGGGTGTGTTACTTTGACAGAGTGGTTTCAGTCTCCTCTTCCCTGGGTGTGTTACAGTGACACGGTGGGGTCAGTCTGCCCTTCCCTGGGTGTGTTACATTGACAAAGTGGGGTCAGTCTGCTCTTCCCATGGGGGGGTTACATTGACAGAGTGGGTTGTGTCTGCTTTTCCGTGGGTGTGTTACATTGACAGAGTGGGGTCAGTGTGCATTTCCCTGGGGGTGTTACTTTCACAAAGTGGGAGTCAGTCTGCTCTTCCCAAGGTGTGTTACATTGACAGAGTGGGGTCAGTCTGCTCTTCCCAGGGCGTGTCACATTGACAGAGTGGGATCAGTCTGCTCTTCCCAGGGCGTGTCACATTGACAGAGTGGGGTCAGTCTGCACTTTCCTGGGTGGGTTACATTGACAGAGTGGGTTAAGTCTGCAGTTGACTGTGTGAGTAAGTTTGCAGAGTGAGGTCAGTCTGCTCTTCTCTGGGTGGGTTACATTGACTGATTGGGGTCAGTCTGCTCTTCCCAGGGCGTGTGACATTGTCAGAGGGGGTCAGTGTGCACTTCCCTGGGTGCGTTACATTTACAGATTGGGGTCAGTCTGCTCTTCCCTGGGTGTGTTACATTGACAGAGTGGGGTCAGTCTGCTCTTCCCTTGGTGTATTACATTGACAGAGTGGGTTCAGTCTGAAATTCCCTGGGTGTGTTACATTGACAGAGGGGGGTCAGTCTGCTCTTCCCTGGGTATGTTACATTGACAGAGTGGGGTCAGTCTGCACTTCGTTGGGTGTGTTACATTGACAGAGTGGGGTCATTCTGCTCTTCCCTGGTTGTGTTACATTGACAGAGTTGGCTCAATGTGCACTTCCCTGGGTGTGTTACATTGACAGAGTGGGGTCAGTCTGCTCTTCCCAGGGCGTGTCACATTGACAGAGTGGGGTCAGTCTGCTCTTCCCTGGGTGTGTTACATTGACAGCGTGGGGTCAGTCTGCCGTTTCCTGGGTGTGTTACATTGACAAAGTGGGGTCAGTCTGCTCTTGACTGGGTGTGTTACATTGACAGAGTGGGGTCAGTCTGCTCTTCCCTGGGTGTGTTCCATTGAGAGAGGGGGGTTAGTCTGCTCTTCACTGGGTGTGTTACATTGACAGAGTGGGGTCAGTCTGCTCTTCCCAGGTTGTGTTACGTTGACAGAGTGAGGTCAGTCTGCTCTTCCCTTGGAATTGTTACACTGACAGAGTGGGGTCAGTCTGCTCTTCCCTGGGTGTGTTACATTGACAGAGTGGGGTCAGTCTGCTCTTCCCTGGGTGTGTTACATTGACAGAGTGGGTTCAGTCTGCTCTTCACTGGGTGTGTTACATTGACAGAGTGAGGTCAGTTTGCTCTTCCCAGGGTGTGTTACGTTGACAGAGTGAGGTCAGTCTGCTCTTCCCTTGGAATTGTTACACTGACAGAGTGGGGTCAGTCTGCTCTTCCCAGGGTGTGTTACGTTGACAGAGTGAGGTCAGTCTGCTCTTCCCTTGGAATTGTTACACTGACAGAGTGGGGTCAGTCTGCTCTTCCCTGGGTGTGTTACATTGACAGAGTGGGGTCAGTCTGCTCTTCCCTGGGTGTGTTACATTGACAGATTGGGTTCAGTCTGCACTTCCCTGGGTGTGTTACATTGATAGAGTGGGGTCAGTCTGCTCTTCCCTGTGTGTGTTACATTGATAGAGTGGGGTCAGTCTGCACCTCTTTGGGTGTGTTACATTGACAGAGTGGTGTCAGTCTGCTCTTCCCAGGGTGTGTTACGTTGACAGAGTGGGGTCAGTCTGCTCTTCACAGGGCGTGTCACATTGACAGAGTGGGTTCAGTCTGCTCTTCCCTGGGTGTGTTACATTGACAGAGTGGCGTCAGTCTGCCCTTTCCTGGGTGTGTTACATTGACAGAGTGGGGTCAGTCTGCTCTTCCCTGGGTGTGTTCCATTGACAGCGTGGGGTTAGTCTGCTCTTCACTGGGAATGTTACATTTACAGACTGGGGTCAGTCTGCTCTTCCCAGGGTGTGTTACGTTGACAGAGTGAGGTCCGTCTGCTCTTCCCTTGGTTTTGTTACACTGACAGAGTGGGGTCAGTCTGCTCTTCCCTGGGTGTGTTACATTGACAGAGTGGGGTCAGTCTGCTCTTCCCTGAGTGTGTTCCGTTGACAGAGTGGGGTCAGTCTGCTCTTCCCTGGGTGTGTTACATTGACAGAGTGGGGTCAGTCTGCTCTTCCCTGGGTGTGTTACATTGACAGAGTGGGTTCAGTCTGCACTTCCCTGGGTGTGATACATTGACAGGGTTGGGTCAGTTTGCACTTCCCTGGGTGTGTTTCATTGACAGAGGGGGTCAGTCTGCTCTTCCCAGGGCGTGTCACATTGACAGAGTGCGGTCAGTCTGCTCTTCCCTGGGTGTGTTACATTGACAGAGTGGGGTCAGTCTGCACCTCTTTGGGTGTGTTACATTGACAGAGTGGGGTCAGTCTGCTCTTCCCTGGGTGTGATACATTGACAGGGTTGGGTCAGTGTGCACTTCCCTGGGTGTGTTTCATTGACAGAGGGGGTCAGTCTGCTCTTCCCAGGGCGTGTCACATTGACAGAGTGGGGTCAGTCTGCTCTTGACTGGGTGTGTTACATTGACAGAGTGGGGTCAGTCTGCTCTTCCCTGGGTGTGTTCCATTGAGAGAGGGGGGTTAGTCTGCTCTTCACTGGGTGTGTTACATTGACAGAGTGGGGTCAGTCTGCTCTTCCCAGGGTGTGTTACGTTGACAGAGTGAGGTCAGTCTGCTCTTCCCTTGGAATTGTTACACTGACAGAGTGGGGTCAGTCTGCTCTTCCCTGGGTGTGTTACATTGACAGAGTGGGGTCAGTCTGCTCTTCCCTTGGAATTGTTACACTGACAGAGTGGGGTCAGTCTGCTCTTCCCTGGGTGTGTTACATTGACAGAGTGGGGTCAGTCTGCTCTTCCCTGGGTGTGTTACATTGACAGAGTGGGTTCAGTCTGCTCTTCACTGGGTGTGTTACATTGACAGAGTGAGGTCAGTTTGCTCTTCCCAGGGTGTGTTACGTTGACAGAGTGAGGTCAGTCTGCTCTTCCCTTGGAATTGTTACACTGACAGAGTGGGGTCAGTCTGCTCTTCCCAGGGTGTGTTACGTTGACAGAGTGAGGTCAGTCTGCTCTTCCCTTGGAATTGTTACACTGACAGAGTGGGGTCAGTCTGCTCTTCCCTGGGTGTGTTACATTGACAGAGTGGGGTCAGTCTGCTCTTCCCTGGGTGTGTTACATTGACAGAGTGGGTTCAGTCTGCACTTCCCTGGGTGTGTTACATTGATAGAGTGGGGTCAGTCTGCTCTTCCCTGTGTGTGTTACATTGATAGAGTGGGGTCAGTCTGCACCTCTTTGGGTGTGTTACATTGACAGAGTGGTGTCAGTCTGCTCTTCCCAGGGTGTGTTACGTTGACAGAGTGGGGTCAGTCTGCTCTTCACAGGGCGTGTCACATTGACAGAGTGGGTTCAGTCTGCTCTTCCCTGGGTGTGTTACATTGACAGAGTGGCGTCAGTCTGCCCTTTCCTGGGTGTGTTACATTGACAGAGTGGGGTCAGTCTGCTCTTCCCTGGGTGTGTTCCATTGACAGCGTGGGGTTAGTCTGCTCTTCACTGGGAATGTTACATTTACAGACTGGGGTCAGTCTGCTCTTCCCAGGGTGTGTTACGTTGACAGAGCGAGGTCCGTCTGCTCTTCCCTTGGTTTTGTTACACTGACAGAGTGGGGTCAGTCTGCTCTTCCCTGGGTGTGTTACATTGACAGAGTGGGGTCAGTCTGCTCTTCCCTGAGTGTGTTCCGTTGACAGAGTGGGGTCAGTCTGCTCTTCCCTGGGTGTGTTACATTGACAGAGTGGGGTCAGTCTGCTCTTCCCTGGGTGTGTTACATTGACAGAGTGGGTTCAGTCTGCACTTCCCTGGGTGTGATACATTGACAGGGTTGGGTCAGTTTGCACTTCCCTGGGTGTGTTTCATTGACAGAGGGGGTCAGTCTGCTCTTCCCAGGGCGTGTCACATTGACAGAGTGCGGTCAGTCTGCTCTTCCCTGGGTGTGTTACATTGACAGAGTGGGGTCAGTCTGCACCTCTTTGGGTGTGTTACATTGACAGAGTGGGGTCAGTCTGCTCTTCCCTGGGTGTGATACATTGACAGGGTTGGGTCAGTGTGCACTTCCCTGGGTGTGTTTCATTGACAGAGGGGGTCAGTCTGCTCTTCCCAGGGCGTGTCACATTGACAGAGTGGGGTCAGTCTGCTCTTCCCTGGGTGTGTTACATTGACAAAGTGGGGTCAGTCTGCTCTTGACGGGGTGTGTTACATTGACAGAGTGGGGTCAGACTGCTCTTCACTGGGTGTGTTACATTGACAGAGTGGGGTTAGTCTGCACATCCCTGGGTGTGTTCCATTGACAGAGTGAGGTCAGTCTGCTCTTCTCTGGGTGGGTTACATTGACTGATTGGGGTCAGTCTGCTCTTCCCAGGGCGTGTCACATTGACAGAGGAGGTCAGTGTGCACTTCCCTGGGTGTGTTACATTGACAGAGTGGGGTCAGTCTGCTGTTCCCTTGGTGTATTACATTGACAGAGTGGGTTCAGTCTGCACTTCTTTGGGTGTGTTACATTGACAGAGTGGGGTCAGTCTGCTCTTCCCTGGGTGTGATACATTGACAGGGTTGTGTCAGTGTGCACTTCCCTGGGAGTGTTTCATTGACAGAGGGGGTCAGTCAGCTCTTCCCAGGGCGTGTCACATTGACAGAGTGGGGTCAGTCTGCTCTTCCCTGGGTGTGTTACATTGACAAAGTGGGGTCAGTCTGCTCTTGACTGGGTGTGTTACATTGACAGAGTGGGGTCAGACTGCTCTTCACTGGGTGTGTTACATTGACAGAGTGGGGTTAGTCTGCACATCCCTGGGTATGTTCCATTGACAGAGTGAGGTCAGTCTGCTCTTCTCTGGGTGGGTTACATTGACTGATTGGGGTCAGTCTGCTCTTCCCAGGGCGTGTCACATTGACAGAGGAGGTCAGTGTGCACTTCCCTGGGTGTGTTACATTGACAGGGTGGGGTCAGTCTGCTCTTCCCTTGGTGTATTACATTGACAGAGTGGGTTCAGTCTGAACTTCCCTGAGTGTGTTACATTGACAGAGGGGGGTCAGTCTGCTCTTCCCTGGGTGTGTTACATTGACAGAGTGGGGTCAGTCTGCATTTCGTTGGGTGTGTTACATTGACAGAGTGGGGTCAGTCTGCTCTTCCCTGGGTGTGTTTCATTGACAGAGTGGGGTCAGTCTGCACTTCGTTGGGTGTGTTACATTGACAGAGTGGGTTCAGTCTGAACTTCCCTGGGTGTGTTACATTGACAGAGGGGGGTCAGTCTGCTCTTCCCTGGGTGTGTTACATTGACAGAGTTGCCTGTATGTGCACTTCCCTGGGTGTATTACATTGACAGAGTGGGGTCAGTCTGCTCTTCCCAGGGCGTGTTACGTTGACAGAGTGAGGTCAGTCTGCTCTTCCCTTGGTATTGTTACATTGACAGAGTGGTGTCAGTCTGCTCTTCCCTGGGTGTGTTACATTGACAGAGTGGGGTCAGTCTTCTCTTCCCTGGGTGTGTTACATTGACAGAGTGGGTTCAGTCTGCACTTCCCTGGGTGTGTTACATTGATGCAGTGGGGTCAGTCTGCTCTTCCCTGGGTGTGTTACATTGACAGAGTGGGGTCAGTCTGCACTTCTTTGGGTATGTTACATTGACAGAGTTGGGTCAGTCTGCTCTTCCCTGGGTGTGTTACATTGACAGGGTTGGGTCAGTGTGCACTCCCTGGGTATGTTTCATTGACAGAGGGGGTCAGTCTGCTCTTCCCAGGGCGTGTCACATTGGCAGATTGGTGTCAGTCTGCTCTTCCCTGGATTTGTTAAATTGACAGAGTGGGGTCAGTCTGCTCTTGACTGGGTGTGTTACATTGACAGAGTGGGGTCAGTCAGCTCTTCCCTTGGTGTGTTCCATTGACAGAGTGGGGTTAGTCTGTTCTTCACTGGGTGTGTTCCATTGACCGAGTGGGGTCAGTCTGGTCTTCCCTGGGTGTGTTACATTGACAGAGTGGGTTCAGTCTGCACTTCCCTGGGTGTGTTACATTGATAGAGTGGGGTCAGTCTGCCCTTTCCTGTGTGTGTTACATTGACAGAGTGGGGTCAGTCTGCTCTTCCCTGGGTGTGATACATTGACAGGGTTGGGTCAGTGTGCACTTCCCTGGGTGTGTTTCATTGACAGAGGGGGTCAGTCTGCTCTTCCCAGGGCGTGTCACATTGACAGAGTGGGGTCAGTCTGCTCTTCCCTGGGTGTGTTACATTGACAAAGTGGGGTCAGTCTGCTCTTGACGGGGTGTGTTACATTGACAGAGTGGGGTCAGACTGCTCTTCACTGGGTGTGTTACATTGACAGAGTGGGGTTAGTCTGCACATCCCTGGGTGTGTTCCATTGACAGAGTGAGGTCAGTCTGCTCTTCTCTGGGTGGGTTACATTGACTGATTGGAGTCAGTCTGCTCTTCCCAGGGCGTGTCACATTGACAGAGGAGGTCAGTGTGCACTTCCCTGGGTGTGTTACATTGACAGAGTGGGGTCAGTCTGCTGTTCCCTTGGTGTATTACATTGACAGAGTGGGTTCAGTCTGCACTTCTTTGGGTGTGTTACATTGACAGAGTGGGGTCAGTCTGCTCTTCCCTGGGTGTGATACATTGACAGGGTTGTGTCAGTGTGCACTTCCCTGGGAGTGTTTCATTGACAGAGGGGGTCAGTCAGCTCTTCCCAGGGCGTGTCACATTGACAGAGTGGGGTCAGTCTGCTCTTCCCTGGGTGTGTTACATTGACAAAGTGGGGTCAGTCTGCTCTTGACTGGGTGTGTTACATTGACAGAGTGGGGTCAGACTGCTCTTCACTGGGTGTGTTACATTGACAGAGTGGGGTTAGTCTGCACATCCCTGGGTATGTTCCATTGACAGAGTGAGGTCAGTCTGCTCTTCTCTGGGTGGGTTACATTGACTGATTGGGGTCAGTCTGCTCTTCCCAGGGCGTGTCACATTGACAGAGGAGGTCAGTGTGCACTTCCCTGGGTGTGTTACATTGACAGGGTGGGGTCAGTCTGCTCTTCCCTTGGTGTATTATAATGACAGAGTGGGTTCAGTCTGAACTTCCCTGAGTGTGTTACATTGACAGAGGGGGGTCAGTCTGCTCTTCCCTGGGTGTGTTACATTGACAGAGTGGGGTCAGTCTGCATTTCGTTGGGTGTGTTACATTGACAGAGTGGGGTCAGTCTGCTCTTCCCTGGGTGTGTTTCATTGACAGAGTGGGGTCAGTCTGCACTTCGTTGGGTGTGTTACATTGACAGAGTGGGTTCAGTCTGAACTTCCCTGGGTGTGTTACATTGACAGAGGGGGGTCAGTCTGCTCTTCCCTGGGTGTGTTACATTGACAGAGTTGCCTGTATGTGCACTTCCCTGGGTGTATTACATTGACAGAGTGGGGTCAGTCTGCTCTTCCCAGGGCGTGTTACGTTGACAGAGTGAGGTCAGTCTGCTCTTCCCTTGGTATTGTTACATTGACAGAGTGGTGTCAGTCTGCTCTTCCCTGGGTGTGTTACATTGACAGAGTGGGGTCAGTCTTCTCTTCCCTGGGTGTGTTACATTGACAGAGTGGGTTCAGTCTGCACTTCCCTGGGTGTGTTACATTGATGCAGTGGGGTCAGTCTGCTCTTCCCTGGGTGTGTTACATTGACAGAGTGGGGTCAGTCTGCACTTCTTTGGGTATGTTACATTGACAGAGTTGGGTCAGTCTGCTCTTCCCTGGGTGTGTTACATTGACAGGGTTGGGTCAGTGTGCACTCCCTGGGTATGTTTCATTGACAGAGGGGGTCAGTCTGCTCTTCCCAGGGCGTGTCACATTGACAGATTGGTGTCAGTCTGCTCTTCCCTGGATTTGTTAAATTGACAGAGTGGGGTCAGTCTGCTCTTGACTGGGTGTGTTACATTGACAGAGTGGGGTCAGTCAGCTCTTCCCTTGGTGTGTTCCATTGACAGAGTGGGGTTAGTCTGTTCTTCACTGGGTGTGTTCCATTGACCGAGTGGGGTCAGTCTGCTCTTCCCAGCGTGTGTTACGTTGACAAAGTGAGGTCAGTCTGCTCTTCCCTTGGTATTGTTACACTGACAGAGTGGGGTCAGTCTGCTCTTCCCGGGGTGTGTTACATTGACAGAGTGGGGTCAGTCTGGTCTTCCCTGGGTGTGTTACATTGACAGAGTGGGTTCAGTCTGCACTTCCCTGGGTGTGTTACATTGATAGAGTGGGGTCAGTCTGCTCTTCCGTGGGCGTGTTACATTGACAGAGTGGGGTCAGTCTGCACTTCTTTGGGTGTGTAACATTGACAGAGTGGGGTCAGTCTGCTCTTCCCTGGGTGTGTTACATTGACAGGGTTGGGTCAGTGTGCACTTCTCTGGGTGTGTTTCATTGACAGATGGGGTCAGTCTGCTCTTCCCTGGGTGTGTTACATTGACAGAGTGGGGTCAGTCTGCCCTTTCCTGTGTGTGTTACATTGACAAAGTGGGTTCAGCCTGCTCTTGACTGGGTGGGTTACATTGACAGAGTGGGCTCAGTCTGCTCTTCACTGGGTGTGTTATATTGACAGAGTGGGGTTAGTCTGCACATCCCTGGGTGTGTTCCATTGACAGAGTGAGGTCAGTCTGCTCATCTCTGGGTGGGTTACATTGACTGATTGGGGTCAGTCTGCACTTCACCGGGCGTGTCACATTGACAGAGGGGGTCAGTGTGCACTTCCCTGGGTGTGTTACATTGACAGAGTGGGGTCAGTCTGCTCTTCCCTTGGTGTATTACATTGACAGAGTGGGTTCAGTCTGAACTTCCCTGGGTGTGTTACATTGACAGAGGGGGGTCAGTCTGCTCTTCCCTGGGTGTGTTACATTGACAGAGTGGGGTCAGTCTGCACTTCGTTGGGTGTGTTACATTGACAGAGTGGGGTCAGTCTGCTCTTCCCTGGGTGTGTTACATTGACAGAGTTGGCTCAATGTGCACTTCCCTGGGTGTGTTACATTGACAAAGTGGGGTCAGTCTGCTCTTGACTGGGTGTGTTACATTGACAGAGTGGGGTCAGTCTGCTCTTCCCTGGGTGTGTTCCATTGACAGAGTGGGGTTAGTCTTCTCTTTACTGGGTGTGTTACATTGACAGAGTGGTGTCAGTCTGCTCTTCCCAGGGTGTGTTACGTTGACAGAGTGGGGTCAGTCTGCTCTTCACAGGGCGTGTCACATTGACAGAGTGGGTTCAGTCTGCTCTTCCCTGGGTGTGTTACATTGACAGAGTGGGGTCAGTCTGCCCTTTCCTGGGTGTGTTACATTGACAAAGTGGGGTCAGTCTGCTCTTGACTGGGTGTGTTACATTGACAGAGTGGGTTCATTCTGCTCTTCCCTGGGTGTGTTACATTGACAGAGTGGGGTCAGTCTGCCCTTTCCTGGGTGTGTTACATTGACAAAGTGGGGTCAGTCTGCTCTTCCCAGGGTGTGTTACATTGACAGAGTGAGGTCAGTCTGCTCTTCCCTTGGAATTGTTACATTGACAGAGTGGGCTAGTCTACTCTTCCCTGGGTGTGTTACATTGACAAAGTGGGGTCAGTCTGCTCTTGACTGGGTGTGTTACATTGACAGAGTGGGGTCAGACTGCTCTTCCCTGGGTGTGTTCCATTGACAGAGTGGGGTTAGTCTTCTCTTTACTGGGTGTGTTACATTGACAGAGTGGTGTCAGTCTGCTCTTCCCAGGGTGTGTTACGTTGACAGAGTGGAGTCAGTCTGCTCTTCACAGGGCGTGTCACATTGACAGAGTGGGTTCAGTCTGCTCTTCCCAGGGTGTGTTACATTGACAGAGTGAGGTCAGTCTGCTCTTCCCTTGGAATTGTTACATTGACAGAGTGGGCTAGTCTACTCTTCCCTGGGTGTGTTACATTGACAGAGTGGGGTCAGTCTGCTCTTCCCTGCGTGTGTTACATTGACAGAGTGGGTTCAGTCTGCACTTCCCTGGGTGTGTTACATTGACAGAGGGGGGTCAGTCTGCTCTTCCCTGGGTGTGTTACATTGACAGAGTTGCCTGTCTGTGCACTTCCCTGGGTGTGTTACATTGACAGAGTGGGGTCAGTCTGCTCTTCCCAGGGCGTGTTACATTGACAGAGTGAGGTCAGTCTGCTCTTCCCTTGGTATTGTTACATTGACAGAGTGGTGTCAGTCTGCTCTTGCCTGGGTGTGTTACATTGACAGAGTGGGGTCAGTCTTCTCTTCCCTGGGTGTGTTACATTGACAGAGTGGGTTCAGTCTGCACTTCCTTGGGTGTGTTACATTGATGCAGTGGGGTCAGTCTGCTCTTCCCTGGGTGTGTTACATTGACAGGGTTGGGTCAGTGTGCACTTCCCTGGGTATGTTTCATTGGCAGAGGGGGTCAGTCTGCTCTTCCCAGGGCGTGTCACATTGACAGATTGGTGTCAGTCTGCTCTTCCCTGGATTTTTTAAATTGACAGAGTGGGGTCAGTCTGCTCTTGACTGTGTTTGTTACATTGACAGAGTGGGGTCAGTCAGCTCTTACCTTGGTGTGTTCCATTGACAGAGTGGGGTTAGTCTGCTCTTCCCTGGGTGTGTTAAATTGACCGAGTGGGGTCAGTCTGCTCTTCCCAGGGTGTGTTACGTTGACAGAGTGAGGTCAGTCTGCTCTTCCCTTGGTATTGTTACACTGACAGAGTGGGGTCAGTCTGCTCTTCCCGGGGTGTGTTACATTGACAGAGTGGGGTCAGTCTGGTCTTCCCTGGGTGTGTTACATTGACAGAGTGGGTTCAGTCTGCACTTCCCTGGGTGTGTTACATTGATAGAGTGGGGTCAGTCTGCCCTTTCCTGTGTGTGTTACATTGACAGATGGGGTCATTCTGCTCTTCCCGGGGTGTGTTACATTGACAGGGTTGGGTCAGTCTGCCCTTTCCTGTGTGTGTTACATTGACAAAGTGGGGTCAGCCTGCTCTTGACTGGGTGTGTTACATTGACAGAGTGGGGTCAGTCTGCTCTTCACTGGGTGTGTTATATTGACAGAGTGGGGTTAGTCTGCACATCCCTGGGTGTGTTCCATTGACAGAGTGAGGTCAGTCTGCTCATCTCTGGGTGGGTTACATTGACTGATTGGGGTCAGTCTGCTCTTCACCGGGCGTGTCACATTGACAGAGGGGGTCAGTGTGCACTTCCCTGGGTGTGTTACATTGACAGAGTGGGGTCAGTCTGCTCTTCCCTTGGTGTATTACATTGACAGAGTGGGTTCAGTCTGAACTTCCCTGGGTGTGTTACATTGACAGAGGGGGGTCAGTCTGCTCTTCCCTGGGTGTGTTACATTGACAGAGTGGGGTCAATCTGCACTTCGTTGGGTGTGTTACATTGACAGAGTGGGGTCAGTCTGCTCTTCCCTGGGTGTGTTCCATTGACAGAGTGGGGTTAGTCTTCTCTTTACTGGGTGTGTTACATTGACAGAGTGGTGTCAGTCTGCTCTTCCCAGGGTGTGTTACGTTGACAGAGTGGGGTCAGTCTGCTCTTCACAGGGCGTGTCACATTGACAGAGTGGGTTCAGTCTGAACTTCCCTGGGTGTGTTACATTGACAGAGGGGGGTCAGTCTGCTCTTCCCTGT
Organism: Chiloscyllium punctatum; assembly: GCF_047496795.1. Lineage (NCBI taxonomy): Eukaryota > Metazoa > Chordata > Chondrichthyes > Orectolobiformes > Hemiscylliidae > Chiloscyllium > Chiloscyllium punctatum. The sequence continues at coordinate 69,585,473 of NC_092751.1, read as the reverse complement.
GTGTGTTACATTGACAGAGTGGGGTCAGTCTGCACTTCGTTGGGTGTGTTAAATTGACAGAGTCGGGTCAGTCTGCTCTTCCCTGGGTGTGTTACATTGACAGAGTGGGGTCAGTCTGCCCTTTCCTGGGTGTATTACATTGACAAAGTGGGGTCAGTCTGCTCTTGACTGGGTGTGTTACATTGACAGAGTGGGGTCAGTCCGCTCTTCCCTGAGTGTGTTCCATTGACAGCGTGGGGTTAGTCTGCTCTTCACTGGGTGTGTAACATTGATAGAGTGGGGTCAGTCTGCTCCTCCCTGGGTGTGTTACATTGACAGAGTGGGGTCAGTCTGCTCTTCCCTGGGTGTGTTTCATTGACAGAGGGGGTCAGTCTGCTCTTCCCAGGGCGTGTCACATTGACAGAGTGGGGTCAGTCTGCTCTTCCCTGGGTGTGTTACATTGACAGAGTGGGGTCAGTCTGCCCTCTCCTGGGTGTGTTACATTGACAAAGTGGAGTCAGTCTGCTCTTGACTGGGTGTGTTACATTAACAGAGTGGGGTCAGTCTGCTCTTCACTGGGTGTGTTACATTGACAGAGTGGAGTTAGTCTACACATCCCTGGGTGTGTTCCATTGACAGAGTGGGGTCAGTCTGCTCTTCACTGGGTGTGATACATTGACAGATTGGGGTCAGTCTGCTCTTCCCAAGATGTGTTCCGTTGACAGAGTGAGGTCAGTCTGCTCTTCCCTGGGTGTGTTACATTGACAGAGTGGGGTCAGTCTGCTCTTCCCTTGGTGTATTACATTGACAGAGTGGGTTCAGTCTGAACTTCCCTGGGTGTGTTACATTGACAGAGGGGGGTCAGTCTGCTCTTCCCTGTGTGTGTTACATTGACAGAGTGGGGTCAGTCTGCACTTCGTTGGGTGTGTTAAATTGACAGAGTCGGGTCAGTCTGCCCTTTCCTGGGTGTGTTACATTGACAAATTGGGGTCAGTCTGCTCTTGACTGGGTGTGTTACATTGACAGAGTGGGGTCAGACTGCTCTTCACTGGGTGTGTTACATTGACAGAGTGGGGTTAGTCTGCACATCCCTGGGTGTGTTCCATTGAAAGAGTGAGATCAGTCTGCTCTTCTCTGGGTGGGTTACATTGACTGATTGGGGTCAGTCTGCTCTTCCCAGGGCGTGTCACATTGACAGAGGAGGTCAGTGTGCACTTCCCTGGGTGTGTTACATTGACAGAGTGGGGTCAGTCTGCTCTTCCCTTGGTGTATTACATTGACAGAGTGGGGTCATTCTGCTCTTCCCTGGGTGTGTTACATTGACAGAGTTGGTTCAATGTGCACTTCCCTGGGTGCGTTACATTGACAGAGTGGGGTCAGTCTGCTCTTCCCAGGGCGTGTCACATTGACAGAGTGGGGTCAGTCTGCTCTTCCCTGGGTGTGTTACATTGACAGAGTGGGTTCAGTCTGCCCTTTCCTGGGTGTGTTACATTGACAAAGTGGGGTCTGTCTGCTCTTGACTGGGTGTGTTACATTGACAGTGTGGGGTCAGTCTGCTCTTCCCTGGGTGTGTTCCATTGACAGAGTGGGGTTAGTCTGCTCTTCACTGGGTGTGTTACATTGACAGAGTGGGGTCAGTCTGCTCTTCCCAGGGTGTGTTACGTTGACAGAGTGAGGTCAGTCTGCTCTTCCCTTGGTATTGTTACACTGACAGAGTGGGGTCAGTCTGCTCTTCCCGGGGTGTGTTACATTGACAGAGTGGGGTCAGTCTGGTCTTCCCTGGGTGTGTTACATTGACAGAGTGGGTTCAGTCTGCACTTCCCTGGGTGTGTTACATTGATAGAGTGGGGTCAGTCTGCTCTTCCGTGGGTGTGTTCCATTGACAGCGTGGGGTCAGTCTGCACTTCTTTGGGTGTGTTACATTGACAGAGTGGGGTCAGTCTGCTCTTCCCTGGGTGTGTTACATTGACAGGGTTGGGGAAGTGTGCACTTCTCTGGGTGTGTTTCATTGACAGATGGGGTCAGTCTGCTCTTCCCTGGGTGTGTTACATTGACAGAGTGGGGTCAGTCTGCCCTTTCCTGTGTGTGTTACATTGACAAAGTGGGGTCAGCCTGCTCTTGACTGGGTGTGTTACATTGACAGAGTGGGGTCAGTCTGCTCTTCACTGGGTGTGTTATATTGACAGAGTGGGGTTAGTCTGCACATCCCTGGGTGTGTTCCATTGACAGAGTGAGGTCAGTCTGCTCATCTCTGGGTGGGTTACATTGACTGATTGGGGTCAGTCTGCTCTTCACCGGGCGTGTCACATTGACAGAGGGGGTCAGTGTGCACTTCCCTGGGTGTGTTACATTGACAGAGTGGGGTCAGTCTGCTCTTCCCTTGTTGTATTAAATTGACAGAGTGGGTTCAGTCTGAACTTCCCTGGGTGTGTTACATTGACAGAGGGGGGTCAGTCTGCTCTTCCCTGGTTGTGTTACATTGACAGAGTGGGGTCAATCTGCACTTCGTTGGGTGTGTTACATTGACAGAGTGGGGTCAGTCTGCTCTTCCCTGGGTGTGTTACATTGACAGAGTTGGCTCAATGTGCACTTCCCTGGGTGTGTTACATTGACAAAGTGGGGTCAGTCTGCTCTTGACTGGGTGTGTGTTACATTGACAGAGTGGGGTCAGTCTGCTCTTCCCTGGGTGTGTTCCATTGACAGAGTGGGGTTAGTCTTCTCTTTACTGGGTGTGTTACATTGACAGAGTGGTGTCAGTCTGCTCTTCCCAGGGTGTGTTACGTTGACAGAGTGGGGTCAGTCTGCTCTTCACAGGGCGTGTCACATTGACAGAGTGGGTTCAGTCTGCTCTTCCCTGGGTGTGTTACATTGACAGAGTGGGGTCAGTCTGCCCTTTCCTGGGTGTGTTACATTGACAAAGTGGGGTCAGTCTGCTCTTGACTGGGTGTGTTACATTGACAGAGTGGGGTCAGTCTGCTCTTCCCTGGGTGTGTTCCATTGACAGCGTGGGGTTAGTCTGCTCTTCACTGGGTGTGTTACATTTACAGAGTGGGGTCAGTCTGCTCTTCCCAGGGTGTGTTACGTTGACAGAGTGAGGTCAGTCTTCTCTTCCCTTGGAATTGTTACATTGACAGAGTGGGCTAGTCTGCTCTTCCCTGGGTGTGTTACATTGACAGCATGGGGTCAGTCTGCTCTTCCCTGGGTGTGTTACATTGACAGAGTGGGTTCAGTCTGCACTTCCCTGGGTGTGTTACATTGATAGAGTGGGGTCAGTCTGCTCCTCCCTGGGTGTGTTACATTGACAGAGTGTGGTCAGTCTGCTCTTCCCTGGGTGTGTTACATTGACAGAGTGGGGTCAGTCTGCTCTTCCCTGGGTGTGTTACATTGACAGGGTTGGGTCAGTGTGCACTTCCCTGGGTGTGTTTCATTGACAGAGGCGGTCAGTCTGCTCTTCCCAGGGCGTGTCACATTGACAGAGTGGGGTCAGTCTGCTCTTCCCTGGGTGTGTTACATTGACAGAGTGGGGTCAGTCTGCCCTTTCCTGGGTGTGTTACATTGACAAAGTGGTGTCAGTCTGCTCTTGACTGGGTGTGTTACATTAACAGAGTGGGGTCAGTCTGCTCTTCACTGGGTGTGTTACATTGACAGAGTGGAGTTAGTCTACACATCCCTGGGTGTGTTCCATTGACAGAGTGGGGTCAGTCTGCTCTTCACTGGGTGTGATACATTGACAGATTGGGGTCAGTCTGCTCTTCCCAAGATGTGTTACGTTGACAGAGTGAGGTCAGTCTGCTCTTCCTTGGGTGTGTTACATTGACAGAGTGGGGTCAGTCTGCTCTTCCCTTGGTGTATTACATTGACAGAGTGGGTTCAGTCTGAACTTCCCTGGGTGTGTTACATTGACAGAGGGGGGTCAGTCTGCTCTTCCCTGGGTGTGTTACATTGACAGAGTGGGGTCAGTCTGCACTTCGTTGGGTGTGTTAAATTGACAGAGTCGGGTCAGTCTGCCCTTTCCTGGGTGTGTTACATTGACAAATTGGGGTCAGTCTGCTCTTGACTGGGTGTGTTACATTGACAGAGTGGGGTCAGACTGCTCTTCACTGGGTGTGTTACATTGACAGAGTGGGGTTAGTCTGCACATCCCTGGGTATGTTCCATTGAAAGAGTGAGATCAGTCTGCTCTTCTCTGGGTGGGTTACATTGACTGATTGGGGTCAGTCTGCTCTTCCCAGGGCGTGTCACATTGACAGAGGAGGTCAGTGTGCACTTCCCTGGGTGTGTTACATTGACAGAGTGGGGTCAGTCTGCTCTTCCCTTGGTGTATTACATTGACAGAGTGGGGTCATTCTGCTCTTCCCTGGGTGTGTTACATTGACAGAGTTGGTTCAATGTGCACTTCCCTGGGTGTGTTACATTGACAGAGTGGGGTCAGTCTGCTCTTCCCAGGGCGTGTCACATTGACAGAGTGGGGTCAGTCTGCTCTTCCCTGGGTGTGTTACATTGACAGAGTGGGTTCAGTCTGCCCTTTCCTGGGTGTGTTACATTGACAAAGTGGGGTCTGTCTGCTCTTGACTGGGTGTGTTACATTGACAGTGTGGGGTCAGTCTGCTCTTCCCTGGGTGTGTTCCATTGACAGAGTGGGGTTAGTCTGCTCTTCACTGGGTGTGTTACATTGACAGAGTGGGGTCAGTCTGCTCTTCCCAGGGAGTGTTACATTGACAGAGTGGGGTCAGTCTGCTCTAGACTGGGTGTGTTACATTGACAGAGTGTGTCAGTCTGCTCTTCTCTGGGTGTGTTACATTGACAGAGTGGGGTCAGTCTGCTCTTCCCTGGGTGTGTTACATTGACAGAGTGGGTTCAGTCTGCACTTCCCTGGGTGTGTTACATTGACAGAGGGGGTCAGTCTGCTCTTCCCAGGGCGTGTCACATTGACAGAGTGCGGTCAGTCTGCTCTTCCCTGGGTGTGTTACATTGACAGAGTGGGGTCAGTCTGCACTTCTTTGGGTGTGTTACATTGACAGAGTGGGGTCAGTCTGCTCTTCCCTGGGTGTGATACATTGACAGGGTTGGGTCAGTGTGCACTTCCCTGGGTGTGTTTCATTGACAGAGGGCGTCAGTCTGCTCTTCCCAGGGCGTGTCACATTGACATAGTGGGGTCAGTATGCTCTTCCCTGGGTGTGTTACATTGACAAAGTGGGGTCCGTCTGCTCTTGACTGGGTGTGTTACATTGACAGAGTGGGGTCAGACTGCTCTTCACTGGGTGTGTTACATTGACAGAGTGGGGTTAGTCTGCACATCCCTGGGTGTGTTCCATTGACAGAGTGAGGTCAGTCTGCTCTTCTCTGGGTGGGTTACATTGACTGATTGGGGTCAGTCTGCTCTTCCCAGGGCGTGTCACATTGACAGAGGAGGTCAGTGTGCACTTCCCTGGGTGTGTTACATTGACAGAGTGGGGTCAGTCTCCTCTTCCCTGGGTGTGTTACATTGACAGAGTGGGGTCAGTCTGCACTTCGTTGGGTGTGTTACATTGACAGAGTGGGGTCAGTCTGCTCTTCCCTGGGTGTGTTTCATTGACAGAGTGGGGTCAGTCTGCACTTCGTTGGGTGTGTTACATTGACAGAGTGGGTTCAGTCTGAACTTCCCTGGGTGTGTTACATTGACAGAGGGGGGTCAGTCTGCTCTTCCCTGGGTGTGTTACATTGACAGAGTTGGCTGAATGTGCACTTCCCTGGGTGTGTTACATTGACAGAGTGGAGTCAGTCTGCTCTTCCCAGGGCGTGTTACGTTTGCAGAGTGAGGTCAGTCTGCTCTTCCCTTGGTATTGTAACATTGACAGAGTGGGGTCAGTCTGCTCTTCCCTGGGCGTGTCACATTGACAGATTGGTGTCAGTCTGCTCTTCCCTGGGTTTGTTACATTGACAGAGTGGGGTCAGTCTGCTCTTGACTGGGTGTGTTACATTGACAGAGTGGGGTCAGTCTGCTCTTCCCTGGGTGTGTTCCATTGACAGAGTGGGGTTAGTCTGCTCTTCACTGGGTGTGTTACATTGACAGAGTGGGGTCAGTCTGCTCTTCCCAGGGTGTGTTACGTTGACAGAGTGAGGTCAGTCTGCTCTTCCCTTGGTATTGTTACACTGACAGAGTGGGGTCAGTCTGCTCTTCCCGGGGTGTGTTACATTGACAGAGTGGGGTCAGTCTGGTCTTCCCTGGGTGTGTTACATTGACAGAGTGGGTTCAGTCTGCACTTCCCTGGGTGTGTTACATTGATAGAGTGGGGTCAGTCTGCTCTTCCGTGGGCGTGTTACATTGACAGAGTGGGGTCAGTCTGCACTTCTTTGGGAGTGTTACATTGACAGAGTGGGGTCAGTCTGCTCTTCCCTGGGTGTGTTATATTGACAGGGTTGTGTCAGTGTGCACTTCTCTGGGTGTGTTTCATTGACAGATGGGGTCAGTCTGCTCTTCCCTGGGTGTGTTACATTGACAGAGTGGGGTCAGTCTGCCCTTTCCTGTGTGTGTTACATTGACAAAGTGGGGTCAGCCTGCTCTTGACTGGGTGTGTTACATTGACAGAGTGGGGTCAGTCTGCTCTTCACTGGGTGTGTTATATTGACAGAGTGGGATTAGTCTGCTCATCCCTGGGTGTGTTCCATTGACAGAGTGAGGTCAGTCTGCTCATCTCTGGGTGGGTTACATTGACTGATTGGGGTCAGTCTGCTCTACCCCGGGCGTGTCACATTGACAGAGGGGGCCAGTGTGCACTTCCCTGGGTGTGTTACATTGACAGAGTGGGGTCAGTCTGCTCTTCCCTTGGTGTATTACATTGACAGAGTGGGTTCAGTCTGAACTTCCCTGGGTGTGTTACATTGACAGAGGGGGGTCAGTCTGCTCTTCCCTGGGTGTCTTACATTGACAGAGTGGGGTCAGTCTGCACTTCGTTGGGTGTGTTACATTGACAGAGTGGGGTCAGTCTGCTCTTCCCTGGGTGTGTTACATTGACAGAGTTGGCTGAATGTGCACTTCACTGGGTGTGTTACATTGACAAAGTGGGGTCAGTCTGCTCTTGACTGGGTGTGTTACATTGACAGAGTGGTGTCAGTCTGCTCTTCCCTGGGTGTGTTCCGTTGACAGAGTGGGGTTAGTCTGCTCTTTACTGGGCGTGTTACATTGACAGATTGTTGTCAGTCTGCTCTTCCCAGGGTGTGTTACGTTGACAGAGTGGGGTCAGTCTGCTCTTCACAGGGCGTGTCACATTGACAGAGTGGGTTCAGTCTGCTCTTCCCTGGGTGTGTTACATTGACAGAGTGGGGTCAGTCTGCCCTTTCCTCTGTGTGTTACATTGACAAAGTGGGGTCAGTCTGCTCTTGACTGGGTGTGTTATATTGACAGAGTGGGGTCAGTCTGCTCTTCCCTGGGTGTGTTCCGTTGACAGAGTGGGGTTAGTCTGCTCTTTACTGGGCGTGTTACATTGACAGAGTGGTGTCAGTCTGCTCTTCCCAGGGTGTGTTACGTTGACAGAGTGAGGTCAGCCTGCTCTTCACAGGGCGTGTCACATTGACAGAGTGGGTTCAGTCTGCTCTTCCCTGGGTGTGTTCCATTGACAGAGTGGGGTCAGTCTGCTCTTCCCTGCGTGTGTTACATTGACAGGGTTGGGTCAGTGTGCACTTCCCTGGGTGTGTTTCATTGACAGAGGGGATCAGTCTGCTCTTCCCTGGGTGTGTTACATTGACAGCGTGGGGTCAGTCTGCCCTTTCCTGTGTGTGTTACATTGACAAAGTGGGGTCAGTCTGCTCTTGACTGGGTGTGTTATATTGACAGAGTGGGGTCAGTCTGCTCTTCCCTGGGTGTGTTCCATTGACAGCGTGGGGTTAGTCTGCTCTTCACTGGGTGTGTTACATTTACAGAGTGGGGTCAGTCTGCTCTTCCCAGGGTGTGTTACGTTGACAGAGTGAGGTCAGTCTGCTCTTCCCTTGGAATTGTTACATTGACAGAGTGGGGTCAGTCTGCTCTTCCCTGGGTGTGTTACATTGACGGAGTGGGTTCAGTCTGCACTTCCCTGGGTGTGTTACATTGATAGAGTGGGGTCAGTCTGCTCCTCCCTGGGTGTGTTACATTGACAGAGTGGGGTCAGTCTGCTCTTCCCTGGGTGTGTTACATTGACAGAGTGGGGTCAGTCTGCTCTTCCCTGCGTGTGTTACATTGACAGGGTTGGGTCAGTGTGCACTTCCCTGGGTGTGTTTCATTGACAGGGGGGGTCAGTCTGCTCTTCCCAGGGCGTGTCACATTGACAGAGTGGGGTCAGTCTGCTCTTCCCTGGGTGTGTTACATTGACAGAGTGGGGTCAGTCTGCCCTTTCCTGGGTGTGTTACATTGACAAAGTGGGGTCAGTCTGCTCTTGACTGGGTGTGTTACATTAACAGAGTGGGGTCAGTCTGCTCTTCACTGGGTGTGTTACATTGACAGAGTGGGGTTCGTCTGCACATCCCTGGGTGTGTTCCATTGACAGAGTGGGGTCAGTCTGCTCTTCACTGGGTGTGATACATTGACAGATTGGGGTCAGTCTGCTCTTCCCATGGTGTGTTACGTTGACAGAGTGAGGTCAGTCTGCTCTTCCCTGGGTGTGTTACATTGACAGAGTGGGGTCAGTCTGCTCTTCCCTTGGTGTATTACATTGACAGAGTGGGTTCAGTCTGAACTTCCCTGGGAGTGTTACATTGACAGAGGGGGGTCAGTCTGCTCTTCCCTGTGTGTGTTACATTGACAGAGTGGGGTCAGTCTGCACTTCGTTGGGTGTGTTACATTGACAGAGTGGGGTCAGTCTGCTCTTCCCTGGGTGTGTTCCATTGACAGAGTGGGGTTAGTCTTCTCTTTACTGGGTGTGTTACATTGACAGAGTGGTGTCAGTCTGCTCTTCCCAGGGTGTGTTACGTTGACAGAGTGGGGTCAGTCTGCTCTTCACAGGGCGTGTCACATTGACAGAGTGGGTTCAGTCTGAACTTCCCTGGGTGTGTTACATTGACAGAGGGGGGTCAGTCTGCTCTTCCCTGTGTGTGTTACATTGACAGAGTGGGGTCAGTCTGCACTTCGTTGGGTGTGTTAAATTGACAGAGTCGGGTCAGTCTGCTCTTCCCTGGGTGTGTTACATTGACAGAGTGGGGTCAGTCTGCCCTTTCCTGGGTGTATTACATTGACAAAGTGGGGTCAGTCTGCTCTTGACTGGGTGTGTTACATTGACAGAGTGGGGTCAGTCCGCTCTTCCCTGAGTGTGTTCCATTGACAGCGTGGGGTTAGTCTGCTCTTCACTGGGTGTGTAACATTGATAGAGTGGGGTCAGTCTGCTCCTCCCTGGGTGTGTTACATTGACAGAGTGGGGTCAGTCTGCTCTTCCCTGGGTGTGTTTCATTGACAGAGGGGGTCAGTCTGCTCTTCCCAGGGCGTGTCCCATTGACAGAGTGGGGTCAGTCTGCTCTTCCCTGGGTGTGTTACATTGACAGAGTGGGGTCAGTCTGCCCTCTCCTGGGTGTGTTACATTGACAAAGTGGAGTCAGTCTGCTCTTGACTGGGTGTGTTACATTAACAGAGTGGGGTCAGTCTGCTCTTCACTGGGTGTGTTACATTGACAGAGTGGAGTTAGTCTACACATCCCTGGGTGTGTTCCATTGACAGAGTGGGGTCAGTCTGCTCTTCACTGGGTGTGATACATTGACAGATTGGGGTCAGTCTGCTCTTCCCAAGATGTGTTCCGTTGACAGAGTGAGGTCAGTCTGCTCTTCCCTGGGTGTGTTACATTGACAGAGTGGGGTCAGTCTGCTCTTCCCTTGGTGTATTACATTGACAGAGTGGGTTCAGTCTGAACTTCCCTGGGTGTGTTACATTGACAGAGGGGGGTCAGTCTGCTCTTCCCTGTGTGTGTTACATTGACAGAGTGGGGTCAGTCTGCACTTCGTTGGGTGTGTTAAATTGACAGAGTCGGGTCAGTCTGCCCTTTCCTGGGTGTGTTACATTGACAAATTGGGGTCAGTCTGCTCTTGACTGGGTGTGTTACATTGACAGAGTGGGGTCAGACTGCTCTTCACTGGGTGTGTTACATTGACAGAGTGGGGTTAGTCTGCACATCCCTGGGTGTGTTCCATTGAAAGAGTGAGATCAGTCTGCTCTTCTCTGGGTGGGTTACATTGACTGATTGGGGTCAGTCTGCTCTTCCCAGGGCGTGTCACATTGACAGAGGAGGTCAGTGTGCACTTCCCTGGGTGTGTTACATTGACAGAGTGGGGTCAGTCTGCTCTTCCCTTGGTGTATTACATTGACAGAGTGGGGTCATTCTGCTCTTCCCTGGGTGTGTTACATTGACAGAGTTGGTTCAATGTGCACTTCCCTGGGTGCGTTACATTGACAGAGTGGGGTCAGTCTGCTCTTCCCAGGGCGTGTCACATTGACAGAGTGGGGTCAGTCTGCTCTTCCCTGGGTGTGTTACATTGACAGAGTGGGTTCAGTCTGCCCTTTCCTGGGTGTGTTACATTGACAAAGTGGGGTCTGTCTGCTCTTGACTGGGTGTGTTACATTGACAGTGTGGGGTCAGTCTGCTCTTCCCTGGGTGTGTTCCATTGACAGAGTGGGGTTAGTCTGCTCTTCACTGGGTGTGTTACATTGACAGAGTGGGGTCAGTCTGCTCTTCCCAGGGTGTGTTACGTTGACAGAGTGAGGTCAGTCTGCTCTTCCCTTGGTATTGTTACACTGACAGAGTGGGGTCAGTCTGCTCTTCCCGGGGTGTGTTACATTGACAGAGTGGGGTCAGTCTGGTCTTCCCTGGGTGTGTTACATTGACAGAGTGGGTTCAGTCTGCACTTCCCTGGGTGTGTTACATTGATAGAGTGGGGTCAGTCTGCTCTTCCGTGGGTGTGTTCCATTGACAGCGTGGGGTCAGTCTGCACTTCTTTGGGTGTGTTACATTGACAGAGTGGGGTCAGTCTGCTCTTCCCTGGGTGTGTTACATTGACAGGGTTGGGGAAGTGTGCACTTCTCTGGGTGTGTTTCATTGACAGATGGGGTCAGTCTGCTCTTCCCTGGGTGTGTTACATTGACAGAGTGGGGTCAGTCTGCCCTTTCCTGTGTGTGTTACATTGACAAAGTGGGGTCAGCCTGCTCTTGACTGGGTGTGTTACATTGACAGAGTGGGGTCAGTCTGCTCTTCACTGGGTGTGTTATATTGACAGAGTGGGGTTAGTCTGCACATCCCTGGGTGTGTTCCATTGACAGAGTGAGGTCAGTCTGCTCATCTCTGGGTGGGTTACATTGACTGATTGGGGTCAGTCTGCTCTTCACCGGGCGTGTCACATTGACAGAGGGGGTCAGTGTGCACTTCCCTGGGTGTGTTACATTGACAGAGTGGGGTCAGTCTGCTCTTCCCTTGTTGTATTAAATTGACAGAGTGGGTTCAGTCTGAACTTCCCTGGGTGTGTTACATTGACAGAGGGGGGTCAGTCTGCTCTTCCCTGGTTGTGTTACATTGACAGAGTGGGGTCAATCTGCACTTCGTTGGGTGTGTTACATTGACAGAGTGGGGTCAGTCTGCTCTTCCCTGGGTGTGTTACATTGACAGAGTTGGCTCAATGTGCACTTCCCTGGGTGTGTTACATTGACAAAGTGGGGTCAGTCTGCTCTTGACTGGGTGTGTGTTACATTGACAGAGTGGGGTCAGTCTGCTCTTCCCTGGGTGTGTTCCATTGACAGAGTGGGGTTAGTCTTCTCTTTACTGGGTGTGTTACATTGACAGAGTGGTGTCAGTCTGCTCTTCCCAGGGTGTGTTACGTTGACAGAGTGGGGTCAGTCTGCTCTTCACAGGGCGTGTCACATTGACAGAGTGGGTTCAGTCTGCTCTTCCCTGGGTGTGTTACATTGACAGAGTGGGGTCAGTCTGCCCTTTCCTGGGTGTGTTACATTGACAAAGTGGGGTCAGTCTGCTCTTGACTGGGTGTGTTACATTGACAGAGTGGGGTCAGTCTGCTCTTCCCTGGGTGTGTTCCATTGACAGCGTGTGGTTAGTCTGCTCTTCACTGGGTGTGTTACATTTACAGAGTGGGGTCAGTCTGCTCTTCCCAGGGTGTGTTACGTTGACAGAGTGAGGTCAGTCTTCTCTTCCCTTGGAATTGTTACATTGACAGAGTGGGCTAGTCTGCTCTTCCCTGGGTGTGTTACATTGACAGCATGGGGTCAGTCTGCTCTTCCCTGGGTGTGTTACATTGACAGAGTGGGTTCAGTCTGCACTTCCCTGGGTGTGTTACATTGATAGAGTGGGGTCAGTCTGCTCCTCCCTGGGTGTGTTACATTGACAGAGTGTGGTCAGTCTGCTCTTCCCTGGGTGTGTTACATTGACAGAGTGGGGTCAGTCTGCTCTTCCCTGGGTGTGTTACATTGACAGGGTTGGGTCAGTGTGCACTTCCCTGGGTGTGTTTCATTGACAGAGGCGGTCAGTCTGCTCTTCCCAGGGCGTGTCACATTGACAGAGTGGGGTCAGTCTGCTCTTCCCTGGGTGTGTTACATTGACAGAGTGGGGTCAGTCTGCCCTTTCCTGGGTGTGTTACATTGACAAAGTGGTGTCAGTCTGCTCTTGACTGGGTGTGTTACATTAACAGAGTGGGGTCAGTCTGCTCTTCACTGGGTGTGTTACATTGACAGAGTGGAGTTAGTCTACACATCCCTGGGTGTGTTCCATTGACAGAGTGGGGTCAGTCTGCTCTTCACTGGGTGTGATACATTGACAGATTGGGGTCAGTCTGCTCTTCCCAAGATGTGTTACGTTGACAGAGTGAGGTCAGTCTGCTCTTCCTTGGGTGTGTTACATTGACAGAGTGGGGTCAGTCTGCTCTTCCCTTGGTGTATTACATTGACAGAGTGGGTTCAGTCTGAACTTCCCTGGGTGTGTTACATTGACAGAGGGGGGTCAGTCTGCTCTTCCCTGGGTGTGTTACATTGACAGAGTGGGGTCAGTCTGCACTTCGTTGGGTGTGTTAAATTGACAGAGTCGGGTCAGTCTGCCCTTTCCTGGGTGTGTTACATTGACAAATTGGGGTCAGTCTGCTCTTGACTGGGTGTGTTACATTGACAGAGTGGGGTCAGACTGCTCTTCACTGGGTGTGTTACATTGACAGAGTGGGGTTAGTCTGCACATCCCTGGGTATGTTCCATTGAAAGAGTGAGATCAGTCTGCTCTTCTCTGGGTGGGTTACATTGACTGATTGGGGTCAGTCTGCTCTTCCCAGGGCGTGTCACATTGACAGAGGAGGTCAGTGTGCACTTCCCTGGGTGTGTTACATTGACAGAGTGGGGTCAGTCTGCTCTTCCCTTGGTGTATTACATTGACAGAGTGGGGTCATTCTGCTCTTCCCTGGGTGTGTTACATTGACAGAGTTGGTTCAATGTGCACTTCCCTGGGTGTGTTACATTGACAGAGTGGGGTCAGTCTGCTCTTCCCAGGGCGTGTCACATTGACAGAGTGGGGTCAGTCTGCTCTTCCCTGGGTGTGTTACATTGACAGAGTGGGTTCAGTCTGCCCTTTCCTGGGTGTGTTACATTGACAAAGTGGGGTCTGTCTGCTCTTGACTGGGTGTGTTACATTGACAGTGTGGGGTCAGTCTGCTCTTCCCTGGGTGTGTTCCATTGACAGAGTGGGGTTAGTCTGCTCTTCACTGGGTGTGTTACATTGACAGAGTGGGGTCAGTCTGCTCTTCCCAGGGAGTGTTACATTGACAGAGTGGGGTCAGTCTGCTCTAGACTGGGTGTGTTACATTGACAGAGTGTGTCAGTCTGCTCTTCTCTGGGTGTGTTACATTGACAGAGTGGGGTCAGTCTGCTCTTCCCTGGGTGTGTTACATTGACAGAGTGGGTTCAGTCTGCACTTCCCTGGGTGTGTTACATTGACAGAGGGGGTCAGTCTGCTCTTCCCAGGGCGTGTCACATTGACAGAGTGCGGTCAGTCTGCTCTTCCCTGGGTGTGTTACATTGACAGAGTGGGGTCAGTCTGCACTTCTTTGGGTGTGTTACATTGACAGAGTGGGGTCAGTCTGCTCTTCCCTGGGTGTGATACATTGACAGGGTTGGGTCAGTGTGCACTTCCCTGGGTGTGTTTCATTGACAGAGGGCGTCAGTCTGCTCTTCCCAGGGCGTGTCACATTGACATAGTGGGGTCAGTATGCTCTTCCCTGGGTGTGTTACATTGACAAAGTGGGGTCCGTCTGCTCTTGACTGGGTGTGTTACATTGACAGAGTGGGGTCAGACTGCTCTTCACTGGGTGTGTTACATTGACAGAGTGGGGTTAGTCTGCACATCCCTGGGTGTGTTCCATTGACAGAGTGAGGTCAGTCTGCTCTTCTCTGGGTGGGTTACATTGACTGATTGGGGTCAGTCTGCTCTTCCCAGGGCGTGTCACATTGACAGAGGAGGTCAGTGTGCACTTCCCTGGGTGTGTTACATTGACAGAGTGGGGTCAGTCTCCTCTTCCCTGGGTGTGTTACATTGACAGAGTGGGGTCAGTCTGCACTTCGTTGGGTGTGTTACATTGACAGAGTGGGGTCAGTCTGCTCTTCCCTGGGTGTGTTTCATTGACAGAGTGGGGTCAGTCTGCACTTCGTTGGGTGTGTTACATTGACAGAGTGGGTTCAGTCTGAACTTCCCTGGGTGTGTTACATTGACAGAGGGGGGTCAGTCTGCTCTTCCCTGGGTGTGTTACATTGACAGAGTTGGCTGAATGTGCACTTCCCTGGGTGTGTTACATTGACAGAGTGGAGTCAGTCTGCTCTTCCCAGGGCGTGTTACGTTGACAGAGTGAGGTCAGTCTGCTCTTCCCTTGGTATTGTAACATTGACAGAGTGGGGTCAGTCTGCTCTTCCCTGGGCGTGTCACATTGACAGATTGGTGTCAGTCTGCTCTTCCCTGGGTTTGTTACATTGACAGAGTGGGGTCAGTCTGCTCTTGACTGGGTGTGTTACATTGACAGAGTGGGGTCAGTCTGCTCTTCCCTGGGTGTGTTCCATTGACAGAGTGGGGTTAGTCTGCTCTTCACTGGGTGTGTTACATTGACAGAGTGGGGTCAGTCTGCTCTTCCCAGGGTGTGTTACGTTGACAGAGTGAGGTCAGTCTGCTCTTCCCTTGGTATTGTTACACTGACAGAGTGGGGTCAGTCTGCTCTTCCCGGGGTGTGTTACATTGACAGAGTGGGGTCAGTCTGGTCTTCCCTGGGTGTGTTACATTGACAGAGTGGGTTCAGTCTGCACTTCCCTGGGTGTGTTACATTGATAGAGTGGGGTCAGTCTGCTCTTCCGTGGGCGTGTTACATTGACAGAGTGGGGTCAGTCTGCACTTCTTTGGGAGTGTTACATTGACAGAGTGGGGTCAGTCTGCTCTTCCCTGGGTGTGTTATATTGACAGGGTTGTGTCAGTGTGCACTTCTCTGGGTGTGTTTCATTGACAGATGGGGTCAGTCTGCTCTTCCCTGGGTGTGTTACATTGACAGAGTGGGGTCAGTCTGCCCTTTCCTGTGTGTGTTACATTGACAAAGTGGGGTCAGCCTGCTCTTGACTGGGTGTGTTACATTGACAGAGTGGGGTCAGTCTGCTCTTCACTGGGTGTGTTATATTGACAGAGTGGGATTAGTCTGCTCATCCCTGGGTGTGTTCCATTGACAGAGTGAGGTCAGTCTGCTCATCTCTGGGTGGGTTACATTGACTGATTGGGGTCAGTCTGCTCTACCCCGGGCGTGTCACATTGACAGAGGGGGCCAGTGTGCACTTCCCTGGGTGTGTTACATTGACAGAGTGGGGTCAGTCTGCTCTTCCCTTGGTGTATTACATTGACAGAATGGGTTCAGTCTGAACTTCCCTGGGTGTGTTACATTGACAGAGGGGGGTCAGTCTGCTCTTCCCTGGGTGTCTTACATTGACAGAGTGGGGTCAGTCTGCACTTCGTTGGGTGTGTTACATTGACAGAGTGGGGTCAGTCTGCTCTTCCCTGGGTGTGTTACATTGACAGAGTTGGCTGAATGTGCACTTCACTGGGTGTGTTACATTGACAAAGTGGGGTCAGTCTGCTCTTGACTGGGTGTGTTACATTGACAGAGTGGTGTCAGTCTGCTCTTCCCTGGGTGTGTTCCGTTGACAGAGTGGGGTTAGTCTGCTCTTTACTGGGCGTGTTACATTGACAGATTGTTGTCAGTCTGCTCTTCCCAGGGTGTGTTACGTTGACAGAGTGGGGTCAGTCTGCTCTTCACAGGGCGTGTCACATTGACAGAGTGGGTTCAGTCTGCTCTTCCCTGGGTGTGTTACATTGACAGAGTGGGGTCAGTCTGCCCTTTCCTCTGTGTGTTACATTGACAAAGTGGGGTCAGTCTGCTCTTGACTGGGTGTGTTATATTGACAGAGTGGGGTCAGTCTGCTCTTCCCTGGGTGTGTTCCGTTGACAGAGTGGGGTTAGTCTGCTCTTTACTGGGCGTGTTACATTGACAGAGTGGTGTCAGTCTGCTCTTCCCAGGGTGTGTTACGTTGACAGAGTGAGGTCAGCCTGCTCTTCACAGGGCGTGTCACATTGACAGAGTGGGTTCAGTCTGCTCTTCCCTGGGTGTGTTCCATTGACAGAGTGGGGTCAGTCTGCTCTTCCCTGCGTGTGTTACATTGACAGGGTTGGGTCAGTGTGCACTTCCCTGGGTGTGTTTCATTGACAGAGGGGATCAGTCTGCTCTTCCCTGGGTGTGTTACATTGACAGCGTGGGGTCAGTCTGCCCTTTCCTGTGTGTGTTACATTGACAAAGTGGGGTCAGTCTGCTCTTGACTGGGTGTGTTATATTGACAGAGTGGGGTCAGTCTGCTCTTCCCTGGGTGTGTTCCATTGACAGCGTGGGGTTAGTCTGCTCTTCACTGGGTGTGTTACATTTACAGAGTGGGGTAAGTCTGCTCTTCCCAGGGTGTGTTACGTTGACAGAGTGAGGTCAGTCTGCTCTTCCCTTGGAATTGTTACATTGACAGAGTGGGGTCAGTCTGCTCTTCCCTGGGTGTGTTACATTGACGGAGTGGGTTCAGTCTGCACTTCCCTGGGTGTGTTACATTGATAGAGTGGGGTCAGTCTGCTCCTCCCTGGGTGTGTTACATTGACAGAGTGGGGTCAGTCTGCTCTTCCCTGGGTGTGTTACATTGACAGAGTGGGGTCAGTCTGCTCTTCCCTGCGTGTGTTACATTGACAGGGTTGGGTCAGTGTGCACTTCCCTGGGTGTGTTTCATTGACAGGGGGGGTCAGTCTGCTCTTCCCAGGGCGTGTCACATTGACAGAGTGGGGTCAGTCTGCTCTTCCCTGGGTGTGTTACATTGACAGAGTGGGGTCAGTCTGCCCTTTCCTGGGTGTGTTACATTGACAAAGTGGGGTCAGTCTGCTCTTGACTGGGTGTGTTACATTAACAGAGTGGGGTCAGTCTGCTCTTCACTGGGTGTGTTACATTGACAGAGTGGGGTTCGTCTGCACATCCCTGGGTGTGTTCCATTGACAGAGTGGGGTCAGTCTGCTCTTCACTGGGTGTGATACATTGACAGATTGGGGTCAGTCTGCTCTTCCCATGGTGTGTTACGTTGACAGAGTGAGGTCAGTCTGCTCTTCCCTGGGTGTGTTACATTGACGGAGTGGGTTCAGTCTGCACTTCCCTGGGTGTGTTACATTGATAGAGTGAGGTCAGTCTGCTCTTCCCTTGGAATTGTTACATTGACAGAGTGGGGTCAGTCTGCTCTTCCCTGGGTGTGTTACATTGACGGAGTGGGTTCAGTCTGCACTTCCCTGGGTGTGTTACATTGATAGAGTGGGGTCAGTCTGCTCCTCCCTGGGTGTGTTACATTGACAGAGTGGGGTCAGTCTGCTCTTCCCTGGGTGTGTTACATTGACAGAGTGGGGTCAGTCTGCTCTTCCCTGCGTGTGTTACATTGACAGGGTTGGGTCAGTGTGCACTTCCCTGGGTGTGTTTCATTGACAGGGGGGGTCAGTCTGCTCTTCCCAGGGCGTGTCACATTGACAGAGTGGGGTCAGTCTGCTCTTCCCTGGGTGTGTTACATTGACAGAGTGGGGTCAGTCTGCCCTTTCCTGGGTGTGTTACATTGACAAAGTGGGGTCAGTCTGCTCTTGACTGGGTGTGTTACATTAACAGAGTGGGGTCAGTCTGCTCTTCACTGGGTGTGTTACATTGACAGAGTGGGGTTCGTCTGCACATCCCTGGGTGTGTTCCATTGACAGAGTGGGGTCAGTCTGCTCTTCACTGGGTGTGATACATTGACAGATTGGGGTCAGTCTGCTCTTCCCATGGTGTGTTACGTTGACAGAGTGAGGTCAGTCTGCTCTTCCCTGGGTGTGTTACATTGACAGAGTGGGGTCAGTCTGCTCTTCCCTTGGTGTATTACATTGACAGAGTGGGTTCAGTCTGAACTTCCCTGGGTGTGTTACATTGACAGAGGGGGGTCAGTCTGCTCTTCCCTGTGTGTGTTACATTGACAGAGTGGGGTCAGTCTGCACTTCGTTGGGTGTGTTAAATTGACAGACTCGGGTCAGTCTGCCCTTTCCTGGGTTTGTTACATTGACAAATTGGGGTCAGTCTGCTCTTGACTGGTTGTGTTACATTGACAGAGTGGGGTCAGACTGCTCTTCACTGGGTGTGTTACATTGACAGAGTGGGGTTAGTCTGCACATCCCTGGGTGTGTTCCATTGACAGAGTGAGGTCAGTCTGCTCTTCTCTGGGTGGGTTACATTGACTGATTGGGGTCAGTCTGCTCTTTCCAGGGCGTGTCACATTGACAGAGGAGGTCAGTGTGCACTTCCCTGGGTGTGTTACATTGACAGAGTGGGGTCAGTCTGCTCTTCCCTTGGTGTATTACATTGACAGAGTGGGGTCATTCTGCTCTTCCCTGGGTGTGTTACATAGACAGAGTTGGTTCATTGTGCACTTCCCTGGGTGTGTTACATTGACAGAGTGGGGTCCGTCTGCTCTTCCCAGGGCGTGTCACATTGACAGAGTGGGGTCAGTCTGCTCTTCCCTGAGTGTATTACATTGACAGTGTGGGGTCAGTCTGCCCTTTCCTGGATGTGTTACATTGACAAAGTGGGGTCTGTCTGCTCTTGACTGGGTGTGTTATATTGACAGAGTGGGTCAGTCTGCTCTTCCCATGGTGTGTTACGTTGACAGAGTGAGGTCAGTCTGCTCTTCCCTTGGTATTGTTTCACTGACAGAGTTGGTTGCAGTCTGCTCTTCCCTGGGTGTGTCACATTGACAGATTGGTGTCAGTCTGCTCTTCCCTGGGTTTGTTACATTGACAGAGTGGGGTCAGTCTGCTCTTGACTGGGTGTGTTACATTGACAGATTGGGGTCAGTCTGCTCATCCCTGGGTGTGTTCCATTGACAGAGTGGGGTTAGTCTGCTCTTCACTGGGTGTGTTACATTGACAGAGTGGGGTCAGTCTGCTCTTCCCAGGGTGTGTTACGTTGACAGAGTGAGGTCAGTCTGCTCTTCCCTTGGTATTGTTACACTGACAGAGTGGGGTCAGTCTGCTCTTCCCGGGGTGTGTCACATTGACAGATTGGTGTCAGTCTGCACTTCTTTGGGTGTGTTACATTGACAGAGTGGGGTCAGTCTGCTCTTCCCTGGGTGTGTCACATTGACAGATTGGTGTCAGTCTGCTCTTCCCTGGGTTTGATACATTGACTGTGTGGGGTCAGTCTGCTCTTGACTGGGTGTGTTACATTGACAGAGTAGGTTCAGTCTGCACTTCCCTGGGTGTGTTACATTGATAGAGTGGGGTCAGTCTGCTCTTCCGTGGGTGTGTTACATTGACAGCGTGGGGTCAGTCTGCACTTCTTTGGGTGTGTTACATTGACAGAGTGGGGTCAGTCTGCTCTTCCCTGGGTGTGTTACATTGACAGGGTTGGGTCAGTGTGCACTTCTCTGGGTGTGTTTCATTGACAGATGGGGTCAGTCTGCTCTTCCCTGGGTGTGTTACATTGACAGAGTGGGGTCAGTCTGCCCTTTCCTGTGTGTGTTACATTGACAAAGTGGGGTCAGCCTGCTCTTGACCGGGTGTGTTACATTGACAGAGTGGGGTCAGTCTGCTCTTCACTGAGTGTGTTATATTGACAGAGTGGGGTTAGTCGGCACATCCCTGGTTGTGTTCCATTGACAGAGTGAGGTCAGTCTGCTCATCTCTGGGTGGGTTACATTGACTGATTGGGGTCAGTCTCCTCTACCCCGGGCGTGTCACATTGACAGAGGGGGTCAGTGGGCACTTCCCTGGGTGTGTTACATTGACAGAGTGGGGTCAGTCTGCTCTTCCCTTGGTGTATTACATTGACAGAGTCGGTTCAGTCTGAACTTCCGTGGGTGTGTTACATTGACAGAGGGGGGTCAGTCTGCTGTTCCCTGGGTGTGTTACATTGACAGAGTGGGGTCAGTCTGCTCTTCCCTGGGTGTGTTCCATTGACAGAGTGGGGTCAGTCTGCTCTTCCCTGGGTGTGTTACATTGACAGAGTGGGTTCAGTCTGCTCTTCCCTGGGTGTGATACATTGACAGGGTTTGGTCAGTGTGCACTTCCCTGGGTGTGTTTCATTGACTGAGGGGGTCAGTCTGCTCTTCCCAGGGCGTGTCACATTGACAGAGTGGGGTCAGTCTGCTCTTCCCTGGGTGTGTTACATTGACAAAGTGGGGTCCGTCTGCTCTTGACTGGGTGTGTTACATTGACAGAGTGGGGTCAGACTGCTCTTTACTGGGTGTGTTACATTGACAGAGTGGGGTTAGTCTGCACATCCCTGGGTGTGTTCCATTGACAGAGTGAGGTCAGTCTGCTCTTCTCTGGGTGGGTTACATTGACTGATTGGGGTCAGTCTGCTCTTCCCAGGGCGTGTCACATTGTCAGAGGGGGTCAGTGTGCACTTCCCTGGGTGTGTTACATTGACAGAGTGGGGTCAGTCTGCTCCTCCCTTGGTGTATTACATTGACAGTGTGGGTTCAGTCTGAACTTCCCTGGGTGTGTTACATTGACAGAGGGGGGTCAGTCTGCTCTTCCCTGGGTGTGTTACATTGACAGAGTGGGGTCAGTCTGCACTTCGTTGGGTGTGTTTCATTGACAGAGTGGGTTCAGTCTGAACTTCCCTGGATGTGTTACATTGACAGAGGGGGGTCAGTCTGCTCTTCCCTGGGTGTGTTACATTGACAGAGTTGGCTGAATGTGCACTTCCCTGGGTGTGTTACATTGACAGAGTGGGGTCAGTCTGCTCTTCCCAGGGCGTGTTACGTTGACAGAGTGAGGTCAGTCTGCTCTCCCTTGGTATTGTTACATTGACAGAGTGGGGTCAGTCTGCTCTTCCCTGGGTGAGTTACATTGACAGAGTGGGGTCAGTCTTCTCTTCCCTGGGTGTGTTACATTGACAGAGTGGGTTCAGTCTGCACTTCCCTGGGTGTCTTACATTGATAGAGTGGGGTCAGTCTGCTCTTCCCTGGGTGTGTTACATTGACAGAGTGGGGTCAGTCTGCACTTCTTTGGGTATGTTACATTGACAGTGTGGGGTCAGTCTGCTCTTCCCTGGGTGTGTTACATTGACAGGGTTGGGTCAGTGTGCAATTCCCCGGGTATGTTTCATTGACAGAGGGGGTCAGTCTGCTCTTCCCAGGGCGTGTCACATTGACAGATTGGTGTCAGTCTTCTCTTCCCTGGGTTTGTTACATTGACGGAGTGGGGTCAGTCTGCTCTTGACTGGGTGTGTTACATTGACAGAGTGGGGTCAGTCTACTCTTCCCTGGGTGTGTTCCATTGACAGAGTGGGTTTAGTCTGCTCTTCACTGGGTGTGTTACATTGACAGAGTGGGGTCAGTCTGCTCTTCCCAGGGTATGTTACGTTGACAGAGTGAGGTCAGTCTGCTCTTCCCTTGGTATTGTTACACTGACAGAGTGGGGTCAGTCTGCTCTTCCCGGGGTGTGTTACATTGACAGAGTGGGGTCTGTCTGGTCTTCCCTGGGTGTGTTACATTGACAGAGTGAGTTCAGTCTGCACTTCCCTGGGTGTGTTACATTGATAGAGTGGGGTCAGTCTGCTCTTCCGTGGATGTGTTACATTGACAGAGTGGGGTCAGTCTGCTCTTCCCGGGGTGTGTTACATTGACAGGGTTGGGTCAGTGTGCACTTCTCTGGGTGTGTTTCATTGACAGATGGGGTCAGTCTGCTCTTCCCTGGGTGTGTTACATTGACAGAGTGGGGTCAGTCTGCCCTTTCCTGTGTGTGTTACATTGACAAAGTGGGGTCAGTCTGCTCTTCACTGGGTGTGTTACATTGACAGAGTGGGGTCAGTCTGCTCTTCCCAGGGTGTGTTACATTGACAGAGTGGGGTCAGTCTGCCCTTACCTGGGTGTGTTACATTGACAAAGTGGGGTCAGTCTGCTCTTGACTGGGTGTGTTACATTAACAGATTGGGGTCAGTCTGCTCTTCACTGGGTGTGTTACATTGACAGAGTGGGGTTAGTCTGCACATCCCTGCGTGTGTTCCATTGACAGAGTGAGGTCAGTCTGCTCATCTCTGGGTGGGTTACATTGACTGATTGGAGTCAGTCTGCTCTTCCCCGGGCGTGTCACATTGACAGAGGGTGTCAGTGGGCACTTCCCTGGGTGTGTTACATTGACAGAGTGGGGTCAGTCTGCTCTTCCCTTGGTGTATTACATTGACAGAGTGGGTTCAGTCTGAACTTCCGTGGGTGTGTTACATTGATAGAGGGGTGTCAGTCTGCTCTTCCCTGGGTGTTTTACATTGACAGAGTTGGCTCAATGTGCACTTCCCTGGGTGTGTTACATTGACAAATTGGGGTCAGTCTGCTCTTGACTGGGTGTGTTACATTGACAGAGTGGGGTCAGTCTGCTCTTCCCTGGGTGTGTTCCATTGACAGAGTGGGGTTAGTCTGCTCTTTACTGGGTGTGTTACATTGACAGAGTGGTGTCAGTCTGCTCTTCCCAGGGTGTGTTACGTTGACAGTGTGGGGTCAGTCTGCTCTTCACAGGGCGTGTCACATTGACAGAGTGGGGTCAGTCTGCTCTTCCCTGGGTGTGTTACATTGACAGAGTGGGGTCAGTCTGCCCTTTCCTGGGTGTGTTACATTGACAAAGTAGGGTCAGTCTGCTCTTGACTGGGTGTGTTACATTGACTGATTGGGGTCAGTCTGCTCTTCCCTGGGCGTGTTCCATTGACAACTTGGGGTTAGTCTGCTCTTCACTGGGTGTGTTACATTTACAGAGTGGGGTCAGTGTGCACTTCCCTGGGTGTGTTACATTGACAGAGTGGGTTCAGTCTGCACTTCCCTGGGTGTGTTACATTGATAGTGTGGGGTCAGTCTGCTCCTCCCTGGGTGTGTTACATTGACAGAGTGGGGTCAGTGTGCACTTCCCTGGGTGTGTTACATTGACAGAGTGGGGTCAGTCTGCTCTTCCCTGGGTGTGTTACATTGACAGGGTTGGGTCAGTGTGCACTTCCCTGGGTGTGTTTCATTGACAGAGGGGGTCAGTCTGCTCTTCCCAGGGCGTGTCACATTGACAGAGTGGGGTCAGTCTGCTCTTCCCTGGGTGTGTTACATTGACAGAGTGGGGTCAGTCTGCCCTTACCTGGGTGTGTTACATTGACAAAGTGGGGTCAGTCTGCTCTTGACTGGGTGTGTTACATTAACAGATTGGGGTCAGTCTGCTCTTCACTGGGTGTGTTACATTGACAGAGTGGGGTTAGTCTGCACATCCCTGGGTGTGTTCCATTGACAGAGTGGGGTCAGTCTGCTCTTCACTGGGTGTGATACATTGACAGAGTGGGGTCAGTCTGCTCTTCCCATGGTGTGTTACGTTGACAGAGTGAGGTCAGACTGCTCTTCCCTGGGTGCGTTACATTTACAGAGTGGGGTCAGTGTGCTCTTCACTGGGTGGGTCACGTGACGGTCGACCTCATTCATTGGGGCAGATGTCAAGGAGCATCTTAAACCGGAGAGGGATCGGGGGAATTGGAGCCGTTTATAGAGAGAGTACAGAAGGTAAAACAGCTCAGCTCAAAGCACGGCACTTAATGCTGCCCTGATTAAATTATTGAAGATGGTAGAGGGGCAGATGAGCTGAGACAGGATGGGAGCTGGGCGATATTGATGATGTGGAAGGACAGTGTGTGTATCTGATCACATTCTGTCAGTCTGACTAATAGCAGTCATTCCTGGCACTGGATTCACTGAGGGGTGAAGGGTCAGTGAACAGAGCGGACTGTCCCTGTTATTCTGTTCCTGACTCTCCAGCTCCCGCTCTGTTTGTGACCTCTCACTCTCCCGGGAAATGGGCTGTTTCCCAATTGTGCCGGATTCCTGGCCTTTATCCTTGGCCGAGCTGAGAGTTGATGGTCTGAGGAATATCATTCCCAAATGACTCCTGTCCAAGATAATCCCGATTAATGTGTCTGTGTATCCTCCATTAATCTGTAAACATCATTACTCTGGGCTGGAGGGACATGGATTGATGACATTGCGGATGTTATGAACCAGACCAAACTCCTCTGCCTTAAGAAAATGGTCTCGACCCCTTTTCCTGATTTCCTGAAGGCAAGTGTAAGGCGTTACAATGTAATTGGTCAAACTGCCAGGCTTGAATCAAGACACACTTTACTCCACACTATTGTTGTAATACAAACATAAGGAAGAAAGATTGGACAAACCGAACTCGATTGGAAACCTGAACTAAATGAACATTATTTAACTATAAACAGCAACTGTTTGGATATCGTAACATTCCATAAACCACACAAATCTGGTCTTTCTGCTATCGGGAGAATGGTGTGAAACTTGTAAAGATTCAGAAAAGATTTACAAGAATGTTTGCAGAGTCAGGATTTCTGATTGTTTTGAGGCTGGAGTTTATTTTATCTTTGTATCGTTTTGACACATTAATCCTCCCTCCCCACCAATACAGAAGCTGTTGGAACTGTTCAGTGTTTCCAGCGGCTTCTGTAATTATTTCAGGTTCCTGACGGGAGCAGTCTCTCACTTTTCGAACAAAACAAACCCATCCTTGTGCAGCAACCAATATTTCAATAAGAAATGGGAAGCAGCAGAGGGGAAAGCTTCCGAGATGCCGAGCAATGCTGCCCGGTTCCACACTGCAATTCACAGGAACCATCACCAGGAAAAGCAAGGAGCAATCTGACGGATCCGTTTTACCACAGAATGAAAGATTTATTTCCTCGATTTATCCCAGTGCCTTACCTTTAAAAGGCTGTTTACAAACCACAACACTGCGATGGCTGGGAATCGGACCCGGGTCAACTGCTTGGAAGGCAGCTATGCTCCCCACTATCCCACCATCACCCTGCTCGCAGCTCCCTCCCCATTCCCAAACACACTTAACAAGGCCATGATTATCACCAACTGGATTGGGGCTGAAATCCAAACATACACATCCTCTGTATCTAACCCAGTGATGGAGCTCTCCTGATTGAGTTTGATGTGAACAGGATGGGGGAAGTGGGAGATTTAATCAGTACCGAACGCCAAGCTCAAAATGGCCTGGGAATTTGAAATGCTGCAGTGTAGAGGGAGATTTACTCTGTATCTGACCCAATTCGCTACCTGCCCTGGGGATTTAAATGGAGACAGTTTCATGGGAGCTTTACGTTGTCTGGAACCCTGTGCTCCCTCGGCCCTGGGAGTGTTTGCTGGGAACACTGTCTAACCTCTGTGATATGGATCCTATGAAGATTGATGGGAGACAGTGTAAATGGAATTGTCAGGGTCCAATTCCTTCACGTGGATGAGAGACGGTGGGAAAAAATGATCCCAGTGGGACTGAAGGGTCAGTAACAGAATGAAGACACCATTGGCTCAGAGAGAGGAGACAGGATAGAGGGGAATGAGGGTTTCAGACTGGAGGGAGCTACAGGCACATACAATTTGGGAACTGTTTTCAGTAAAAGGCAATTGATCCCAGGTCACTGCAGAGTGTAAGAATCTGATGCCTTTCCCTCACTATCCCCCTCCAATCCCTGGGAAGTTCTGCTCCCACACCATGTTCCATCCCAACTGCTGACTGTGTTACATACATTAATACATTGCAGCTGGGCAGAGGTGCTTTTAAACCTGGGATCTTGCTGTGTAACTTGCCTCCAAAATGCTCCTGCTCTCCCTTTCAACTAATCTTTTCCCTCTTTTATCCTGAAGAACATTTGTTTGGAAAGCTGCAACGTGAAGATCCAAAATGTTCGAGGCCAGGAAAGAACTACCTCCAGAGGGGGAGCACGGGCCTGAGGCCTGAGGCCTTGTCGACAGGCTGCACCCCGTGGGGGCCCACGTGAGTTGTGTGTTTATTTACCCCAAGGTTTAATCTCCTCTGAGGGACCCTGTGTTTTAGGGGCCTCTGGGTAACTGGCTCCTGTCAGATTGTGGCCCTGTCATTTTTAAAACAGGTTTGAAGCCTGGGGTTAAAGTTTGTCAATCCCCAGGATATGAGAGGTAGGACTCTCTTAGGGTGGAATTAAAACCCAAATGCTGTGACACTCTCTAAAGACTCCCTCTCTCACCCGCCTCTCACCCCTCTCTCTCTCTCACACCCCTCTCTCTCACCCTCCCTCTCTCATCCCTTCTCTCTTTCCTCCTCCCACTCTCATCCCTCCTATCTCACACTCTCCCTTTCTCATCCGTCTCTCACAGCCCCTCCTGCTCTCACCCACGCTCTCTTGCACCCCCATCTCTCTCACCCCTTTCTCTCTCACACCGCCTTTCTCTCTCACCTTGTTATCTCTCTCTCTCCCTCACTCTCTCTCACCCCTCTCTCTCCACCCTGCTCTCTCACTCTCACCCCTCCCTCTGTCATCCCTCACCCTCTCTCCCCTTTACACCCTCTCTCTCCCCCGCCCTCTCTCTCTCACTCCCTCCTGTTTCTCGCTCCCTTTTTCTCTCTCTCATTCCCCTTCCCTCTCACGCTCTGTCTCACACTCCCGCTCTCTTTCTCTCTGTATACCCCCTCTCTCGCACCCTCTTTCTCTCGTTCTCTCTCGCCCTCTCTCTGTCCACCCTCTCTCTCTGCCCCCCTCTCTCTCTGCCCCCCTCTTTCTCTGTCCCTCCTCTCTCTGTGTCCCGCTCTCTCTGTACCCTCTCTCTCTGCCCCCTCTCTCTCTGTCCCCCTCTTTCTCTGACCCCTCTCTCAGCCCCTCTCTCTCTGTCCGCCACTCGCTCTGTTCCCCTCTCTCTCTCTCTCCCTCTCTCTCTGTCCCCCTCTTTCTCTGCCCCCCATCTCTGTTCATCTCTCTCTGCCCCCTCTCTCTCTCGCCCTCTCTCTGTCCCCCCTCTCTCTCTGCCTCCCTCTCTCTCTGCCCCCCTCTTTCTCTGTCCCACATCTCTCTGTGTCCCTCTCTCTCTGTACCTCCTCTCTCTGCCTCCCTCTCTCTCTGTCCCCCTCTCTCTCTGACTCCTCTCTCTCTGTTCCACTCTCTGTCTCCCTCTCTCTCTGTCCCCCCTCTCTCTCCCCCATCTTCCTTTCTCGCGCTCTCTAACCCTCTCTCTCTGCCCCCCTCTCTCTGCCCCTCTCTCTCTGTACCCCACTCCCTCTGTTCCCCTCTCTCTCTGTCTCCCTCTCTCTCTGTCCCTCTCTCTCTGTCCCCCCTCTCTCTCCCCCATCTTCCTTTCTCGCGCTCTCTAACCCTCTCTCTCTGCCCCCCTCTCTCTGCCCCTCTCTCTCTGTACCCCACTCCCTCTGTTCCCCTCTCTCTCTGTCTCCCTCTCTCTCTGTCCCTCTCTCTCTGTCCCTCTCTCTCTGCCCCCCGTCTCTCTCTCGCCCTCTCTCTGCCCCCCCTCTCTCTGCCCCCTCTCTGTCTGCCCCCCTCTCTCTCTGTCCCCCTCTCTCTCTGTCCCCTACTCTCTCGGCCCCCCCTCTCTCTCCCCCCCCCCCCGCTCCCCCTCTCTCTCTCTCTCCCCCTCTCTCTCTGACCCCTTTCTCTCTGTCCCCCTATCTCTCTGTCCCCCACTCTCTCTGTCATCCTCTCTATGTCATCCTCTCTCTGTCGCCATCTCTCTGTCCCCTTCTCTCTCTGTCCCCTTCTCTCTCTGTCACCCCTCTCTCAGTCCCCCTCTCTCTCACTGCCCCCCCCGTCGCCTTCTCTCTGACCCCTATCTCTCTCTGTCCCCCGCTGTCTGTCCCCCCCTCTGTCCCCCATCTCTGTACCCCCCTCTTTCCGCCCCGTCTGTCCCCCCCTCTGTCCCCTCCTCTCTCTGCCTCCCCCTCTCTGTCCACCCCTCTCTTTTTCCCGCACTCTCTGTCCCCACACTCTCTGTCCACCCGCCTCTTTGTCCTCCCTCTCTCTGTCCCCCCTCTCTCTGCCACCCCCTCTCTCTGACCCCCTCTCTCTCTGTTCCCCTCTCTCTGTCTCCCTCTCTCTCTGTCCCCCTCTCTCTCTGCTCCCCTCTCTCTGTCTCCCTGTCTCTCTGTCCCCCTCTCTCTCTGTCCCTCTCTCTCTCTGCCCCCCTCTCTCTCTCTCGCGCTCTCTCTGCCTGACTCCACTCCCTTTGTTCCCCCTCTCTCTGTTGCCCTCTCTCTCTGTCCCCTTCTCTCTCTGTCCTTCTCTCTCTGCCCTTGTCTCTCTCTCGCCTTCTCTCTGACCCCCTCTCTCTGCCCCCTCTCTCTCTGCCCCCTCTCTCATTGTCCCCCACTGTCTCTTTCCCCCACCCCTCTCTGTCCCCCTCTTTCTCTGTCCCTCCTCTCTCTGTGTCCCTCTCTCTCTCTGCCCCCCTCTCTCTGTCCCCCACTCTCTCTGTCCCCCTCTCTCTCTGTTCCCCTCTCTCTTTGTCTCCCTCTCTCTCTGTCCCCCTCTCTATCTCTGACCCCTCTCTCTCTGTCCCTCTCTCTATCTCTGACCCGTCTCTCATTATATCCTCCCCGATCTCTCTCTCTCTCCCTACCTCACCTTATCTCTCCCGTCCCTCTATCTCTCTGTTTTTTCCCTGCTCTTTCGCTCTCTCTCCATCTTCTCTCACTCTCGATCCCTCTATCTTGGTCTCTCTCTCTCCCCACCGCCCTCCGTTTCTCTCTGACTGAATCTCTCTCCCTTCTGTCCCGCCCTTACTCTCTCTCTGACACACACTGTCTCCCTGGTCCTTCCTCTGACCCAGAGACTGCAGGTTGGTGGTGAGGCTGCTTGTGGGGGGGTGGGGGTGGGGGGGCGTGTGGGTGTGAGATGATCGAAAGCTGTGGGACGTGGGAGGTGGGGAAAATGGGGTAGAGTCTGAATTGTGGGAGGCGGCAGGAGAGAGAGAGAGAGTGAGGTTGAGGGGGAGAAAGAAGAATGGTGGCAGGTGGATAAACTCATGTTGGGGGTGTGAGAGAGAGGGGGGGAGAGTGAGGCAGAAAGAATAGTGGAGGCAGGTGGAGAAACCGGGGTTGGGGGCTCTGAGAGGGGACCAGAGAGAGTGAAAGGGAGAGGTGGTGAGAAAGAGAGATTGTGCAGGAAGGGAGAGATGGAGAGAATTGAGGAGGAAAAGTGGGGGTGAGGAAATGGGGAGGCCAGGTTGGAATGGGTGGGGGGTCAGAGGGAGTTAAACACAGCTCCTGAGCTCAGGGCGAAGTGCCCTCCCCTTCCCTGAGGACCAGGACTTGGGGCTGAGACTGTCTCTCTCCAGCTCAGCTTCTCCAACACAGACACACAACAACATCGGTCACTCTGCTGCTCGGCACGCTTTAATCAACATTTTTATTGGTTACAAATGGAAGTGAAGGATACAATCAGTGGGATGGTGCCTTATCTCACTGGCCCCTGAGTTGTGAGAAACATTGAAATGTTTCCCTGTAACCCCCCTGTGGGATAAGGATGGACAAACCAGCGCTACCCTCAGTCTGTTACCAGAGCAACAGGCTGCTCCATCGCTGAAACACTGAACTGAAATGAGAAAATCCCGGATGGATTGATTAATAAGGGAATTTGATTGGATGGATGGATTTGTGTGAAGGGATATTTCAGCACATTCTTCAGCTGCTGCCTGAACTTAGTCTGGGTCACGGCATAAATCGCGGTGTTTGTGCAGCAACTGAGGAGCTGCAGCATGAAGCCCAATTCCTGCACAAAGTCAGGGAGATACACAGACTTATACCCAATCCAATACATCCGGTACCATATAGAAAACAGCATTAACATTGACCATAACAGAATGAAATTGGCCGAGATCACAAACAGTAAAATGATGGATTTTTTTCGATTTCTCATTTCAGTGTCAGACTGAGCGTCCCCATTGGTGTGAGCGCGGAGTCTCCTGCGGGCTCTGCTGGTCATTAAAATGTGTCTGACGGTGAGAACATTGAGCAGCAGAATCAGGAGAAATGGGACACACGGGGTTAGAATGTGGTGGAGGAACTCGATTGTGACCCAGACACTGGAGAATTGAACAGCGAGTGTTACATCACAAAACCAGGGGACGTTCACCAGCCGATACTGAGCCTTGAGCATAAAATACCAGGAAATGTTCTTTAAACAGCTCAGCACAGTCACTGCTCCCAGAACCACAGCCGCCGTTTTCTCGCTGTAATATTTACTTTTCAGCTTCTGGCAACAAATGGCCACAAACCGATCAAAGGTGAAAGTGACGGTGAACCAGACAGAGCAGTCAGTGGCTGCATAAAGCAGGACGGCGTGGATATTACACACGGGGACGGAGTCCATCAGGAAATAAAACTGTTCCCAATAAACAATGGGAATGTGTCTCAGGATCAGGTCGAGGATAATGACCAGGAGATCCGCCGCTGCCATGGCCCCCAGGTAACGTCTGACACATGGAGACAATCCACAATGTTTATAAAGCAGGACGTAGATGGTCACTACGTTAACTGTGAGGAAGGAAAACAAACCCATTATCCATCAGCCTGGAGGCAAAGGGACCCGTTTGATCGGGGACCCAGTGAGATTTTCAAATGTGTCCCTGTATTCAGGGATTTATTAAAATAATTGGAGCTGGAATAACAAATGGGAAGGTCGGAATTATGACAAAAATGTGACATAAACCACAAGAAACCCTCCCTCCCCAAACACAGAGAGACATATCCATAAGGACAGATGGTTTCTAGAACATTCCCACACACTCGATCCCTCGAGAGAAGACACAGGTCACTCCTTCCCAGTTCCTAATACGGAGGGTGGGAACGTTGCTGTCCTGAAGGATTCTCTCCCAGTTTCCTGAAGACAAACGGAGTTTGGGAATTCTTGTATTTTCATCTAAATTGTGGTCGATCCTGTGTCGTGGAGAAATGTAAACGCAGTGAAAACGTATTCCCCCCTTTAACTGCCTGAGGGGCCTTCGGAACAGTGTCTCCTTCTCCCTGGAACGGGATCTCTTCCCTCGGGATCTTAACATTTGTTCAATTCACTGACGTCCGGCCGTTCACAAACAATGTCAGGGATAGAAGGTTCCGGAGAATGGCAGTTATAGAATGTCAGGGACAGAACGTTCCATTGAATGTCAGTTATAGAATGTCAGGGACAGAACGTTCCGGGGAATGGCAGTTCATAGAATGTCGGGGACAGAACGTTCCGGGGATTGTCAGTTATAGAATGTCGGGGTTAGAACGTTCCGGGGAAAGTCAGATATAGAATGTCGGGGACAGAATGTTCCGGGGAACTCCTTGACCTGTCCATGACCTTCCCCCCCTATCCACCCCACCCTCCTCTAACATAGAAACATAGAACAATACAGCACAGAACAGGCCCTTCAGCCCACGATGTTGTGCCGAACTTCTATCCTAGATTAAGCACCCATCCATGTACCTATCCAAATGCCGCTTAAAGGTCGCCAATGATTCTGACTCTACCACTCCCACGGGCAGCGCATTCCATGCCCCCACCACTCTCTGGGTAAAGAACCCACCCCTGACATCTCCCCTATACCTTCCACCCTTCACCTTAAATTTATGTCCCCTTGTAACACTCTGTTGTACCCGGGGGAAAAGTTTCTGACTGTCTACTCTGTCTATTCCTCTGATCATCTTATAAACCTCTATCAAGTCACCCCTCATCCTTCGCCGTTCCAACGAGAAAAGGCCGAGAACTCTCAACCTATCCTCGTACGACCTACTCTCCATTCCAGGCAACATCCTGGTAAATCTTCTCTGCACCCTCTCCAAAGCTTCCACATCTTTCCTAAAGTGAGGCGACCAGAACTGCACACAGTACTCCAACTGTGGCCTAACCAAAGTCCTGTACAGCTGCAACATCACATCACGACTCTTGAATTCAATCCCTCTGCTAATGAACGATAATACTCCATAGGCCTTCTTACAAACTCTATCCACCTGAGTGGCAACCTTCAAAGATCTATGTACATAGACCCCAAGATCCCTCTGTTCCTCCACCTGACCAAGAACCCTACCATTAACCCTGTATTCCGCATTCTTATTTGTTATTCCAAAATGGACAACCTCACACTTGGCAGGGTTGAACTCCATCTGCCACTCCTCAGCCCAGCTCTGCATCATATCTAAGTCCCTCTGCAGCCGACAACAGCCCTCCTCACTGTCCACAACTCCACCTATCTTTGTATCATCTGCAAAATTACTGACCCACCCTTCGACTCCCTCATCTAAGTCATTAATAAAAATTACAAACAGCAGAGGACCCAGAACTGATCTTTGCGGAACTCCACTTGTAACTGGACTCCATGCTGAATATTTACCATCTACCACCACTCTACGACTTCGACCGGTTAGCCAGTTTTCTATCCAATTGGCCAAATTTCCCTGTATCCCATGCCTCCTGACTTTCCGTATAAGCCTACCATGGGGAACCTTATCAAATGCCTTACTAAAATCCATGTACACTACATCCACTGCTCTACCCTCATCCACATGCTTGGTCACCTCCTCGAAGAATTCAATAAGACTTGTAAGGCAAGACCTACCCTTCACAAATCCGTGCTGGCTGTCCCTAATCAAGCAGTGTCTTTCCAGATACTCGCAAATCCTATACCTCAGTACCCTTTCCATTACATTGCCTTCCACAGAAGTAAGAGTAACTGGCCTGTAATTCCCGTGGTTATCCCTATTCCCTTTTTTGAACAGGGGCACAACATTCGCTACTCTCCAGTCCCCTGGAACGACCCCCGTTGCAAGTGAAGACGAGAAGATCATTGCCAACGGTACTGCAATTTCCTCTCTTGCTTCCCACGTAATCCTAGGATATATCCAGTCAGGCCCGGGGGACCTGTCTATCCTCAAGTTGTTCAAAATGTCCAACACATCTTCCTTCCTGACAGGTATCTCTTGTAGCTTATCAGTCCGTTTCACACTCTCCTCTTCAACAATACGGTCCCTCTCGTTCGTAAATACTGAAGAGAAGGACTTGTTCAAGATCTCTCCGATCTCTTCCGACTCAATACACAGTCTCCCACCACTGTCCTTGATCGGACCTACCCTCGTTCTCGTCATTCTGTGTGACCTATCACCTCTCCACCTGTAAACCGGGAGCCATTTCCCCCCGCAGATTGTGGGAATGTGTACCCCACCCCAGTACATTGATCTGTAATCCAGGAGCAGTTACCCTCCCAGCATGTAGGACTGTGTACACCACCCCAGTGCATTGCTCTGTAAACCAGGAGCAGTTACCCTCCCTGCATGCAGGATTGTGTACACCACCCCAGTATATTTATCTGTAACACAGGAGCAGTTACCATCCCAGCATGTAGGACTGTGTACCCCACCACAGTACATTGATCTGTAAACCAGCAGCAGTTACCCTCCCAGCAAGTAGGACTGTGTACACCACCCCAGTGCATTGATCTGTAACCCAGGAACAGTTACCCTCCCACCATGTAGGACTGTGTACCCCACCCCAGTGCATTGATCTGTAACCCAGTAACAGTATCCCTCCCAGCATGTAGGACTGTGTATCCCACCCAAGTGCATTTATCTGTAACTCAGGAGCAGTTACCCTCCCAGCATGTAGGACAGGGTAAGCACGCCCAGTGCATTGATCTGTAAACGAGGAGCAGTTTCCCTCCCAGCATGTGGGACTGTGTACCCCACCCCAGTGCATTGATCTGTAACCCAGCAGCAGTTACCATTCCAGCATGTAGGACTATGTACACCACCCCAGTACATTGATCTGTAACCCAGGAACAGATACCTTCCCACCATGTAGGACTGTGTACCCCACCCCTGTGCATTGATCTGTAACCCAGGAACAGTTACCTTCCCACCATGTAGAACTGTGTACACAAACCCAGTACATTGATCTGTAACCCAGGAGCAGTGACACTCCCAGCATGTAGGACTGTGTACCCCACCCCACTACATTGATCTGTAACCCAGCAGCAGTTACCCTCCCAGCATGTAGGACTGTGTACACCACCCCAGTGCATTGATCTGTGACGGAGGAGCAGTTACCCTCCCAGCATGTCGGACTGTGTACACCACCACAGTACATTGATCTGTAACCCAGGAGCAGTTACCCTCCCAGCATGTAGGACTGTGTACACCACCCCAGAACATTGATCTGTAACCCAGAAACATTTACCCTCCCGGCATGTAGGACTGTGTACCCCACCCCAGTGCATTCATCTGAAAACCAGAAGCAGTTACCCTCCCAGCACGTAGGACTGTGTACATCACCGCAGTGCATTGATCTGTAACCCAGGAGCAGTTAAGCTCCCAGCATGCAGGACTGTGTACCCGATCCCAGTACATTGATCTGTAAACCAGAAGCAGTTACCCTCCCAGCATGTCGGACTGTGTACACCACCACAGTACATTGATCTTTAACCCAGGAGCAGTTACTCTCCCAGCATATAGGACCTTGTACACCAACCCAGGACGTTGATCTGTAACCCAGGAGCAGTTCAACTCACAGCATGTTGGACTGTTAACACCACCCCAGGAGCAGTTACCCCCCCCGCATGTAGAACTGTGTACCCCACCCCAGTGCATTGATCTGTAACCCAGGAACAGTTACCTTCCCACCATGTAGGACTGTGTACCCCACCCCAGTACGTTGATCTGTAAACCAGCAGCAGTTACCCTCCCAGCATGTAGGACTGTGTACACCACCCCAGTGCATTGATCTGTAACCCAGGAACAGTTACCTTCCCACCATTTGGGACTGTGTACCCCACCCCTGTGCATTGATCTGTAACCCAGGAACAGTATCCCTCCCAGCATGTAGGACTGTGTTCACCAACACAGTACATTGATCTGTAAACCAGGAGCAGTTTCCCTCCAGAATGTGGGAATGTGTACCCCACCCCAGTGCATTGATCTGTAACCCAGCAGCAGTTACCCTCCCAGCATGTAGAACTGTGTACCCCACCCCAGTACATTGATCTGCAAACCAGGATCAGTTACCCTCCCAGTAGGTCGGACTGTGTGCACCACCGCAGTGCATTGATCTGTAACCCAGGAACCGTTACCTTCCCACTATGTAGGACTGTGTACACCAACCCAGGACATTGATCATTAACCCAGGAGCAGTTACCCTCCCAGCATGTAGGACTATGTACACCACCCCAGTGCGTTGATCTGTGACGGAGGAGCAGTTACCCTCCCAGCATGTAGGTCTGTGTACACCACCCCAGTGCGTTGATCTGTAAACCAGGAGCAGTTGCACGCCCAGCATGTAGGACAGTGTACCCCACCCCAGAACATTGATCTGTAACCCAGAAACATTTACCCTCCCAGCATGTAGGACTGTATACACCACTCCAGTGCATTGATCTGTAACCCAGGAACAGTTACCCTCCCAGCATGTGGGACTGTGTACCCCAATCCAGTACGTTGATCTGAAAACCAGCAGCAGTTACCTTCCCACCATGTAGGACTGTTTACCCCACCCCAGTGCATTGATCTGTAACCCAGTAACACTATCCCTCCCAGCATGTAGCACTGCTTCCACCACCCCAGTGCATTGATCTGTAAACCAGGAGCATTTTCCCTCCAGAATGTGGGAATGTGTACCCCACCCCAGTGCTTTGATCTGTAACCCAGGAGCAGTTACCCTCCCAGCATGTAGGACTGTGTACCCCACCCCAGTACATTTATCTGTAACTCAGGAACAGTTACCCTCCCAGCATGTAGGACAGTGTAACCAAGCCCAGTGCATTGATCTGTAAACCAGGAGCACTTTCTCTCCCAGCATGAGGGACTGTGTACCCCACCCCAGTGCATTGATCTGTAACCCAGCAGCAGTTACCCTCCCAGCATTTTAGGACTATATACCCCACCCCAGTACATTGATCTGTAACCCAGGAACAGTTACCTTCCCACCATGTAGGACTGTGTACCCCACCCCACTACATTGATCTGTAAACCAGGAGCAGTTACCCTCCCAACATGTAGGACTGTGTACCCCACCCCACTACATTGATCTGTAACCGAGCAGCAGTTACCCTCCCAGCATGTAGGACTGTGTACACCACCCCAGTGCGTTGATCTGTGACGGAGGAGCAGTTACCCTCCCAGCATGTAGGTCCGTGTACACCACCCCAGTGCGTTGATCTGCAAACCAGGAGCAGTTACCCGCCCTGCATGTAGGACTGTGTACCCCACCCCAGAACATTGATCAGTAACCCAGAAACAGTTACCCTCACAGCAGGTAGGACTGTGTACCCCACCCCAGTGCATTCATCTGCAAACCAGAAGCAGTTACCCTCCCAGCATGTAGGACTGTGCACACCACCGCAGAGCATTGATCTGCAACCCAGGAGCAGTTAACCTCCCAGCATGCAGGACTGTGTACCCGATTACAGTACATTGATCTGTAACCCAGGAGCAGTTACCCTCCCAGCATGTAGGACTGTGTAACCGATCCCAGTACATTGATCTGTAAACCAGAAGCAGTTACCCACTCTGCGTGTCGGATTGTGTACACCACCACAGTACATTGATCTGTAAACCAGGAGCAGTTACCCTCCCAGCATGCAGGACCGTGTACCCGATCCCAGTACATTGATCTGTAACCCAGGAGCAGTTGCTCTCCCAGCATGTAGGAATGTGTACACCAACCCAGGACATTGATCTGTAACCGAGGAACAGTTCCCCTCACAGCATGTAGAACTGTATACCCCACCCCAATGCATTGATCTGTAATCCAGGAGCTTTTAACCTCCCTGCATGTAGGACTGTGTACCCCACCCCAGTGCATTGATCTGTAGAGCAGAAGCAGTTACCCTCCCAGCATGTAGGACTGTGAACACCACCCCAGTGCATTGATCTGTAACCCAGGAGCAGTAACCCCCCAGCTTGTAGGACTGTGTACACCACCCCAGTGCATTGATCTGTAACCCAGGAGCAGTTAGCCTCCCAGCATGTAGGACTGTGTACACAACCCCAGTACATTGATCTGTAACCCAGGAGCAGTTACCCTCCAGCATGTAGGACTGTGTACACCAAACCCAGTGCATGGATCTGTCAACCAGGAGCAGTTACCCTCC
Source organism: Chiloscyllium punctatum (assembly GCF_047496795.1). Taxonomy (NCBI): domain Eukaryota; kingdom Metazoa; phylum Chordata; class Chondrichthyes; order Orectolobiformes; family Hemiscylliidae; genus Chiloscyllium; species Chiloscyllium punctatum. Next base: position 69,548,041 of record NC_092751.1, on the reverse strand, counting down.
CAGCATGTAGGACTGTGTACACCATCCCCGTGCATTGATCTGTAACCCAGGAGCAGTTACCATCCCAGAATGTAGGACTGTATACACCACCCCAGTGCATTGATCTGTAAACCAGGAGCACTTTCCCTCCAGAATGTGGGACTGTGTACCCGACCCCAGTGCATTGATCTGTAACCCAGGAGCAGTTACCATCCCAGCATGTGGGACTGTGTACCCCACCCCAGTGCATTGATCTGTAACCCAGGAACAGTTACCCTCCCTGCATGTGGGACTGTGTACTCCACCCCACTACATTGATCTGTAACCCGGGAGCAGTTACCCTCCCAGCATGTGCATACTGACTACCCCACCCCAGTGCATTGATCTGTAACTCAGCAGCAGTTACCCTCCCAGCATGTAGGACTGTGTACCCCACCCCAGAACATTGATCTGTAACCCAGGAACAGTTACCCTCCCAGCATGTAGGACTGTGTGCACCAACCCAGGACATTGATCTGTAATCCAGGAGCAGTTACCCTCCCAGTATGCAGGACTGTGTACCCGACCCCAGTACATTGATCTATAACCCAGGAGCAGTTACCCTCCCGGCATGTAGGGCTGTGTACACCACCCCAGTACATTGATCTGTAACCCAGGAGTAGTTAACCGCCCAGCATGTAGGACAGTGTACACCACCCCAGTGCATTGATCTGTAACTAAGGAGCAGTTACCCTCCCAGAATGTAGGACTGTATACACCACCCCAGTGCATTGATGTGTAACCCAGGAGAAGTTACCATTCCAGCATGTAGGACTGTGTACACCAACCCAGTACATTGATCTGTAATCCAGGAGCAGTTACCCTCCCAGCATGTAGGACAGTGTAAGCCAGCCCAGTGCATTGATCTATAAACCAGGAGCAGTTTCTCTCCCAGCATGTAGGACTGTGTACCCCACCCCAGTGCATTGATCTGTAACCCAGGAACAGTTACCTTCCCACCACGTAGGACTGTGTACCCCACCCCAGTACATTGATCTGTAAACCAGGAGCAGTTACCCTCCCAGCATGCAGGACTGTGTACCCCACCCCAGTACATTGATCTGTAACCCAGGAGCAGTTACCCTCCCAGCATGTCGGACTGTATACACCACCCCAGTGCATTGATCTGTAACCCAGGAGCAGTTACCATCACAGCATGTAGGACTGTGTACACCAACCCAGGACATTGATCTGTAATCCAGGAGCAGTTACACTCCCAGCATGCAGGACTGTGTACCCGACCCCTGTACATTGATCTATAACCCAGGAGCAGTTACCCTCCGGCATGTAGGGCTGTGTACACCACCCCAGTACATTGATCTGTAACCCAGGAGCAGTTACCCTCCCAGCATGTAGGACAGTGTACACCACCCCAGTGCATTGATCTGTAACTCAGGAGCAGTTACCCGCCCAGCATGTAGGACTGTATGCACCACCCCAGTGCACTGATGTGTAACCCAGGAGCAGTTACCATCCCAGCATGTAGGACTGTGTACTCCAACCCAGTACATTGATCTGAAACCCAGGAGCAGTTACCCTCCCAGCATGTAGGTCAGTGTAACCCAGCCCAGTGCATTAATCTATAAACCAGGAGCAGTTTCCCTCTCAGCATGTAGGACTGTGTACCCCACCCCAGTGCATTGATCTGTAACCCAGCAGCAGTTACCCTCCCAGCATGTAGGACAGTGTACACCACCCCAGTACATTTATCTGTAACCCAGGAACAGTCACCTTCCCACCATGGAGGACTGTGTACCGCACCTCAGTGCATTGATCTGTAACCCTGGAGCAGTTACCCTCCCAGCATGTAGGACTCTGTACCCCACCCCAGTGCATTGATCTGTAACCCAGGAGCAGTTACCCTCCCAGCATGTAGGACTGTGAACCCCACCCCAGTGCATTGATCTGTAAACCAGGAGCAGTTACCCCCCAGCATGTAGGACTGTGTACTCCAACCCAGTGCATTGATCTGTAACCCAGGAGCAATAACACCCCAGCTTGTAGGACTGTGTACACCACCCCAGTGCATTGATCTGTAACCCAGGAGCAGTTAGCCTCCCAGCATGTAGGACTGTGTACACCACCCCAGTACATTTATCTGTAACCCAGGAACAGTTACCTTCCCAAAATGGAGGTCTGTGTACCCCACCCCAGTGCATTGATCTGTAACCCAGGAGCTGTAACGCCCCAGTTGTAGGACTGTGTACACCACCCCAGTGCATTGATCTGTTACCCAGGAGCAGTTAGCCTCCCAGCATGTAGGACTGTGTACACCACCCCAGTGCATTGATCTGTAACCCAGGAGCAGTTAGCCTCCCAGCATGTAGGACTGTGTACACCACCCCAGTACATTGATCTGTAATCCAGGAGCAGTTACACTCCCAGCATGCAGGACTGTGTACCCGACCCCAGTACATTGAACGATAACCCAGGAGCAGTTACCCTCTGGCATGTAGGGCTGTGTACACCACCCCAGTACATTGATCTGTAACCCAGGAGCAGTTACCCTCCCAGCATGTAGGACTGTGTACACCAACCCAGGACATTGATCTGTAATCCAGGAGCAGTTACACTCCCAGCATGCAGGACTGTGTACCCGACCCCAGTACATTGAACGATAACCCACGAGCAGTTACCCTCTGGCATGTAGGGCTGTGTACACCACCCCAGTACATTGATCTGTAACCCAGGAGCAGTTACCCTCCCAGCATGTAGGACTGTGTACACCACCCCAGTGCATTGTTCTGTAACCCCGGAGCAGTTATCCTCCCAGCATGTAGGACTGTATACACTACCCCAGTGCACTGATGTGTAACCCAGGAGCAGTTACCATCCCAGCATGTAGGACTGTGTACACCAACCCAGTACATTGATCTGTAACCCAGGAGCAGTTACCCTCCCAGCATGTAGGACTGTGTACACCACCCCAGTACATTGATCTGTAACCCAGGAACAGTCACCTTCCCACCATGTAGGACTGTGTACCCCACCCCAGTACATTGATCTGAAAACAAGGAGCTGTTACCCTCCCAGCATGTAGGACTGTGTACACCACACCAGTGCATTGATCTGTAACCCTGGAGCAGTTACCCTCCCAGCATGTAGGACAGTGTACACCACACCAGGACATTGATCTGTAACCCAGCAGCAGTTACCCTCCCAGCATGTAGGACTGTGTACCCCACCAAGTACATTGATCTGTAGTCCAGGAACAGTTACCCTCCCAGCATGTAGGTCTGTGTACACCACCCCAGTGCGTTGATCTGTGACCCAGGAACAGTTCCCCTCCCAGCATGTAGGACTGTGTACACCACCCCAATGAATTGATCTGCAACCCAGAGCAGTTACCCTCCCAGCATGTGGTCTGTGTACACCACCCCAGTGTATTGATCTGTAACCCAGGAGCAGTTCCCCTCCCAGCATGTAGGACTGTGTACCCCACCCCAGTACATTGATCTGTAAACCAGGAGCAGTTACCCTCCCAGCATGTGGGACTGTGTACCCCACCCCAGTGCATTGATCTGTAACCCAGGAGCAGTTCCCCTCACAGCATGTAGGACTGTGTACCCCAACCCAGTGCATTGATCTGTAACCCAGGAGCAGTTACCCTCCCACCATGTCGAACAGTGCATACCACCCCAGTGCATTGATCTGTAACCCAGCAGCAGTTACCCTCCCAGCATGTAGGACTTTGTACACCACCCCAGTGCATTGATCTGTTACCCAGGAGCAGTTCCCCTCCCAGCATGTAGGACTGTGTACCCCACCCCAGTGCATTGATCTGTAACCCAGGAGCAGTTAACCTCCCACCATGTCGAACAGTGCATACCACCCCAGTGCATTGATCTGTAACCCAGCAGCAGTTACCCTCCCAGCATGTAGGACTGTGTACCCCACCAAGTACATTGATCTGTAGCCCAGGAACAGTTACCCTCCCAGCATGTAGGGCTGTGTACACCACCCCAGTACATTGACCTGTAACCCAGGAGCAGTTACCCTCCCAGCATGTAGGACTGTGTACACCACCCCAGTGCATTGATCAGTAGACCCGGAGTAGTTACCCTCCCAGCATGTAGGACAGTGTACACCACCCCAGTGCATTGATCTGTAACTCAGGAGCAGTTACCCTCCCAGCATGTATGTCTGTGTACACCACCCCAGTGCATTGATCTGTAAACCCGGAGTAGTTACCTTCCCAGCATGTAGGACAGTGTAAGCCAGCCCAGTGCATTGATCTATAAACCAGGAGCAGTTTCTCTCCCAGCATGTAGGACTGTGTACCCCACCCCAGTGCATTGATCTGTAACCCAGGAACAGTTACCTTCCCACCATGTAGGACTGTGTACCCCACCCCAGTACATTGATCTGTAAACCAGGAGCAGTTACCCTCCCAGCATGCAGGACTGAGTACCCCACCCCAGTACATTGATCTGTAACCCAGGAGCAGTTACCCTCCCAGCATGTCGGACTGTGTACACCACCCCAGTGCATTGATCTGTAACCCAGGAGCAGTTACCATCACAGCATGTAGGACTGTGTACACCAACCCAGGACATTGATCTGTAATCCAGGAGCAGTTACACTCCCAGCATGCAGGACTGTGTACCCGACCCCTGTACATTGAGCTATAACCCAGGAGCAGTTACCCTCCGGCATGTAGGGCTGTGTACACCACCCCAGTACATTGATCTGTAACCCAGGAGCAGTTACCCTCCCAGCATGTAGGACAGTGTACACCACCCCAGTGCATTGATCTGTAACTCAGGAGCAGTTACCCGCCCAGCATGTAGGACTGTATGCACCACCCCAGTGCACTGATGTGTAACCCAGGAGCAGTTACCATCCCAGCATGTAGGACTGTGTACTCCAACCCAATACATTGATCTGAAACCCAGGAGCAGTTACCCTCCCAGCATGTAGGTCAGTGTAACCCAGCCCAGTGCATTAATCTATAAACCAGGAGCAGTTTCCCTCTCAGCATGTAGGACTGTGTACCCCACCCCAGTGCATTGATCTGTAACCCAGCAGCAGTTACCCTCCCAGCATGTAGGACAGTGTACACCACCCCAGTACATTTATCTGTAACCCAGGAACAGTCACCTTCCCACCATGGAGGACTGTGTACCGCACCCCAGTGCATTGATCTGTAACCCTGGAGCAGTTACCCTCCCAGCATGTAGGACTCTGTACCCCACCCCAGTGCATTGATCTGCAACCAAGGAGCAGTTACCCTCCCAGCATGTAGGACTGTGAACCCCACCCCAGTGCATTGATCTGTAACCCAGGAGCTGTAACGCCCCAGTTGTAGGACTGTGTACACCACCCCAGTGCATTGATCTGTTACCCAGGAGCAGTTAGCCTCCCAGCATGTAGGACTTTGTACACCACCCCAGTGCATTGATCTGTAACCCAGGAGCAGTTAGCCTCCCAGCATGTAGGACTGTGTACACCACCCCAGTACATTTATCTGTAACCGAGGAACAGTCACCTTCCCACCATGGAGGACTGTGTACCCCACCCCAGTGCATTGATCTGTAACCCAGGAGCAGTAACCCCCCAGCATGTAGGACTGTGTACACCAACCCAGTGCATTGATCTGTAACCCAGGAGCAGTGACGCCCCAGCTTGTAAGACTGTGTACACCACCCCAGTACATTGATCTGTAACCCAGGAGCAGTTACCCTCCCAGAATGTTGGACTGTGTACACCAAACCCAGTGCATGGATCTGTCAACCAGGAGCAGTTACCCTCCCAGCATGTAGGACTGCGTACACCATCCCCGTGCATTGATCTGTAACCCAGGAACAGTTTCCCTCCCAGCATGTGGGACTGTCTGCCCCACCCCAGTGCATTGATCTGTAACTCAGCAGCAGTTACCCTCCAAGCATGTAGGACTGTGTACCCCACCCCAGTGCATTGATCTGTAACCCAGGAAGAGTTACCTTCCCACCATGTAGGACTGTGTACACCACCCAAGAACGTTGATCAGTAAACGAGCAGCAGTTACCCTCCCAGCATTTAGGACTGTGTACACCAATCCAGTACATTGATCTCTAACCCAGGAGCAGTTTCCCTCCAGAATGTAGGTCAGTGTAACCCAGCCCAGTGCATTGATCTATAAACCAGGAGCAGTTTCCCTCCCAGCATGTAGGACTGTGTACCCCACCCCAGTGCATTGATCTGTAACCCAGCAGCAGTTACCCTCCCAGCATGTAGGACTGTGTACACCACCCCAGTACATTGATCTGTAACCCAGGAACAGTCATCTTCCCACCATGTAGGACTGTGTACCCCAACCCAGTACATTGACCTGTAAACCAGGAGCAGTTACCCTCCCAGCATGTAGGACTGTGTACACCACACCAGTGCATTGATCTGTAACCCTGGAGCAGTTACCCTCCCAGGATGTAGGACTGTGTACCCCACCCCAGTGCATTGATCTGTAACCCTGGAGCAGTTACCCTCCCAGCATGTAGGACTCTGTACCCCACCCCAGTGCATTGATCTGCAACCAAGGAGCAGTTACCCTCCCAGCATGTAGGACTGTGAACCCCACCCCAGTGCATTGATCTGTAACCCAGGAGCTGTAACGCCCCAGTTGTAGGACTGTGTACACCACCCCAGTGCATTGATCTGTTACCCAGGAGCAGTTAGCCTCCCAGCATGTAGGACTTTGTACACCACCCCAGTGCATTGATCTGTAACCCAGGAGCAGTTAGCCTCCCAGCATGTAGGACTGTGTACACCACCCCAGTACATTTATCTGTAACCGAGGAACAGTCACCTTCCCACCATGGAGGACTGTGTACCCCACCCCAGTGCATTGATCTGTAACCCAGGAGCAGTAACCCCCCAGCATGTAGGACTGTGTACACCAACCCAGTGCATTGATCTGTAACCCAGGAGCAGTGACGCCCCAGCTTGTAAGACTGTGTACACCACCCCAGTACATTGATCTGTAACCCAGGAGCAGTTACCCTCCCAGAATGTTGGACTGTGTACACCAAACCCAGTGCATGGATCTGTCAACCAGGAGCAGTTACCCTCCCAGCATGTAGGACTGTGTACACCATCCCCGTGCATTGATCTGTAACCCAGGATCAGTTACCCTCCCAGCATGTGGGACTGTGTGCCCCACCCCAGTGCATTGATCTGTAACTCAGCAGCAGTTACCCTCCCAGCATGTAGGACTGTGTACCCCACCCCAGTGCATTGATCTGTAACCCAGGAACAGTTACCTTCCCACCATGTAGGACTTTGTACCCCACCCCAGTACATTGATAGGTAAACCAGGAGCAGTTACCCTCCCAGCATGTAGGACTGTGTACTCCACCCCACTACATTGATCTGTAACCCTGTAGCAGTTACCCTCCCAGCATGTGGGACTGAGTACCCCACCCCAGTGCATTGATCTGGAACCCAGGAGCAGTTACCCTCCCAGCATGTAGGACTGTGTACACCAACCCAGGACATTGATCTGTAATCCAGGAGCAGTTACCCTCCCAGCATGCAGGACTGTGTACCCGACCCCAGTACATTAATCTATAACCCAGGAGCAGTTACCCTCCCGGCATGTAGGGCTGTTTACACCAACCCACTACATTGATCTGTAATCCAGGAGCAGTTACCCTCCCAGCATGCAGGACTGTGTACCCGACCCCAGTACATTGATCTATAACCCAGGAGCAGTTACCCTCCCGGCATGTAGGGCTGTGTACACCACCCCAGTACATTGATCTGCAACCCAGGAGTAGTTACCCGCCCACCATGTAGGACTGTGTACACCACCCCAGTGTATTGATCTGTAACTCAGGAGCGGTTACCCTCCCAGCATGTAGGACTGTGTACACCAACCCAGTACATTGATCTGTAACCCAGGAACAGTTACCCTCCGAGCATGTAGGACAGTGTAACCCAGCCTAGTGCATTGATCTATAAAGCAGGAGCAGTATCCCTCCCAGCATGTAGGACTGTGAACCCCACCCCAGTGCATTGATCTGTAACCCAGGAACAGTTACCTTCCCACCATGTAGGACTGTGTACCCCACCCCAGTACATTGATCTGTAAACCAGGAGCAATTACCCTCCCAGCATTTCGGACTGTGTACTACACCCCAGTACATTGATCTGTAATCCAGGAGCAGTTAGCCTCCCAGCATGTCGGACTGTGTACACCACCCCATTGCATTGATCTGTAATCCAGGAGCAGTTACCCTCCCAGCATGTAGGACTGTGTACACCAACCCAGGACATTGATCTGTAATCCAGGAGCAGTTACCCTCTGGCATGTAGGGCTGTGTACACCACCCCAGTACATTGATCTGTAACCCAGGAGCAGTTACCCTCCCAGCATGTAGGACTGTGTACACCACCCCAGTGCATTGTTCTGTAACCCCGGAGCAGTTATCCTCCCAGCATGTAGGACTGTATACACTACCCCAGTGCACTGATGTGTAACCCAGGAGCAGTTACCATCCCAGCATGTAGGACTGTGTACACCAACCCAGTACATTGATCTGTAACCCAGGAGCAGTTACCCTCCCAGCATGTAGGACTGTGTACACCACCCCAGTACATTGATCTGTAACCCAGGAACAGTTTCCCTCTCAGCATGTGGGACTGTCTGCCCCACCCCAGTGCATTGATCTGTAACTCAGCAGCAGTTACCCTCCAAGCATGTAGGACTGTGTACCCCACCCCAGTGCATTGATCTGTAACCCAGGAAGAGTTACCTTCCCACCATGTAGGACTGTGTACACCACCCAAGAACGTTGATCAGTAAACGAGCAGCAGTTACCCTCCCAGCATTTAGGACTGTGTACACCAATCCAGTACATTGATCTCTAACCCAGGAGCAGTTTCCCTCCAGAATGTAGGTCAGTGTAACCCAGCCCAGTGCATTGATCTATAAACCAGGAGCAGTTTCCCTCCCAGCATGTTGGACTGTGTACCCCACCCCAGTGCATTGATCTGTAACCCAGCAGCAGTTACCCTCCCAGCATGTAGGACTGTGTACACCACCCCAGTACATTGATCTGTAACCCAGGAACAGTCATCTTCCCACCATGTAGGACTGTGTACCCCAACCCAGTACATTGACCTGTAAACCAGGAGCAGTTACCCTCCCAGCATGTAGGACTGTGTACACCACACCAGTGCATTGATCTGTAACCCTGGAGCAGTTACCCTCCCAGGATGTAGGACTGTGTACCCCACCCCAGTGCATTGATCTGTAACCCAGGAGCAGTTACCCTCCCAGCATGTAGGACTGTGTACCCCACCCCAGTGCATTGATCTGTAACGCAGGAGCAGTTACCCCCCAGCATGTAGGACTGTGTACACCAACCCAGTGCATTGATCTGTAACCCAGGAGCAGTAACGCCCCAGCTTGTAGGACTGTGTACACCACCCCAGTGCATTGATCTGTAACCCAGGAGCAGTTAGCCTCCCAGCATGTAGGACAGTGTACACCACCCCAGTACATGGATCTGCAATGCAGGAGCAGTTACCCTCCCAGAATGTAGGACTGTGTACACCAAACCCAGTGCATGGATCTGTCAACCAGGAGCAGTTACCCTCCCAGCATGTAGGACTGTGTACACCATCCCCGTGCATTGATCTGTAACCCAGGATCAGTTACCCTCCCAGCATGTGGGACTGTGTGCCCCACCCCAGTGCATTGATCTGTAACTCAGCAGCAGTTACCCTCCCAGCATGTAGGACTGTGTACCCCACCCCAGTGCATTGATCTGTAACCCAGGAAGAGTTACCTTCCCACCATGTAGGACTGTGTACACCACCCCAGTACGTTGATCTGTAAACCAGCAGCAGTTACCCTCCCAGCATGTAGGACTGTGTACACCACTCCAGTGCATTGATCTGTAACCCAGGAACAGTTACCTTCCCACCTTGTAGGACTGTGTACCCCACCCAGTGCATTGATCTGTAACCCAGTAACAGTATCCCTCCCAGCATGTAGGACTGTGTACACCAACCATGTACATTGATCTGTAAACCAGGAGCAGTTTCCCTCCAGAATGTGGGACTGCGTACCCCACCCCAGTGCATTGATCTGTAACCCAGGAGCAGTTACCATCCCAGCATGTCGGATTGTATACACCACCCCAGTGCATTGATCTGTTACCCAGGAACAGTTACCCTCCCTGCATGTGGGACTGTGTACCCCACCCCAGTGCATTGATCTGTAACTCAGCAGCAGTTACCCTCCCAGCATGTAGGACTGTGTACCCCACCCCAGTACATTGATCTGTAACCCAGGAACAGTTACCTTCCCACCATGTAGGACTGTGTACCCCACCCCAGTACATTGATAGGTAAACCAGGAGCAGTTACCCTCCCAGCATGTAGGACTGTGTACTCCACCCCACTACATTGATCTGTAACCCTGTAGCAGTTACCCTCCCAGCATGTGGGACTGAGTACCCCACCCCAGTGCATTGATCTGGAACCCAGGAGCAGTTACCCTCCCAGCATGTAGGACTGTGTACACCAACCCAGGACATTGATCTGTAATCCAGGAGCAGTTACCCTCCCAGCATGCAGGACAGTGTACCCGACCCCAGTACATTAATCTATAACCCAGGAGCAGTTACCCTCCCGGCATGTAGGGCTGTTTACACCACCCCAGTACATTGATCTGTAATCCAGGAGCAGTTACCCTCCCAGCATGCAGGACTGTGTACCCGACCCCAGTACATTGATCTATAACCCAGGAGCAGTTACCCGCCCACCATGTAGGACTGTGTACACCACCCCAGTGTATTGATCTGTAACTCAGGAGCGGTTACCCTCCCAGCATGTAGGACTGTGTACACCAACCCAGTACATTGATCTGTAACCCAGGAACAGTTACCCTCCGAGCATGTAGGACAGTGTAACCCAGCCTAGTGCATTGATCTATAAAGCAGGAGCAGTATCCCTCCCAGCATGTAGGACTGTGAACCCCACCCCAGTGCATTGATCTGTAACCCAGGAACAGTTACCTTCCCACCATGTAGGACTGTGTACCCCACCCCAGTACATTGATCTGTAAACCAGGAGCAATTACCCTCCCAGCATTTCGGACTGTGTACTACACCCCAGTACATTGATCTGTAATCCAGGAGCAGTTAGCCTCCCAGCATGTCGGACTGTGTACACCACCCCATTGCATTGATCTGTAATCCAGGAGCAGTTACCCTCCCAGCATGTAGGACTGTGTACACCAACCCAGGACATTGATCTGTAATCCAGGAGCAGTTACACTCCCAGCATGCAGGACTGTGTACCCGACCCCAGTACATTGAACGATAACCCAGGAGCAGTTACCCTCTGGCATGTAGGACTGTGTACACCACCCCAGTACATTGATCTGTAACCCAGGAGCAGTTACCCTCCCAGCATGTAGGACTGTGTACACCACCCCAGTGCATTGTTCTGTAACCCCGGAGCAGTTATCCTCCCAGCATGTAGGACTGTATACACTACCCCAGTGCACTGATGTGTAACCCAGGAGCAGTTACCATCCCAGCATGTAGGACTGTGTACACCAACCCAGTACATTGATCTGTAACCCAGGAGCAGTTACCCTCCCAGCATGTAGGACTGTGTACACCACCCCAGTACATTGATTTGTAACCCAGGAACAGTCACCTTCCCACCATGTAGGACTGTGTACACCATCCCCGTGCATTGATCTTTAAACCAGCAGCAGTTACCCTCCCAGCATGTAGGACTGTGTACACCAATCCAGTACATTGATCTCTAACCCAGGAGCAGTTTCCCTCCAGAATGTAGGTCAGTGTAACCCAGCCCAGTGCATTGATCTATAAACCAGGAGCAGTTTCCCTCCCAGCATGTAGGACTGTGTACCCCACCCCAGTGCATTGATCTGTAACACAGCAGCAGTTACCCTCCCAGCATGTAGGACTGTGTACACCACCCCAGTACATTGATCTGTAACCCAGGAACAGTCATCTTCCCACCATGTAGGACTGTGTACCCCAAGCCAGTACATTGACCTGTAAACCAGGAGCAGTTACCCTCCCAGCATGTAGGACTGTGTACACCACACCAGTGCATTGATCTGTAACCCTGGAGCAGTTACCCTCCCAGCATGTCGGACTGTGTACCCCACCCCAGTGCATTGATCTGTAACCCAGGAGCAGTTACCCCCCAGCATGTAGGACTGTGTACACCAACCCAGTGCATTGATCTGTAACCCAGGAGCAGTAACGCCCCAGCTTGTAGGACTGTGTACACCACCCCAGTGCATTGATCTGTAACCCAGGAGCAGTTAGCCTCCCAGCATGTAGGACAGTGTACACCACCCCAGCACATGGATCTGCAATGCAGGAGCAGTTACCCTCCCAGAATGTAGGACGGTGTACACCAAACCCAGTGCATGGATCTGTCAACCAGGAGCAGTTACCCTCCCAGCATGTAGGACTGTGTACACCATCCCCGTGCATTGATCTGTAACCCAGGATCAGTTACCCTCCCAGCATGTGGGACTGTGTGCCCCACCCCAGTGCATTGATCTGTAACTCAGCAGCAGTTACCCTCCCAGCTTGTAGGACTGTGTACCCCACCCCAGTGCATTGATCTGTAACCCAGGAAGAGTTACCTTCCCACCATGTAGGACTGTGTACACCACCCCAGTACGTTGATCTGTAAACCAGCAGCAGTTACCCTCCCAGCATGTAGGACTGTGTACACCACTCCAGTGCATTGATCTGTAACCCAGGAACAGTTACCTTCCCACCTTGTAGGACTGTGTACCCCACCCAGTGCATTGATCTGTAACCCAGTAACAGTATCCCTCCCAGCATGTAGGACTGTGTACACCAACCATGTACATTGATCTGTAAACCAGGAGCAGTTTCCCTCCAGAATGTGGGACTGCGTACCCCACCCCAGTGCATTGATCTGTAACCCAGGAGCAGTTACCATCCCAGCATGTCGGATTGTATACACCACCCCAGTGCATTGATCTGTTACCCAGGAACAGTTACCCTCCCTGCATGTGGGACTGTGTACCCCACCCCAGTGCATTGATCTGTAACTCAGCAGCAGTTACCCTCCCAGCATGTAGGACAGTGTACACCACCCCAGTACATTTATCTGTAACCCAGGAACAGTCACCTTCCCACCATGGAGGACTGTGTACCGCACCCCAGTGCATTGATCTGTAACCCTGGAGCAGTTACCCTCCCAGCATGTAGGACTCTGTACCCCACCCCAGTGCATTGATCTGTAACCCAGGAGCAGTTACCCTCCCAGCATGTAGGACTGTGAACCCCACCCCAGTGCATTGATCTGTAAACCAGGAGCAGTTACCCCCCAGCATGTAGGACTGTGTACTCCAACCCAGTGCATTGATCTGTAACCCAGGAGCAGTAACACCCCAGCTTGTAGGACTGTGTACACCACCCCAGTGCATTGATCTGTAACCCAGGAGCAGTTAGCCTCCCAGCATGTAGGACTGTGTACACCACCCCAGTACATTTATCTGTAACCCAGGAACAGTTACCTTCCCAAAATGGAGGTCTGTGTACCCCACCCCAGTGCATTGATCTGTAACCCAGGAGCTGTAACGCCCCAGTTGTAGGACTGTGTACACCACCCCAGTGCATTGATCTGTTACCCAGGAGCAGTTAGCCTCCCAGCATGTAGGACTTTGTACACCACCCCAGTGCATTGATCTGTAACCCAGGAGCAGTTAGCCTCCCAGCATGTAGGACTGTGTACACCACCCCAGTACATTTATCTGTAACCGAGGAACAGTCACCTTCCCACAATGGAGGACTGTGTACCCCACCCCAGTGCATTGATCTGTAACCCAGGAGCAGTAACCCCCCAGCATGTAGGACTGTGTACACCAACCCAGTGCATTGATCTGTAACCCAGGAGCAGTGACGCCCCAGCTTGTAAGACTGTGTACACCACCCCAGTACATTGATCTGTAACCCAGGAGCAGTTACCCTCCCAGAATGTTGGACTGTGTACACCAAACCCAGTGCATGGATCTGTCAACCAGGAGCAGTTACCCTCCCAGCATGTAGGACTGTGTACACCATCCCCGTGCATTGATCTGTAACCCAGGAACAGTTTCCCTCCCAGCATGTGGGACTGTCTGCCCCACCCCAGTGCATTGATCTGTAACTCAGCAGCAGTTACCCTCCAAGCATGTAGGACTGTGTACCCCACCCCAGTGCATTGATCTGTAACCCAGGAAGAGTTACCTTCCCACCATGTAGGACTGTGTACACCACCCAAGAACTTTGATCAGTAAACGAGCAGCAGTTACCCTCCCAGCATTTAGGACTGTGTACACCAATCCAGTACATTGATCTCTAACCCAGGAGCAGTTTCCCTCCAGAATGTAGGTCAGTGTAACCCAGCCCAGTGCATTGATCTATAAACCAGGAGCAGTTTCCCTCCCAGCATGTAGGACTGTGTACCCCACCCCAGTGCATTGATCTGTAACCCAGCAGCAGTTACCCTCCCAGCATGTAGGACTGTGTACACTACCCCAGTACATTGATCTGTAACCCAAGAACAGTCATCTTCCCACCATGTAGGACTGTGTACCCCAACCCAGTACATTGACCTGTAAACCAGGAGCAGTTACCCTCCCAGCATGTAGGACTGTGTACACCACACCAGTGCATTGATCTGTAACCCTGGAGCAGTTACCCTCCCAGGATGTAGGACTGTGTACCCCACCCCAGTGCATTGATCTGTAACCCAGGAGCAGTTACCCTCCCAGCATGTAGGACTGTGTACCCCACCTCAGTGCATTGATCTGTAACCCAGGAGCAGTTACCCCCCAGCATGTAGGACTGTGTACACCAACCCAGTGCATTGATCTGTAACCCAGGAGCAGTAACGCCCCAGCTTGTAGGACTGTGTACACCACCCCAGTGCATTGATCTGTAACCCAGGAGCAGTTAGCCTCCCAGCATGTAGGACAGTGTACACCACCCCAGTGCATTGATCTGTAACTCAGCAGCAGTTACCCTCCCAGCATGTAGGACTGTGTACCCCACCCCAGTGCATTGATCTGTAACCCAGGAACAGTTACCTTCCCACCATGTAGGACTGTGTACCCCACCCCAGTACATTGATAGGTAAACCAGGAGCAGTTACCCTCCCAGCATGTAGGACTGTGTACTCCACCCCACTACATTGATCTGTAACCCTGTAGCAGTTACCCTCCCAGCATGTGGGACTGAGTACCCCACCCCAGTGCATTGATCTGGAACCCAGGAGCAGTTACCCTCCCAGCATGTAGGACTGTGTACACCAAACCCAGTGCATGGATCTGTCAACCAGGAGCAGTTACCCTCCCAGCATGTAGGACTGTGTACACCATCCCCGTGCATTGATCTGTAACCCAGGATCAGTTACCCTCCCAGCATGTGGGACTGTGTGCCCCACCCCAGTGCATTGATCTGTAACTCAGCAGCAGTTACCCTCCCAGCATGTAGGACTGTGTACCCCACCCCAGTGCATTGATCTGTAACCCAGGAACAGTTACCTTCCCACCATGTAGGACTGTGTACCCCACCCCAGTACATTGATAGGTAAACCAGGAGCAGTTACCCTCCCAGCATGTAGGACTGTGTACCCCACCCCACTACATTGATCTGTAACCCTGTAGCAGTTACCCTCCCAGCATGTGGGACTGAGTACCCCACCCCAGTGCATTGATCTGGAACCCAGGAGCAGTTACCCTCCCAGCATGTAGGACTGTGTACACCACCCCAGTACATTTATCTGTAACCCAGGAACAGTTACCTTCCCAAAATGGAGGTCTGTGTACCCCACCCCAGTGCATTGATCTGTAACCCAGGAGCTGTAACGCCCCAGTTGTAGGACTGTGTACACCACCCCAGTGCATTGATCTGTTACCCAGGAGCAGCTAGCCTCCCAGCATGTAGGACTTTGTACACCACCCCAGTGCATTGATCTGGAACCCAGGAGCAGTTAGCCTCCCAGCATGTAGGACTGTGTACACCACCCCAGTACATTTATCTGTAACCGAGGAACAGTCACCTTCCCACAATGGAGGACTGTGTACCCCACCCCAGTGCATTGATCTGTAACCCAGGAGCAGTAACCCCCCAGCATGTAGGACTGTGTACACCAACCCAGTGCATTGATCTGTAACCCAGGAGCAGTGACGCCCCAGCTTGTAAGACTGTGTACACCACCCCAGTACATTGATCTGTAACCCAGGAGCAGTTACCCTCCCAGAATGTTGGACTGTGTACACCAAACCCAGTGCATGGATCTGTCAACCAGGAGCAGTTACCCTCCCAGCATGTAGGACTGTGTACACCATCCCCGTGCATTGATCTGTAACCCAGGAACAGTTTCCCTCCCAGCATGTGGGACTGTCTGCCCCACCCCAGTGCATTGATCTGTAACTCAGCAGCAGTTACCCTCCAAGCATGTAGGACTGTGTACCCCACCCCAGTGCATTGATCTGTAACCCAGGAAGAGTTACCTTCCCACCATGTAGGACTGTGTACACCACCCAAGAACGTTGATCAGTAAACGAGCAGCAGTTACCCTCCCAGCATTTAGGACTGTGTACACCAATCCAGTACATTGATCTCTAACCCAGGAGCAGTTTCCCTCCAGAATGTAGGTCAGTGTAACCCAGCCCAGTGCATTGATCTATAAACCAGGAGCAGTTTCCCTCCCAGCATGTAGGACTGTGTACCCCACCCCAGTGCATTGATCTGTAACCCAGCAGCAGTTACCCTCCCAGCATGTAGGACTGTGTACACTACCCCAGTACATTGATCTGTAACCCAGGAACAGTCATCTTCCCACCATGTAGGACTGTGTACCCCAACCCAGTACATTGACCTGTAAACCAGGAGCAGTTACCCTCCCAGCATGTAGGACTGTGTACACCACACCAGTGCATTGATCTGTAACCCTGGAGCAGTTACCCTCCCAGGATGTAGGACTGTGTACCCCACCCCAGTGCATTGATCTGTAACCCAGGAGCAGTTACCCTCCCAGCATGTAGGACTGTGTACCCCACCCCAGTGCATTGATCTGTAACCCAGGAGCAGTTACCCCCCAGCATGTAGGACTGTGTACACCACCCCAGTGCATTGATCTGTAACCCAGGAGCAGTTAGCCTCCCAGCATGTAGGACAGTGTACACCACCCCAGTGCATTGATCTGTAACTCAGCAGCAGTTACCCTCCCAGCATGTAGGACTGTGTACCCCACCCCAGTGCATTGATCTGTAACCCAGGAACAGTTACCTTCCCACCATGTAGGACTGTGTACCCCACCCCAGTACATTGATAGGTAAACCAGGAGCAGTTACCCTCCCAGCATGTAGGACTGTGTACTCCACCCCACTACATTGATCTGTAACCCTGTAGCAGTTACCCTCCCAGCATGTGGGACTGAGTACCCCACCCCAGTGCATTGATCTGGAACCCAGGAGCAGTTACCCTCCCAGCATGTAGGACTGTGTACACCAAACCCAGTGCATGGATCTGTCAACCAGGAGCAGTTACCCTCCCAGCATGTAGGACTGTGTACACCATCCCCGTGCATTGATCTGTAACCCAGGATCAGTTACCCTCCCAGCATGTGGGACTGTGTGCCCCACCCCAGTGCATTGATCTGTAACTCAGCAGCAGTTACCCTCCCAGCATGTAGGACTGTGTACCCCACCCCAGTGCATTGATGTGTAACCCAGGAACAGTTACCTTCCCACCATGTAGGACTGTGTACCCCACCCCAGTACATTGATAGGTAAACCAGGAGCAGTTACCCTCCCAGCATGTAGGACTGTGTACCCCACCCCACTACATTGATCTGTAACCCTGTAGCAGTTACCCTCCCAGCATGTGGGACTGAGTACCCCACCCCAGTGCATTGATCTGGAACCCAGGAGCAGTTACCCTCCCAGCATGTAGGACTGTGTACACCAACCCAGGACATTGATCTGTAATCCAGGAGCAGTTACCCTCCCAGCATGCAGGACTGTGTACCCGACCCCAGTACATTAATCTATAACCCAGGAGCAGTTACCCTCCCGGCATGTAGGGCTGTTTACACCACCCCAGTACATTGATCTGTAATCCAGGAGCAGTTACCCTCCCAGCATGCAGGACTGTGTACCCGACCCCAGTACATTGATCTATAACCCAGGAGCAGTTACCCTCCCGGCATGTAGGGCTGTGTACACCACCCCAGTACATTGATCTGCAACCCAGGAGTAGTTACCCGCCCACCATGTAGGACTGTGTACACCACCGCAGTGTATTGATCTGTAACTCAGGAGCGGTTACCCTCCCAGCATGTAGGACTGTGTACACCAACCCAGTACATTGATCTGTAACCCAGGAACAGTTACCCTCCGAGCATGTAGGACATTGTAACCCAGCCTAGTGCATTGATCTATAAAGCAGGAGCAGTATCCCTCCCAGCATGTAGGACTGTGAACCCCACCCCAGTGCATTGATCTGTAACCCAGGAACAGTTACCTTCCCACCATGTAGGACTGTGTACCCCACCCCAGTACATTGATCTGTAAACCAGGAGCAATTACCCTCCCAGCATTTCGGACTGTGTACTACACCCCAGTACATTGATCTGTAATCCAGGAGCAGTTAGCCTCCCAGCATGTCGGACTGTGTACACCACCCCATTGCATTGATCTGTAATCCAGGAGCAGTTACCCTCCCAGCATGTAGGACTGTGTACACCAACCCAGGACATTGATCTGTAATCCAGGAGCAGTTACACTCCCAGCATGCAGGACTGTGTACCCGACCCCAGTACATTGAACGATAACCCAGGAGCAGTTACCCTCTGGCATGTAGGGCTGTGTACACCACCCCAGTACATTGATCTGTAACCCAGGAGCAGTTACCCTCCCAGCATGTAGGACTGTGTACACCACCCCAGTGCATTGTTCTGTAACCCCGGAGCAGTTCTCCTCCCAGCATGTAGGACTGTATACACTACCCCAGTGCACTGATGTGTAACCCAGGAGCAGTTACCATCCCAGCATGTAGGACTGTGTACACCACCCCAGTACATTGATCTGTAACCCAGGAACAGTCACCTTCCCACCATGTAGGACTGTGTACCCCACCCCAGTACATTGATCTGTAAACAAGGAGCTGTTACCCTCCCAGCATGTAGGACTGTGTACACCACACCAGTGCATTGATCTGTAACCCTGGAGCAGTTACCCTCCCAGCATGTAGGACAGTGTACACCACACCAGGACATTGATCTGTAACCCAGCAGCAGTTACCCTCCCAGCATGTAGGACTGTGTACCCCACCAAGTACATTGATCTGTAGTCCAGGAACAGTTACCCTCCCAGCATGTAGGTCTGTGTACACCACCCCAGTGCGTTGATCTGTGACCCAGGAACAGTTCCCCTCCCAGCATGTAGGACTGTGTACACCACCCCAATGAATTGATCTGCAACCCAGAGCAGTTACCCTCCCAGCATGTGGTCTGTGTACACCACCCCAGTGTATTGATCTGTAACCCAGGAGCAGTTCCCCTCCCAGCATGTAGGACTGTGTACCCCACCCCAGTACATTGATCTGTAAACCAGGAGCAGTTACCCTCCCAGCATGTGGGACTGTGTACCCCACCCCAGTGCATTGATCTGTAACCCAGGAGCAGTTCCCCTCACAGCATGTAGGACTGTGTACCCCATCCCAGTGCATTGATCTGTAACCCAGGAGCAGTTACCCTCCCACCATGTCGAACAGTGCATACCACCCCAGTGCATTGATCTGTAACCCAGCAGCAGTTACCCTCCCAGCATGTAGGACTTTGTACACCACCCCAGTGCATTGATCTGTTACCCAGGAGCAGTTCCCCTCCCAGCATGTAGGACTGTGTACCCCACCCCAGTGCATTGATCTGTAACCCAGGAGCAGTTACCCTCCCACCATGTCGAACAGTGCATACCACCCCAGTGCATTGATCTGTAACCCAGCAGCAGTTACCCTCCCAGCATGTAGGACTGTGTACCCCACCAAGTACATTGATCTGTCGCCCAGGAACAGTTACCCTCCCAGCATGTAGGGCTGTGTACACCACCCCAGTACATTGATCTGTAACCCAGGATCAGTTACCCTCCCAGCATGTAGGACTGTGTACACCACCCCAGTGCATTGATCAGTAGACCCGGAGTAGTTACCCTCCCAGCATGTAGGACAGTGTACACCACCCCAGTGCATTGATCTGTAACTCAGGAGCAGTTACCCTCCCAGCATGTATGTCTGTGTACACCACCCCAGTGCATTGATCTGTACACCCGGAGTAGTTACCTTCCAACATGTAGGACTGTATACACCACCCCAGTGCACTGATGTGTAACCCAGGAGCAGTTACCATCCCAGCACGTAGGACATTGTACACCAACCCAGTACATTGATCTGTAACCCAGGAGCAGTTTGCCTCCCAGCATGTGGGACTGTCTGCCCCACCCCAGTGCATTGATCTGTAACTCAGCAGCAGTTACCCTCCAAGCATGTAGGACTGTGTACCCCACCCCAGTGCATTGATCTGTAACCCAGGAAGAGTTACCTTCCCACCATGTAGGACTGTGTACACCACCCAAGAACGTTGATCAGTAAACGAGCAGCAGTTACCCTCCCAGCATTTAGGACTGTGTACACCAATCCAGTACATTGATCTCTAACCCAGGAGCAGTTTCCCTCCAGAATGTAGGTCAGTGTAACCCAGCCCAGTGCATTGATCTATAAACCAGGAGCAGTTTCCCTCCCAGCATGTAGGACTGTGTACCCCACCCCAGTGCATTGATCTGTAACCCAGCAGCAGTTACCCTCCCAGCATGTAGGACTGTGTACACCACCCCAGTACATTGATCTGTAACCCAGGAACAGTCATCTTCCCACCATGTAGGACTGTGTACCCCAACCCAGTACATTGACCTGTAAACCAGGAGCAGTTACCCTCCCAGCATGTAGGACTGTGTACACCACACCAGTGCATTGATCTGTAACCCTGGAGCAGTTACCCTCCCAGCATGTAGGACTGTGTACCCCACCCCAGTGCATTGATCTGTAACCCAGGAGCAGTTACCCTCCCAGCATGTAGGACTGTGTACCCCACCCCAGTGCATTGATCTGTAACCCAGGAGCAGTTACCCCCCAGCATGTAGGACTGTGTACACCAACCCAGTGCATTGATCTGTAACCCAGGAGCAGTAACGCCCCAGCTTGTAGGACTGTGTACACCACCCCAGTGCATTGATCTGTAACCCAGGAGCAGTTAGCCTCCCAGCATGTAGGACAGTGTACACCACCCCAGTACATGGATCTGCAATGCAGGAGCAGTTACCCTCCCAGAATGTAGGACTGTGTACACCAAACCCAGTGCATGGATCTGTCAACCAGGAGCAGTTACCCTCCCAGCATGTAGGACTGTGTACACCATCCCCGTGCATTGATCTGTAACCCAGGATCAGTTACCCTCCCAGCATGTGGGACTGTGTGCCCCACCCCAGTGCATTGATCTGTAACTCAGCAGCAGTTACCCTCCCAGCATGTAGGACTGTGTACCCCACCCCAGTGCATTGATCTGTAACCCAGGAAGAGTTACCTTCCCACCATGTAGGACTGTGTACACCACCCCAGTACGTTGATCTGTAAACCAGCAGCAGTTACCCTCCCAGCATGTAGGACTGTGTACACCACTCCAGTGCATTGATCTGTAACCCAGGAACAGTTACCTTCCCACCTTGTAGGACTGTGTACCCCACCCAGTGCATTGATCTGTAACCCAGTAACAGTATCCCTCCCAGCATGTAGGACTGTGTACACCAACCATGTACATTGATCTGTAAACCAGGAGCAGTTTCCCTCCAGAATGTGGGACTGCGTACCCCACCCCAGTGCATTGATCTGTAACCCAGGAGCAGTTACCATCCCAGCATGTCGGATTGTATACACCACCCCAGTGCATTGATCTGTTACCCAGGAACAGTTACCCTCCCTGCATGTGGGACTGTGTACCCCACCCCAGTGCATTGATCTGTAACTCAGCAGCAGTTACCCTCCCAGCATGTAGGACTGTGTACCCCACCCCAGTACATTGATCTGTAACCCAGGAACAGTTACCTTCCCACCATGTAGGACTGTGTACCCCACCCCAGTACATTGATAGGTAAACCAGGAGCAGTTACCCTCCCAGCATGTAGGACTGTGTACTCCACCCCACTACATTGATCTGTAACCCTGTAGCAGTTACCCTCCCAGCATGTGGGACTGAGTACCCCACCAAAGTGCATTGATCTGGAACCCAGGAGCAGTTACCCTCCCAGCATGTAGGACTGTGTACACCAACCCAGGACATTGATCTGTAATCCAGGAGCAGTTACCCTCCCAGCATGCAGGACTGTGTACCCGACCCCAGTACATTAATCTATAACCCAGGAGCAGTTACCCTCCCGGCATGTAGGGCTGTTTACACCACCCCAGTACATTGATCTGTAATCCAGGAGCAGTTACCCTCCCAGCATGCAGGACTGTGTACCCGACCCCAGTACATTGATCTATAACCCAGGAGCAGTTACCCGCCCACCATGTAGGACTGTGTACACCACCCCAGTGTATTGATCTGTAACTCAGGAGCGGTTACCCTCCCAGCATGTAGGACTGTGTACACCAACCCAGTACATTGATCTGTAACCCAGGAACAGTTACCCTCCGAGCATGTAGGACAGTGTAACCCAGCCTAGTGCATTGATCTATAAAGCAGGAGCAGTATCCCTCCCAGCATGTAGGACTGTGAACCCCACCCCAGTGCATTGATCTGTAACCCAGGAACAGTTACCTTCCCACCATGTAGGACTGTGTACCCCACCCCAGTACATTGATCTGTAAACCAGGAGCAATTACCCTCCCAGCATTTCGGACTGTGTACTACACCCCAGTACATTGATCTGTAATCCAGGAGCAGTTAGCCTCCCAGCATGTCGGACTGTGTACACCACCCCATTGCATTGATCTGTAATCCAGGAGCAGTTACCCTCCCAGCATGTAGGACTGTGTACACCAACCCAGGACATTGATCTGTAATCCAGGAGCAGTTACACTCCCAGCATGCAGGACTGTGTACCCGACCCCAGTACATTGAACGATAACCCAGGAGCAGTTACCCTCTGGCATGTAGGGCTGTGTACACCACCCCAGTACATTGATCTGTAACCCAGGAGCAGTTACCCTCCCAGCATGTAGGACTGTGTACACCACCCCAGTGCATTGTTCTGTAACCCCGGAGCAGTTATCCTCCCAGCATGTAGGACTGTATACACTACCCCAGTGCACTGATGTGTAACCCAGGAGCAGTTACCATCCCAGCATGTAGGACTGTGTACACCAACCCAGTACATTGATCTGTAACCCAGGAGCAGTTACCCTCCCAGCATGTAGGACTGTGTACACCACCCCAGTACATTGATTTGTAACCCAGGAACAGTCACCTTCCCACCATGTAGGACTGTGTACACCATCCCCGTGCATTGATCTTTAAACCAGCAGCAGTTACCCTCCCAGCATGTAGGACTGTGTACACCAATCCAGTACATTGATCTCTAACCCAGGAGCAGTTTCCCTCCAGAATGTAGGTCAGTGTAACCCAGCCCAGTGCATTGATCTATAAACCAGGAGCAGTTTCCCTCCCAGCATGTAGGACTGTGTACCCCACCCCAGTGCATTGATCTGTAACCCAGCAGCAGTTACCCTCCCAGCATGTAGGACTGTGTACACCACCCCAGTACATTGATCTGTAACCCAGGAACAGTCATCTTCCCACCATGTAGGACTGTGTACCCCAACCCAGTACATTGACCTGTAAACCAGGAGCAGTTACCCTCCCAGCATGCAGGACTGTGTACACCACACCAGTGCATTGATCTGTAACCCTGGAGCACTTACCCTCCCAGCATGTCGGACTGTGTACCCCACCCCAGTGCATTGATCTGTAACCCAGGAGCAGTTACCCCCCAGCATGTAGGACTGTGTACACCAACCCAGTGCATTGATCTGTAACCCAGGAGCAGTAACGCCCCAGCTTGTAGGACTGTGTACACCACCCCAGTGCATTGATCTGTAACCCAGGAGCAGTTAGCCTCCCAGCATGTAGGACAGTGTACACCACCCCAGCACATGGATCTGCAATGCAGGAGCAGTTACCCTCCCAGAATGTAGGACTGTGTACACCAAACCCAGTGCATGGATCTGTCAACCAGGAGCAGTTACCCTCCCAGCATGTAGGACTGTGTACACCATCCCCGTGCATTGATCTGTAACCCAGGATCAGTTACCCTCCCAGCATGTGGGACTGTGTGCCCCACCCCAGTGCATTGATCTGTAACTCAGCAGCAGTTACCCTCCCAGCTTGTAGGACTGTGTACCCCACCCCAGTGCATTGATCTGTAACCCAGGAAGAGTTACCTTCCCACCATGTAGGACTGTGTACACCACCCCAGTACGTTGATCTGTAAACCAGCAGCAGTTACCCTCCCAGCATGTAGGACTGTGTACACCACTCCAGTGCATTGATCTGTAACCCAGGAACAGTTACCTTCCCACCTTGTAGGACTGTGTACCCCACCCAGTGCATTGATCTGTAACCCAGTAACAGTATCCCTCCCAGCATGTAGGACTGTGTACACCAACCATGTACATTGATCTGTAAACCAGGAGCAGTTTCCCTCCAGAATGTGGGACTGCGTACCCCACCCCAGTGCATTGATCTGTAACCCAGGAGCAGTTACCATCCCAGCATGTCGGATTTTATACACCACCCCAGTGCATTGATCTGTTACCCAGGAACAGTTACCCTCCCTGCATGTGGGACTGTGTACCCCACCCCAGTGCATTGATCTGTAACTCAGCAGCAGTTACCCTCCCAGCATGTAGGACTGTGTACCCCACCCCAGTACATTGATCTGTAACCCAGGAACAGTTACCTTCCCACCATGTAGGACTGTGTACCCCACCCCAGTACATTGATAGGTAAACCAGGAGCAGTTACCCCCCCCAGCATGTAGGACTGTGTACTCCACCCCACTACATTGATCTGTAACCCTGTAGCAGTTACCCTCCCAGCATGTGGGACTGAGTACCCCACCCCAGTGCATTGATCTGGAACCCAGGAGCAGTTACCCTCCCAGCATGTAGGACTGCGTACACCAACCCAGGACATTGATCTGTAATCCAGGAGCAGTTACCCTCCCAGCATGCAGGACTGTGTACCCGACCACAGTACATTAATCTATAACCCAGGAGCAGTTACCCTCCCGGCATGTAGGGCTGTTTACACCACCCCAGTACATTGATCTGTAATCCAGGAGCAGTTACCCTCCCAGCATGCAGGACTGTGTACCCGACCCCAGTACATTGATCTATAACCCAGGAGCAGTTACCCTCCCGGCATGTAGGGCTGTGTACACCACCCCAGTACATTGATCTGCAACCCAGGAGTAGTTACCCGCCCACCATGTAGGACTGTGTACACCACCGCAGTGTATTGATCTGTAACTCAGGAGCGGTTACCCTCCCAGCATGTAGGACTGTGTACACCAACCCAGTACATTGATCTGTAACCCAGGAACAGTTACCCTCCGAGCATGTAGGACAGTGTAACCCAGCCCAGTGCATTGATCTATAAACCAGGAGCAGTTTCCCTCCCAGCATGTAGGACTGTGTACCCCACCCCAGTGCATTGATCTGTAACGCAGCAGCAGTTACCCTCCCAGCATGTAGGACTGTGTACACCACCCCAGTACATTGATCTGTAACCCAGGAACAGTCATCTTCCCACCATGTAGGACTGTGTACCCCAACCCAGTACATTGACCTGTAAACCAGGAGCAGTTACCCTCCCAGCATGTAGGACTGTGTACACCACACCAGTGCATTGATCTGTAACCCTGGAGCAGTTACCCTCCCAGCATGTAGGACTGTGTACCCCACCCCAGTGCATTGATCTGTAACCCAGGAGCAGTTACCCTCCCAGCATGTAGGACTGTGTACCCCACCCCAGTGCATTGATCTGTAACCCAGGAGCAGTTACCCCCCAGCATGTAGGACTGTGTACACCAACCCAGTGCATTGATCTGTAACCCAGGAGCAGTAACGCCCCAGCTTGTAGGACTGTGTACACCACCCCAGTGCATTGATCTGTAACCCAGGAGCAGTTAGCCTCCCAGCATGTAGGACAGTGTACACCACCCCAGTACATGGATCTGCAATGCAGGAGCAGTTACCCTCCCAGAATGTAGGACTGTGTACACCAAACCCAGTGCATGGATCTGTCAACCAGGAGCAGTTACCCTCCCAGCATGTAGGACTGTGTACACCATCCCCGTGCATTGATCTGTAACCCAGGATCAGTTACCCTCCCAGCATGTGGGACTGTGTGCCCCACCCCAGTGCATTGATCTGTAACTCAGCAGCAGTTACCCTCCCAGCATGTAGGACTGTGTACCCCACCCCAGTGCATTGATCTGTAACCCAGGAAGAGTTACCTTCCCACCATGTAGGACTGTGTACACCACCCCAGTACGTTGATCTGTAAACCAGCAGCAGTTACCCTCCCAGCATGTAGGACTGTGTACACCACTCCAGTGCATTGATCTGTAACCCAGGAACAGTTACCTTCCCACCTTGTAGGACTGTGTACCCCACCCAGTGCATTGATCTGTAACCCAGTAACAGTATCCCTCCCAGCATGTAGGACTGTGTACACCAACCATGTACATTGATCTGTAAACCAGGAGCAGTTTCCCTCCAGAATGTGGGACTGCGTACCCCACCCCAGTGCATTGATCTGTAACCCAGGAGCAGTTACCATCCCAGCATGTCGGATTGTATACACCACCCCAGTGCATTGATCTGTTACCCAGGAACAGTTACCCTCCCTGCATGTGGGACTGTGTACCCCACCCCAGTGCATTGATCTGTAACTCAGCAGCAGTTACCCTCCCAGCATGTAGGACTGTGTACCCCACCCCAGTACATTGATCTGTAACCCAGGAACAGTTACCTTCCCACCATGTAGGACTGTGTACCCCACCCCAGTACATTGATAGGTAAACCAGGAGCAGTTACCCTCCCAGCATGTAGGACTGTGTACTCCACCCCACTACATTGATCTGTAACCCTGTAGCAGTTACCCTCCCAGCATGTGGGACTGAGTACCCCACCAAAGTGCATTGATCTGGAACCCAGGAGCAGTTACCCTCCCAGCATGTAGGACTGTGTACACCAACCCAGGACATTGATCTGTAATCCAGGAGCAGTTACCCTCCCAGCATGCAGGACTGTGTACCCGACCCCAGTACATTAATCTATAACCCAGGAGCAGTTACCCTCCCGGCATGTAGGGCTGTTTACACCACCCCAGTACATTGATCTGTAATCCAGGAGCAGTTACCCTCCCAGCATGCAGGACTGTGTACCCGACCCCAGTACATTGATCTATAACCCAGGAGCAGTTACCCGCCCACCATGTAGGACTGTGTACACCACCCCAGTGTATTGATCTGTAACTCAGGAGCGGTTACCCTCCCAGCATGTAGGACTGTGTACACCAACCCAGTACATTGATCTGTAACCCAGGAACAGTTACCCTCCGAGCATGTAGGACAGTGTAACCCAGCCTAGTGCATTGATCTATAAAGCAGGAGCAGTATCCCTCCCAGCATGTAGGACTGTGAACCCCACCCCAGTGCATTGATCTGTAACCCAGGAACAGTTACCTTCCCACCATGTAGGACTGTGTACCCCACCCCAGTACATTGATCTGTAAACCAGGAGCAATTACCCTCCCAGCATTTCGGACTGTGTACTACACCCCAGTACATTGATCTGTAATCCAGGAGCAGTTAGCCTCCCAGCATGTCGGACTGTGTACACCACCCCATTGCATTGATCTGTAATCCAGGAGCAGTTACCCTCCCAGCATGTAGGACTGTGTACACCAACCCAGGACATTGATCTGTAATCCAGGAGCAGTTACACTCCCAGCATGCAGGACTGTGTACCCGACCCCAGTACATTGAACGATAACCCAGGAGCAGTTACCCTCTGGCATGTAGGGCTGTGTACACCACCCCAGTACATTGATCTGTAACCCAGGAGCAGTTACCCTCCCAGCATGTAGGACTGTGTACACCACCCCAGTGCATTGTTCTGTAACCCCGGAGCAGTTATCCTCCCAGCATGTAGGACTGTATACACTACCCCAGTGCACTGATGTGTAACCCAGGAGCAGTTACCATCCCAGCATGTAGGACTGTGTACACCAACCCAGTACATTGATCTGTAACCCAGGAGCAGTTACCCTCCCAGCATGTAGGACTGTGTACACCACCCCAGTACATTGATTTGTAACCCAGGAACAGTCACCTTCCCACCATGTAGGACTGTGTACACCATCCCCGTGCATTGATCTTTAAACCAGCAGCAGTTACCCTCCCAGCATGTAGGACTGTGTACACCAATCCAGTACATTGATCTCTAACCCAGGAGCAGTTTCCCTCCAGAATGTAGGTCAGTGTAACCCAGCCCAGTGCATTGATCTATAAACCAGGAGCAGTTTCCCTCCCAGCATGTAGGACTGTGTACCCCACCCCAGTGCATTGATCTGTAACCCAGCAGCAGTTACCCTCCCAGCATGTAGGACTGTGTACACCACCCCAGTACATTGATCTGTAACCCAGGAACAGTCATCTTCCCACCATGTAGGACTGTGTACCCCAACCCAGTACATTGACCTGTAAACCAGGAGCAGTTACCCTCCCAGCATGCAGGACTGTGTACACCACACCAGTGCATTGATCTGTAACCCTGGAGCAGTTACCCTCCCAGCATGTCGGACTGTGTACCCCACCCCAGTGCATTGATCTGTAACCCAGGAGCAGTTACCCCCCAGCATGTAGGACTGTGTACACCAACCCAGTGCATTGATCTGTAACCCAGGAGCAGTAACGCCCCAGCTTGTAGGACTGTGTACACCACCCCAGTGCATTGATCTGTAACCCAGGAGCAGTTAGCCTCCCAGCATGTAGGACAGTGTACACCACCCCAGCACATGGATCTGCAATGCAGGAGCAGTTACCCTCCCAGAATGTAGGACTGTGTACACCAAACCCAGTGCATGGATCTGTCAACCAGGAGCAGTTACCCTCCCAGCATGTAGGACTGTGTACACCATCCCCGTGCATTGATCTGTAACCCAGGATCAGTTACCCTCCCAGCATGTGGGACTGTGTGCCCCACCCCAGTGCATTGATCTGTAACTCAGCAGCAGTTACCCTCCCAGCTTGTAGGACTGTGTACCCCACCCCAGTGCATTGATCTGTAACCCAGGAAGAGTTACCTTCCCACCATGTAGGACTGTGTACACCACCCCAGTACGTTGATCTGTAAACCAGCAGCAGTTACCCTCCCAGCATGTAGGACTGTGTACACCACTCCAGTGCATTGATCTGTAACCCAGGAACAGTTACCTTCCCACCTTGTAGGACTGTGTACCCCACCCAGTGCATTGATCTGTAACCCAGTAACAGTATCCCTCCCAGCATGTAGGACTGTGTACACCAACCATGTACATTGATCTGTAAACCAGGAGCAGTTTCCCTCCAGAATGTGGGACTGCGTACCCCACCCCAGTGCATTGATCTGTAACCCAGGAGCAGTTACCATCCCAGCATGTCGGATTTTATACACCACCCCAGTGCATTGATCTGTTACCCAGGAACAGTTACCCTCCCTGCATGTGGGACTGTGTACCCCACCCCAGTGCATTGATCTGTAACTCAGCAGCAGTTACCCTCCCAGCATGTAGGACTGTGTACCCCACCCCAGTACATTGATCTGTAACCCAGGAACAGTTACCTTCCCACCATGTAGGACTGTGTACCCCACCCCAGTACATTGATAGGTAAACCAGGAGCAGTTACCCCCCCCAGCATGTAGGACTGTGTACTCCACCCCACTACATTGATCTGTAACCCTGTAGCAGTTACCCTCCCAGCATGTGGGACTGAGTACCCCACCCCAGTGCATTGATCTGGAACCCAGGAGCAGTTACCCTCCCAGCATGTAGGACTGTGTACACCAACCCAGGACATTGATCTGTAATCCAGGAGCAGTTACCCTCCCAGCATGCAGGACTGTGTACCCGACCACAGTACATTAATCTATAACCCAGGAGCAGTTACCCTCCCGGCATGTAGGGCTGTTTACACCACCCCAGTACATTGATCTGTAATCCAGGAGCAGTTACCCTCCCAGCATGCAGGACTGTGTACCCGACCCCAGTACATTGATCTATAACCCAGGAGCAGTTACCCTCCCGGCATGTAGGGCTGTGTACACCACCCCAGTACATTGATCTGCAACCCAGGAGTAGTTACCCGCCCACCATGTAGGACTGTGTACACCACCGCAGTGTATTGATCTGTAACTCAGGAGCGGTTACCCTCCCAGCATGTAGGACTGTGTACACCAACCCAGTACATTGATCTGTAACCCAGGAACAGTTACCCTCCGAGCATGTAGGACAGTGTAACCCAGCCTAGTGCATTGATCTATAAAGCAGGAGCAGTATCCCTCCCAGCATGTAGGACTGTGAACCCCACCCCAGTGCATTGATCTGTAACCCAGGAACAGTTACCTTCCCACCATGTAGGACTGTGTACCCCACCCCGGTACATTGATCTTTAAACCAGGAGCAATTACCCTCCCAGCATTTCGGACTGTGTACCACACCCCAGTACATTGATCTGTAATCCAGGAGCAGTTAGCCTCCCAGCATGTCGGACTGTGTACACCACCCCATTGCATTGATCTGTAATCCAGGAGCAGTTACCCTCCCAGCATGTAGGACTGTGTACACCAACCCAGGACATTGATCTGTAATCCAGGAGCAGTTACACTCCCAGCATGCAGGACTGTGTACCCGACCCCAGTACATTGAACGATAACCCAGGAGCAGTTACCCTCTGGCATGTAGGGCTGTGTACACCACCCCAGTACATTGATCTGTAACCCAGGAGCAGTTACCCTCCCAGCATGTAGGACTGTGTACACCACCCCAGTGCATTGTTCTGTAACCCCGGAGCAGTTCTCCTCCCAGCATGTAGGACTGTATACACTACCCCAGTGCACTGATGTGTAACCCAGGAGCAGTTACCATCCCAGCACGTAGGACATTGTACACCAACCCAGTACATTGATCTGTAACCCAGGAGCAGTTACCCTCCCAGCATGTAGGACTGTGTACCCCACCCCAGTACATTGATCTGTAACCCAGCAGCAGTTACCCTCCCAGCATGTAGGTCTGTGTACACCACCCAGTACAAAGATCTGTAACCCAGGAACAGTTACCCTCCCAGCATGTAGGACTGTGTAAACCACCCCAGGACATTGATCTGTAACCGAGGAGCAGTGACCCTCCCAGCATGTAGGACTGTGTACCCCACGCCACTACATTGATCTGTAACCCAGGAGCAGTTACCCTCCCAGCATGTAGGTCTGTGTACACCACCACAGTGCGTTGATCTGTGACCCAGGAACAGTTACCCTCCCAGCATGTGGTCTGTGTACACCACCCCAGTGTATTGATCTGTAACCCAGGAGCAGTTCCCCTCCCAGCATGTAGTACTGTGTACCCCACCCGAGTACATTGATCTGTACACCAGGAGCAGTTACCCTCCCAGCATGTGGGACTGTGTACCCCACCCCAGTGCATTGATCTGTAACCCAGGAGCAGTTCCCCTCCCAGCATGTCGGACTGTGCACCCCACCCCAGTGCATTGATCTGTAACCCAGGAGCAGTTACCCTCCCACCATGTCGAACAGTGTATACCACCCCAGTGCATTGATCTGTAACCCAGCAGCAGTTACCCTCCCAGCATGTAGGACTGTGTACCCCACCCCAGTACATTGATCTGTAACCCAGGAACAGTTACCCTCCCAGTATGCAGGACTGTGTACCCGACCCCAGTTCATTGATCTGTAAACCAGGAGCAGTTTCCCTCCCAGCATGTAGGACTGTGTACACCACCCCAGTGCATGGATCTGTATCGCAGGAGCAGTTACCCACCCACCGTGTCGAACAGTGTACACCACCCCAGTGCATTGATCTGTACCCCAGCAGCAGTTACCCTCCCAGCATGTAGGACTGTGTACCCCACCCCAGTGCATTTATCGGCAACACTATGTTATATTTCTGCCCAGTGTGGGGAAATTTGCAGCCCGTTCTGGAACTGACAGGATGTACAGCTCCCACCCATTTACAGCTCCATATCTCCATTGTTGCCCTGACAAGGGCGTGCTGTGTATGTGAACATCACTGTCAGAGAGAGATAGCGGGGGAATCAGTTTAAATATCACCACATGGGAGGGGCTTGGGGTATAGACAGAGAGGGGGAGACTGAGAGACAGTGTCATGGAAGGATGTGTGCCCAGGTTTCAGTATGCAGAAATGTAGACACTTCGATAGCATCTTGTAACATGAGCCTGTCTTCCCAGGAAAGATGGGCAAATTGGATATATGAGCATTTGCACTACAGCTTTGTAAATGGGAGTTGTTTCAACAGAATCTCTGATTCACTGGGCTGATTCAAACAAAAAACTGTCTCAGTGACATTTTCCCTTCGTCTGACAGAGCGATTATCTGCACGATGCTGAGCTAGTTTCCTGGTGCTGTCGGCTCAAACTCACCTCATTAACAACCCAGCTCACCCCATGGTGTCCCTCTCATTCAATACCAGCCCGATTCTCCCACCCATCATGACTGGAGGTACTCACCATCTCCCGGGTGACCCTGGATATTCATCGTTCCCTGACACTGGGGCAATCTATAAAAGGCCAATGAGCACACGGTTGCGCTTTCTCAGTTCGGAGCTGCCCTGTGCAGTTTACCCTGAGCATGGGGGATAAGGCAATTACACTGCGGTTTGCCAACAGGGGCTCGGAGGTCCTGGTGGATGGGCTAGTACAGAGGGGCACCATTCTCTTCCCAGAGGGTCCACACCACCTGACCAACTGATCATGGTCTGAGCTCCCCACCCAGCTCAGTGCAGCATCTGGGGTCTGAGGTAATGCCCAGCAATACAGGACAAGCATCAATAACCTTCCCCACTCTATCAGGATAAAGGTCACTCTATTCTGTCTGCTCCCTCACACTCACTGTATAACAGGTAAAGCACCATCCCACCCCGCCGTGATCGCTCTCTCCCTCTCTCTCCCACTCTCTATCCCTCTCTCTCTCTCCCTCTGTCTCTCCCCCTGTCTTCCTCCTCCCTCCACTTTACACCCCCCCCCCCACGTTAATAACACTGCATGGATACAACACTATGGACTGATTCCCTCCAGCCCCCTCACCATGTCCCCGTCCCCTTCACCTAAACCAGCACTAACAGTAGGGCCACCCACTCCCACTCTCACTCCCTCCCTCCCTTTCTCCCATTCCAGGAGAAACAGCCTGGAATAGGTCAGAAAGAGCCAAGCCGGGTGGTGGAGTGCCCGATATCCGTTCCCTCACCCCCTGCCCCCGCCATGTGGGGAGGACCCTGGTACGAGTCGGAGAGGACCGGGACGCCTTGTGTGGAGATTCTGAAACATCCACGTCACACCGACCGAGTAAGGAGCAATGTTCAGCGAAGGGCAACTCTCACTTTAAACCCACTGGCAGCTCTGTTTCCCCCTGGCACAACATAGAAGCCGTGGCCCTGATGCCATCTCCCTTTTGTGTCGAGCTATTACAAATGGAATCCCCATGGTCTCGGTGGGCAGGAGGGTGGGCTCACAACACATCCTCACCACCGCCTCCCAGGAAGGGAGCACAGAGACTCCCTCATACACCTCCTCCTGTAAACAGCTCAGATACTGAAACTAGTCTGTGATAGTTCGTGCTCTCCCCACTCGTCCTGATATCTTCAACAATCTGTGCTCATATACACCCAGCGCTCTCTGCTCATGCAACCCCTTTATTACGGTACGGTATTAAACTGCCTTTCAATGTTATTCCTATCACAGTCTATCACCTCACACTGCTCTGCATTGATCCCCATCTGCCTTATAACTGAACACTACACCAACGTGTCACTGTCCTGTTAGAGTTCCACACTCTCCTCCATAGACTTCAGAGTTCTTCCAGGTTCGGTGCCATCTACAAACATTGAGATTGTTATCGTGTCACAGACCCCATGAAACAACTGAAATCCTGCCCTACACACACAAGTCTGAGCAAGTGAAATACTGATATATTCCCACGGACAGAGTCGAAAAATGACATACTGTCAATGGAGCAACAGAAGTCCTGACACATACCAGACAGAGTAGATGAAATATTGACAAACCACAGAGCAAGAGAAATCCGGTTAGGTCCCACTTATCCACTTCATCAGTGTTTAATGTGATGAAGTTGAAAGTGTGTACTGTACTTTTAAGAGAGGGAATGCTGTTCTGAACTGAGATCTTACAAGCTCCTGTGATATGAGAGGATGGCAGACCCAGAAACAGTATATTGCTGTAGAGCTGGAGTCGGGTAATAAGCAGTTAAGAGAAAGGGGGTCGCTGAGTTGTGAATAGTTGATGGAAAATGTTCACTTTCAGAGTGAAAAAAATAAATTGATGTTTTTATTTAAACAGTGGAAGTTGGCGGATCTGTCCCATATATTTTAACAGTTTACGAGGCGCATTGAGCATTTCTTTGTGTCATTGAAGTTCCCAGATGAGCTTCCCGCCGTATCCTCACCATCCCCATGTGTGGATCTGTGCACCTCCACACACATCATCTATTGTATCCGCTACACCCGATGTGGCCTCATCTATGTTGGGGAGACAGGCCGCCTACTTGTGGAATGTTTCAGAGAACACCTCTGGGACAGCCGGACCAACCAACCCAACCACCCCGTAGCCCAACACTGCAACTCCCCCTCCCACTCCAACAAGGACCTTGGACTCCTCCATCGCCTGACCATGGCAACACGACGGTTGGAGGAAGAGCGCCTCATCTTCTGCCTGGGAACCCTCCAACCACAAGGGATGAACTCAGATTTCTCCTGTTTCCTCATTTCCCCTCCCCCCACCTTGTCTCAGTCAAATCCCTCGAACTCAGCACCACCTTCTTCCTGACCTCTCCGCCCCCACCCCACTCCGGCCTATCATCTTCACCTTGACCTCCCTCCACCTATCGCATTCCCAACGCCCCTCCCCCAAGTCCCTCCTACCTATCTTTTATCTTAGCCTGCTGGACACACTTTCCTCATTCCTGAAGAAGGGCTTATGCCCGAAACGTCGTCCTCCGAAACGTGAGGACTGGCGATGCTGCCTGACCTGCTGCGCTTTTTCAGCAACGCATTTTCAGCTCTGATCTCCAGCATCTGCAGTCCTCACTTTCTCCTCGGGTAATAAGCATTTAAGTGAAAGAGGGTCCCAGAATTGTGAATTTTTGATGTAAA
This sequence comes from Chiloscyllium punctatum, assembly GCF_047496795.1. NCBI lineage: Eukaryota > Metazoa > Chordata > Chondrichthyes > Orectolobiformes > Hemiscylliidae > Chiloscyllium > Chiloscyllium punctatum. Next base: position 69,512,502 of record NC_092751.1, on the reverse strand, counting down.
ATGTTCACTTTCAGAGTGAAAAAATAAATTGATGCTTTTATTTAAACAGTGGAATTTGGGAGTTCTCTGTCCCTCATATTTTAACAGTTTACGAGGCAAATTGAGCATTTCTTTATGTTTCATTTAACTTACCAGATGAGCGTCACGCCATGTCCTAACAATTCATGTCAGTGTATGTGTGTGTCTCTGTGCGGGGCAGGTCTGGCAGTCTCTGTGGTGCTTAAAGTGATGCAATGCCACCATCTGCTGGCTTCCCCGCGCCACTGCAAGGCATTTGCAGAGGGTGAAAACCAACAGGGATTCATTCAGAGAGGGGGAGGGAGAGAGCAGCTGCTCACAGCACCATCCAAACTGATGTCTTATCCATGTACTGATCTAAATGTCCTTTAAACGTTGTAACTGTCCCTGCTTTCACCACTTGCTCATTCCACACACAAGCCAGATTCTGTCTAAAATAATTAACTCTTATGGCTTTTGTAAATCTTTTTCCTCGCCCCTTAAAATATCCCTCAGTTTTGAATCCCCAACTCTAGGGAAAAGACATCAGCCCTTCAGCTTATCTGTACCCCTCGTTATTTTGTAAACTTCTGTGAAGTTACCCCTTAACCTCATCCTCTCCAGTGAAAAAAGTCCCAGCATACCCAGCCTCTCCTTATCGCTCACTCCCTGCATTCCCAACAACATCCAAGTTCATCTGTTCTCAATCCTCTCCAGCTTAATAATATCAAGGTCAATAATATCAAAGTATTTTCTAAGTGTATTTTCTAAGGGTAGGGGAGACCAAAACTAGAGGGCATAGGTTTAAGGTGAGAGGGGAAACATTAAAGCGACCTAAACGGCAGCTTTGTCACCCAGAGGCTGGTGTGCCTATGGAATGAGCGGGCAGGATGACCAGACTGGACACGGTATTCCAGAAGAGGTCTCACCAATGTCCTGTACAACATGAACATGACATCCCCATTCCGATACTCAAAGGGTCTGACCAATAAAGACAAGTGTGTTAAACACCTTCTTAACCACGCTATCTATATGAAATGCAAATGTTAAAGGACTATACCTGACGGCCGAGGTCTCTGTTCTACAACACTGCCAAAGGCTCTACTTTTAATTGTATAGGTCCTGCTGTTGTTTAATTTACCAAATCCAGTACCTCGCATTAATCCAAACTAAACTCCATCTGCCACCCCTCAGCCCAGTGTGTGATATTACTGCCACTTCATCCTCCCCCTTCAATTTTAAAATGCCCATCCCCCTCTCCAGGAGGCCTGCACACTCCGGCCTTGATTTTCACAAAGACCCTGAGCTTGGTTTGCCTTGTGTGGTTAGGGGGAGGAGGGACAGATTGCAGACACAGTCAGTGGAGAGGAGAGGCTGGACAGTCATCACCGGTCAGGAAGAGGGGAGTCGCACGTTAGAGTTGGGTAAGAGTGATCGGTGTTTTGTGACCAGAAATTAAGCTCTTCCTTCGTCTCTGCTGTTCAGTAATAAATATCCATTTGAGACCCTTCATTGGGCAGAGTGTGTCTGCAGGATTTCTTTCCAAAATATTGCAGACTACAGATAATAGCGATTAATCAATGGCATAGCACGTCACTCAATATCCTACAGTTGAGACAAATATCTTGCACTTGTTTAACAATACAAAGTGTTTTGTGTAATTCAGTAATGGTAACCTGATTATAATAAATCCACACCGAACTGAAAGTGGGCACTAAAATATGACCCAAAATCTGGGTATAGTAGTGTAGTGGGTAGTATCCCTGTCTCTGAACCAGAACTCTGGATTTGATTCCAATTCCTGCGCTTGTGTGGGAGTGTTCCTAGCTCTGAACTATAAGGCCTGGATTTAAGTCCTGCCTGTTGCAGAGGTATGTCCCAGCATGTCAGAACAGGCTGATGAACAAACACACAGGAGAATACTGTGACAGCTTTATGGGTATTGCTAAGTGATGCTAGTGTCCCTACCTCTGGGCACAAAGGTCTCGGTGTAAATCCCACAGAAGTTTCTCATGATACATCTGAACAAACTGAGTAAAATGGATTTAGAATTGTGACTTGATCGATAAGGGAGTGGTGTCAGTATTGAATTTCAGAATTTAGGCCCGGGAGGACTTAAAGTACAGCGATTCGTGTTGATTGGAGTCACATTTCGCAGCAGTAGTGGTTTATAATATCAAAATGGCCATGGATAGGGTGAGTAGTCAGGGTTTGTCCCCAGGTTAGGGGCGTCCAAAACTAGAGGGCATTGTTTGAAAGTGAGAGGGCAAAGATTTTGATGAGGCCTAAAGGGCACCATTTCACACAGAGGGTGGTGTGCGTATGGAATGAGCTGCCACAGGAAGTGGTGGAGGCTGGTACAACTACAGAATGTAAAAGGCATCTGGGTACTGACAGACCTGCCGAGCTTTTCCAGAAATTTCTGCATTTGTTAAAAAATGCAGTCAGTTTAACACAGGTATTCTGAATAAATTAAATATTTTATTTTTTAATGACGCAGGGCAATGTAAACATATTTCAAATCAGTCGAGACCACTTTCTGCTAAGGGTATGACTCTGTGTATGACAGTAGCAATGATGCACCTACATGGAACAGGGAATGTGATGGAGACATAGTTTGGACAATGTACAAGGAGACCTCACATGGTCCAGTTTGGGAGAGGACGACATTGCTGTGTGATTCAACTCAGAGAGGGAGAAAATGTAACCTGCCTGAGAAGGAACGGCCTATTGCACTCTCTCTCCTTAATTCTTCCTCATCACAGCAATGTGTGCAATCTAAAAAATAAATTCTACAGTCATCGTTACTTTTATAGAATCACTGCAGTGTTGAAACAGGCCCTTCGGCCCAACAAGTCCATACCAACCTTCACAACCCATTTCCCTATATTTGCCCCTGACTAATGCACCTAACCTAGAATTCCCTGAACACTACGGACAATTTAGCATTACCAATCCACCGAACCTACACAGTTTGTGGGAGGAAACTAGATCACCCATTAAATGCTCACACAGATAAGGGGAGAATGTGCAAACTCCACACAGACAGTCAACCAAGGCTGGAATCGAACCCAAGCCCCTGGTGCTGTGAAGCAGCAGTGCTGACCACCGTGCTGACCACCGTGCTACCCTTTGGGTGATCCTGCCCAGAATTCACTGGAATCTCCTCAGTGCCTAAAGCAAAGGGAATTCAGCCAAATCCAACTCTCCCAGGATGAAATCCCATTATTAGCAGCTGTGTGTGTACAATATGTTCAGAAGCAGAATAACGTTTTGGACAATCTCAATTTTTACTATTGTCATGAGTTCCAATAATATCTGGACAAAGTTATTTCAAATTAAATTGCAGAAATTTTGTTAATCTGTGTGTGTTTGTGTGTGTGTGTTTGCATGTGTGTGTTTGTGTCTGTGTATGTGTGCGTTTGTTTGTGTGTTTGTGTGTGTGTGTTTAGAAAGGGAAATATTAGACCATAAGACATAGGAGTGGAAGTAAGGCCATTCGGCCCATCGAGTCCACTCAGCCATTTAATCATGGCAAATGGGCATTTCAACTCCACTTACCCGCATTCTCCCAGTAGCCCTTAATTCCTTGTGACATCAAGAATTTATCAATCTCTTCCTTGAAGACATTTAGCGTCCCGGCCTCCACTGCACTCCGTGGTAATGAATTCCACAGGCCCACCACTCTCTGGCTGAAGAAATGTTTCCGCATTTCTGTTCGGAATTGACCCCTTCTAATTCTAAGGCGTAACGGAAACAATTTCTTAGCGTCCACCCTTTCCAAGCCATTGATTATATAATTGCAATACCCAAACAGTTTGCCATTCATCTTTCCATCATAGTTTGAGTAACTTTGCTCTGGATCATAAACGTGTTGTTTTAGCAGATTATAGAAACTAGCCTGACTTGTTCCTAAAACTGACAATGACCCAGTCTGAGACCGATATTATCAGCCATATCACTAACCTGGTTACATTTAATATTTGTTGTGAGCAGTGGAGGTGTGGGACTAGAAAAGGAAACAGTGACCCCAAAAAGCCGGGGAACTATAGACCGGTGAGCCTGATGTCAGTGGTGGGTAAGTTGTTGGAGGGGGTTCTGAGGGATAGCATTTACATACATTTGGGAAGGCAAGGGCTGATCTGGGTAGACAACGTGGCCTTCTGCATGGGAAATCATTCCTCATTAATTTGATTGAGTTTTTTGAAGAGGTGACAAAGAAGGTTGATGAAGCCAGTTTGGTAGACGTTGTCTATATGGACTTCAGCAAGGTGTTCATTTAAAGAACAAAGAGCAAAGAAAATTTACAGCCCAGGAACAGGCACTTCGCCCTCCAAGCCTGAGCTAATCCAAACGTAATGTCTAAATCAGTCGCCCAATTCCTAAGCACATGTATCCCTGTACTCCCCACCTACTCATGCATCTGTCCAGACATATCTTAAATGAATCTACCGTGCCTGCCTCTACCACCTCTGCTGGCAACACGTTCCAAATGCCCACCATTCTCTGTGTGAAGTACTTACCATGTGTCTCCCCCTTAAACATTTCAACTCTCACTTTGAAAGCACGACCTCTCGTTATTGAATCCTTCACCCTGGGAAAAAGCCCGTCTCTATCCACCCTGTCTATACCCTTCATGATTTTGTAAACCTCAATCAGGTCCCCCCTCAATCTCCTTTTTTCTAGTGAAATTAAACCGAACTCACTCAGCCTCTCTTCATAGCTGGTATTTCATTCTGATTGTTAGACAGATGAGTAAGGTTTGGTCACAACGGATACAGAGGAAGCTAGTCACAATTGCCTTGAAGGAAGAGGGATATTTTTCAGACTGGAGGCTTGTGAGCAGCAGTGTGCTGTAAGAATCAGTACTGAGTTCACTGCATTTCATCATTTATGTAAAGGATTTAGATGTGAATATTGTGGCCATAGTTAGTAAGTTTACAGATGACATCAGAAAGGTGGTGTAGTAGATTATTTCAGAGTACAACAAGACCGCAATTATATGGGACAAAGGGGCAAGGAGTGACAGATGAAGTTTAATTTAGATAAATACGAAGTTTTGTATTTTGTGAACGCACACCAGGGCAGGATTATCCACTTAATGATAAGGTCCTGGGGCGTGTTGTAGAACAAAGGGGTACTGCAGGTATATTGTTCCTTGAATGTGGACTCGCAGGTAGACAGAGTGGTGCAGAACACATTTGGCACATTTGTCTTAATCAGTCAGAGCACTGAGTATAGGAGTTGTGGTGGGATGTTGTATCTGTACAGGATGTTGTGAGGCCACTTTAAGAATACTGCGTACAACTCGGATTCCTGCAGAAATAACTTACCCGGATGTTCCAGGACTGGAGGTTTGAGCTTTAGTGAGAGGTTGATTAGGTTGTGGTGCTTTCTCCTGGAGTGTCAGAGGCTGAAGGGTGACATTATAGAGGTTTATAAAACCATCAGGGGCATGGATATTCTGAACAGCCATGTTCTGCTCTCCAGGATAGGGGAGTCCAGAACAAGAGGGCATAGGTTGGAGGGGACAGGCCGAATGATTTAGAAGGGACATGAAGGTAAATGTTTCTCACAGAGAGTGGTGTGTGTACAGAAAGTGTTGTCAGAGGAAGTGCTGAAGGCGGTTACAATCGCACATTTAAAAAGTATCTAAAAGAGGAGAGATATTTACCAAATGCTGGCAAATGGGACTGGATCAGATTTGATATCTGGTCGGAATGAACAGATTGGACTAACGGGTCTGTTTCCATTCTGCATGACTGTCTGATTCTATAAGAAGAATGTTGAATAATTCTGAAAGGACCTTTCAAGTGGGAATTCTCTTCACTGGAAGTTTATTGTGTTTCTATGTTCACATTGATTGAAAGCTGCATTAGTTAAATATTTGACAGAGAAGTGAGTCATGCATAATGGGATATAGACAGGAAAGTGGGGCTGAGACCACAACCTGATCAGCCACAATTTTAGTGCCTGGTGGAGAAGGCTCAAAGTATCTAATGACCCACTCCTGCTCCTCAGTCCCATGTTCCTGTGTTCCATTCAGCCCCTCATAACTGCTAGACAGGGACAGTTGGAGGCCACTTACTCGTATAATCTGGTACACAGAAACAAAGGAGACCATTCAGCCTCTCAATACTGTCCCACACGGTTTGAAGTGATTTGGGAAAAGTAATTGGAAAATCCAGGCACAGGTATGAAAGAGGCCCCTCATCTCTCTTCACAGAGCTTCTCCTCTCTGCAACTTGTGCTTCAGTTGTTCGACATGTTGTACACCCAGATTCACTGTTAATACAGCCCCCATACCTCAACCAGAATTGGATCACAAAATCCTCTGGTGTCCCTGACTGCAATATTCAGTAATTGCACATTCATGAAAATAACACCCACTAACATTCCAATATCAGAATGGGAGAACGTCAGAAACAGGCATGTTGTTCACACCCCAAGCCTGCCTTGCCCTTCACTAAGATCGTGACTGATCTGCTCTCGGTTTCAAATCCTCTTTCAAACCCAATTCCTCATAGCCCTCAACTCTCTGTCAGGTCAATATCCATCTACCTCCTCTTCAAATACTTTCAGTCATCTAGCTTCCCGAACACTATTGAGAACAGAAATCCTGACATTCAATCCCACCTGTTTGAAGAAAACACTTGCTGCTCCTATATCATGGTGTATTGATATGAACAAAAGAGGTTGAGACAAGGGTTCAGGTAAAAATGACTGGCGCTAATATCAAGGCAGTGGTTGACTTCTGTTGACATCAAGGATCTTCACAAAACTGAACTTAATGGGAATCAGAGTAAACTCTCCACTGTTTGGAGTCAAACATGACACAAAGGAAGGTGTTCATCATCTCAGTCCTGGGTCAGCTCGGTGGGACAGCCTCAGGGTAGCTTCCTCTTCACAAACAGCTTCAGCTGCCTCATCAATGTCTCCCCGCCCCCACCCTCCCCACCATAAGATCAGAAGTGGGGATGGTCACCGAAGATGCCACAATGTTCAGAACATTTTGTTCCCCCCTCAGCTCCTGAGCTGGTCTTTGTCCATGTGCAGCAAGACCCAGACTCCATTGAGACTTGTGCTGTTAAATGGTCCGTAACATTCATCTTCCAGCGCCTCGTGTCACTGCACATTGCCACAGTAAAACAAGAGTTCATTCAGCACCTCACGCTTGTTTCACAGGAATATGAGGAAGTCGTTCAGCCCATTGACCCTGTTGGAGATGAACAGGGACAGCCCATTCAGTGCCTCCAGCCTATTACTCAGGAAGAGAAGGAGTCCAGTGTGATGGACCACACCAGAGCCCCTCGAAAATATTTGAAGGCGGTCACCTAGACCAAATATTTTTTTATTTTAAAGGGAATATAAAGTGACTGTTCCAGATGCAATGTGACAGGTCAAACTACTCGGTGTGAAGCTAAACACTATTTATTGAAACGGGAAAGATAAAATGAAAGCAAAGGAAGAGGAATTTAGAAAATCTTAATTCCATTAGACAAGTTAACAGAATAACAATTCTAGGAACTATTACTAATGAACTGTACCCATATAGGAAAATCCCAAAAACACAGCCCCTTTCAGAAAGGAAAATTCAGACACAGATTGTCACAAACATTTCTCTAATCCGGGAATTAAAAACAGCACCAAGAGAAAATTCAGAGAGAGTAGCACCCAGGAGATAGTCACTGAAGATTCCAACTCTGTGCAGACCCCAATAGTTTCTGATACTACTGAGAAACCAAAACCCAGAGAGCGTAATTTGTGAGAGCTGCCCACACCCATTCAGGCTGCATTAAAATAAACACAAGACCTTCCTAGTTGTTTACTCAGTGGTCTTAACTAACCAGTTTGGTAACGATCATTCAATCTCTCTCTGAAAAGAAACCAGGACAAAATAACCTCTCAAAGCCTGCAGCATCATCACACTTGTCAGTACATCGAGGTGTCAAACAGGAACTAGGGGTAACCCAATCAGGCCCTTGGTCCTGTCCAATCGCAAGAGGAAGAAGCCATTCAGACCCTTGAGTCTCTTACACAGGAACAGGAGGAGGCCATGCAGCCCCTAAAGCCACTTCCACAGCAACAGGAGGAGGCCATTCCCCCCTCAACGCACTTTCAAAGGGACAGAATGAGGTAATTGATGCTGATTCCTAATGAATGGCTTATGCCCAAAACGTGGATCCTCCTGCTCCTCTGAGCTGCCTGACCATCTGTGCTTTTCCAGCAATCTACTGTCTACTACAATCTCCAGCATTGGCAGTCCTCACTGTCTCCAGATTGATGCTCCAATATGATGAACAAGTGGAGCAGATGCACATTAGTGCACAGACAGACTGCTCCACGTTGTTCCTCCTGGCTCCGTTGCTCATGATAAACACGTGGGACTTTAACGTGGTTTTCTAGTGGTGAGGAGGGAAGCCATATGTCTTCTGTGAAGTCTCAAGAAGGCACCTTCCATCTCTGAGAAGCCAGCCTTTCTCTATGCAGGGTGGAAGCTGGTGGGAGTGGTTACCTGTTTCAGATCGAAGGTATTATGGCTGATGTTGGGGATTGTGAACAACATGGCGTTCAGTACGGGTTCACATGCCAACAGCACAATAACATGGGGAGAGTTAATTTAGGCATATAAACTGTTAGGAAAGTCACTTTAGACTGATGAATCGTCTCTCTGTGTTCAAATAATGCTGATCTTTCTCATGTTGATCTTGTTGCGTGTTTCTCCTGTTCAGTGTAACCTGTGTGCCTTACTCTGTCCAAGTCTATTTCCACCCTGTGATCTGTCTGTCCATGCTTACTATGATCTGCCTCCACTGCTCATAAATAAAGTGTTTCCATGTACTGAGGAACACGTGACAATAAATCAGATCAATCAATCCTGAGTAAAGTATGGAATTTCTCACCCTATCAATGTGTCTTTTGGAAATATACCTGCTACACCTCGTGTTTCAGCATCACCATTTCAGATTTTACAGCTCTGCAGATGAAACTCTCAGGTTCTTCACTCTACCCTCATGATACTGCCATCTGTATCTGTGGTAAGGAGATCATTCCTTACAAAGGAGATCAAATCTGTAGAGAGTGCCCCAAATGCTCTCTCAGCAAGGCTCTACAACAGCAGGAGGATGGCTTTACTCATGTACTCGAATCATCTTACAATGAAGGACAGCATACCATTGTCTGCACCCATTACGTACACAGGGTTTGATTCGGAGCAGTCAGCATAGATTTGTGAGTGGGAGATCATGCTTCCCAAATTTGTTAGTGTTCTTTGATGAAGTGTTGAAGAAGGTTTACGAGGACAGAGCTGGAAATTTAGTCTCTATGGATTTCAGTAAGGCCTTTGATAAGGTTCCACATGGCAGGCTGCTCTGGAAGGTTCCATCACGTGGAATTCTGGGTGAACTGTCCAATCGGATACACAGTTGGGTTGATGGTCGGAAGCAGAGGGTTTAGTGGAAGGATGATGGTCAGACTGAAGGCTGTGTCCATTGCTGTTTGTTATCTATGATTTGGTTGAGAATGTACAAGGTATGATTAGTAAGTTTGCGGATGACACTAAAATAAGTGGTAGCGTGATCAGTGAGGACGTTTATCAGAAATTGCAGCAGGACCTTAATCAGGTGGGGATGTGGGCCGAGAAATGGCAAATGGAATTTAATATAGATGTGTGAGGTCTTGCATTTTGGAAACTCAAATCAAGGTAAGAGTTTCACGGTGAATGGGAGGGTCTTAAGGGGTGCAGTGGGCAGAGAGACCTTGGTTTTCACGGGCACGGTTCCCTGAGAGTGGAGTCACAGGTAGACAGGGCAGTGCATAAGGCTTTTGGCACATTGGCCTTCATCAGGCAGGACATTGAGGATAGAAGTTGGGATGTTATGTTGCAGTTAAACAGGAATTCGGTAATGCCGCAGTTGGAGTATTGTATTCAGTTTTTATAACCTTGTTATAGGGAGGATGTTATGAAATTAGAAAGCGTGCAGAAGAAATTTACAAAGACGATGCCAGGACCCAATGGTCTAAGTTATAGGGAGAGGTTGGACAAGCTAGGACCTTTTCTTTAGCGTGTAAGAGACTGAGGGAGTCCTTATAGAGCTGCATAAAATCATGAGGGGTATGGATCGGGTTAATGCTCACAGTCTTTTTCCAAGGTGTACAGAATCGAGGAGTGGAGGGGATCAGTTTAAGGTTAGAGGGGAAGGAATAAAAGGGAACCTGAGCGGCCACATCTTTACACAGAGGGCTGGTACATGGATGAGCTGCCAGCTGATGTGGTTGGTGGTGGGGCGGGGGGTGGGGGTGTACATTAACAACATTAACAACATTTCAATGCATTTGGATAAATATGTCGATAGGAAAGGACTGGAAGGATATGGGCCAACTGCAGGGAAATGGGGCTAACGTGGATGGACATTTACAAGGTGAAGATGAACCCCTCTGTAATTAAAACCAAACACCCAGAAAAGCTCGCCTCACCTCCTAATCTGTTAAAATATGAGTGACACCGATCTCCTCTATTCCACAATTTAAACAAAAATTAACAAGTTTGTTTCTTAACTTTAATAGTGAACACTAAACAACAACTATTGACAAATACAAGCCCCTCTTTTCTTAGCTACTTAATATCTGACTCCAACTCTGTGAATATATGCTGTTCCAACAGCCCACATATAAAACATTACAATCTCAAGAGCACACAGTCTCCATCTTCCCCGCTGTGTTCACTCTTCCAGCTGCTGATCTCCCCGGGTCATTTTTTTTTATTGCAAGTAGGTTTAGATGAACATGTGTCTTTGATAGAGAGTGTTTGAGCTGGCCAGTTAGCACTCCTGCTCTACAGCAGTTGCTCTACTGTTGGATGGCAGTAGCTCTCCCACGAGTGTTCAAAATGCTGGGTATGTATACTCCCCATGATATAGTAATTCTCATAATTTGGTTGCTTACCAGGTGTCCAAACAATAATATTCAAATTCCATTGGCTTCTGGTTTACTGAGCGTTATTTAAACTCTTTGGTTGCATTTGAATGGCTGTCAAAACAGCAACCAAAACTCAGGTATCCAGTTCTCAGCTAATGGTGACATGTGGAACAGTTTGACCTTTAGCTGGCATCTGTGGCTTTAATTTCTATTCGGCAAAACCCGTTCTGTTTTAAAGTACTCTACATGTTTTTGGCTTCACAACATCTCCCCGCTTCAGAAAATAAAGTGAACCAGCAGAATGAAAAGATGACTACATTTCTTCTCCTCTAATTTTAAATCCCAATTTTATGAAATACAAAAGTATTTATCTCAGTTATATCATTCATATTAATTCTGCACACCATTATAACACTGGAATAACACTAAATCTTATCTACTCTTTTTCCTTTAAATCCGCGATAACACATCTGCTATCACATTGTAGGAGCCGCAGCATGTACCTTTTGTAAGTTTAAAGTCAGGAAGGTAAAACTCCAATGAAATAGTCTCATATTCTGGACTTTAACTATTCCAAAAAATGCGAGAGATTTGTCATTGTCCAAAACCATCTCCGACAATGTGTTTGTCATATACACGTTAAAATATTGTCAGGCCAGTGCGAAACATAATCATTCTTGTTCAATAATGGAGATTTTGTATCTTTGTTCTGGTGGATATTGAGTTTTTTCGACAAGTAGCCAAATAGCCATTCAGTTCCATCATCATCTTTCTGTATCAATACATCTCCGACCCCGATATCCCGAGCATCAAACACAATTTTCAAAGGGTTTCAGAATATTTGGTGGAGCTAAAATGGGTGATGTGATTAATCCTGCCTTAAATTTCTCAAATGCCTCCTGGCATTGTTCTGTCAACCACAATTCTGTGTTCTTCTTTCGTAAATCCATCAGTGGTGCCAATACGCTGCTGAAGTTTGGAACAAACTTCTGATAGAATCCACTCAGTTCCAAAAATTGAAGCACCTCTTTCTTCGAGGATAGTTGTGGAAATTCCTCAAAGCCCTTCGTCTTTGTGTTCCATGGAGTCAATCTTCCATGTCCAATGTAATGTCCCAAGAACGTCACCTTTGCCTTCGCGAATTCTGTTTTCTTTAAGTTTATTACCAAGTTTGCTTCTTGTTCAACATGATCTGTCAACTGTAACATGTGAGCTTTTAATCACTTGCTAAAGATCACCACATCATATAGATAAACTACACAATTTGTTCATCTGGCCACAGCTCTGTTCCTGAGTCATAAATGTGTCTGGAGCATTATTCATCCATATAAAATACTCTATAAAATTTTTTATCATCTCCAGTATCTTTACTAGATAGCTGAACTGACTCCACATTTTTTTTAATTTGAAAGGGGCCACCGAACCTGGCTTTGAAGTGATTACCTACCACTGGTGGCAACACTAATACGTCATCCCCACGGGATATCTTCAAAGTTTCAGAGTTTTTATCTGCCAGCTGCTTCACTCTATGTTGTGCTCGTCAGATACTATTCAGATATAGTATTTAGCAAACTCACCTACTCCATCTACTCTCTCCTTCACCTCACACACAGAATCCAAGTGTGAGATTTCCGACTTCGGTCCTGTCAATTTATATTTAATTAATTTCAAAGGACCTCTCAATTCATGTATGAATATTAACTCAAAGGAAGTAAAGTGTGTAGATTTATTTGGGGCATCTCTAATGGCAAACAATATAATGGGACACCTTTCTTCCAATCATTCGGGTATTCATAACAGTACGCTGTGAACATGGTCTTCAGCGTCTGATGCTAATTTTCCAAGACTCCCTGTGATTCAGGATGGGACGAACTTGATTTAAACTGCTGCATGCCGAAGCTATCCATGACTTCCTTAAACAGCTGAGCGGTAAAATGAGATCTTTGGTCTGACTCAATCTTACTGCCTAGCCCACAGCGAGTAAAGAAAGCTACCAACCCCTCCACCTCCCTTTTTATCATAACATTCCGTAATGGAATTGCCTCTGGAAATCTGGTAGACATATTCATTATGGTCAGCAAATATAGTTTTCCACTTCTATGTTAGGAAGCGGAGCTACACAATTAATCATAACCCACGTGAAATGTTCTTGGAATGCAGTAATTGGCAAGAAAGGTGCTGGTTTTATTCCTGCCCTGTTACTTACCTACCATTTGGTATGTATATCATGTGCAAAACAAACCCACGTCCTTGTGCATTCCAGGCCAGTGGAAATGCTTCTGAACCTTAGCCTGAGTCATCTGTACACCTAAGTGACCGCCTGCAGTTAGTATATGTGCTAGCCGTAACATTGTGTGCTACAGGTAACACAATGTGGTGTACTTCAGCCCATGTCCCTTCTGCAGTAACCTATCGGGGTCTCCATTTTAATGTTATGATTCTACCTTTAGGTTTTAACGTTCAACAATATATTCTGATTCCTTTTCTGTGTGTGTGCATGTGTATGTGTGTGTGAATGTGTGTGTATATATCTGTTGTAAGTCCATTAGCCTTTCTGGACTAAACCCCTCTGCCTGACCCTCTGCCTGTTCAGGTTTTTCCTGCACCGTGACATCAAACAGGGGGTCAGGTCACTGAGCATCAATTCAATTGTCTTTTTCTTTCTTCCTGCTGTAACTTATAACAGTGGGATCTTGTTACTACACACTCTGGAAAGATTCCTCGGTATTTTTCTTTTAACTCCCCGATTCCCTAGACTTCTGTTGGCTTCTCCACCACAAGGAGTACGTCTCCCACCTCGCCTCCTGCTAAATCGTTCCCAAGAACAAACTGTATTCCTGGAACTGACACTCTGTTACTCACTGTCACTGTTACTTCCCTAATCTTGATTTGGCATTCCATCCTGATGTTACATAAGGGAATGCTTAATTTCTGTCCCCATTCCACAATGTAACACGCTCTTGATTAACATGCCAGAAAGAGTGAAAAAAACTTTCATCTCTTACTATTAGAGGGTGAGAGAAAGTCAGGGGTGCAGATGCTGGAGATGAGAGTTGTAAAGTGTGGGGCTGGAAAAGCACAACACGTCGGCAGCATCCGAGGGGCAGGAGAGTTAACGTTTCAGGTATAAATCCTTCATCAGGAAAGTGGGGGGTAAGGGAGGGGGAAGGAGGTTGAGAAATAAATAGGAGGGTGGGGTGGAGCTGGGTGGAAGGGAGCTTGGAAGGCAATAGGTAGATGCAGGTGGGGTGTGATGGTGACAGGTCGGAGAGGAGGGTGATAGGACTCCTATCGGTGGTAGGACAGCTGGAACCCTCACACTGTACAGCATCAAAGTTGACTTCACCAAATTCCAAATCTCCCCTCCACCAACCTCTCCCAGATCCAACCGTTCAACCTCGTACTGCCCTCTTGAACTGCCCTAACTGGCCAGCTTCCTTCCCACCTATCGACTCCACCTTACCCTCCGACATATCACTATCACTCCCACCTACATCTTCTTATTGCCTTCCCAAAGACCCTCCCACCAGCCCAACTACTCCCCTCGTATTTATCTTTCTGCCCCATTGTCCCCCTTCCATGTTCCTGACGATGGGTTTCTGCTTGATATTCGATTGTCCTGCTGTTTGGATGCTGCCTGATCTGTTGTGCTTTTCTGGCGCCTCACTTCTCAACTATTAGAGACTGAGCAGATCCCATATCTCACAAAATTATAACTTCTTGTCCTTCTCCCCCTCTTCTTTCTGAGTAAACTTTATCTACAGAGGTGAATTCTTTCGAGAGATCAGGCACTGTCTCCATACCCAGCCCTTGCCTAGGCTGTGCAATTTCCTGCAGCTCCTCGGCTCCACTTGTGGTAAAGTATTGTGCGCTGCTGTTCGCTTTGTAATGTGTGATCTTCCCTTCTCCCAATTTCTATCCCTCACAGGATGAAACTCCTGCCGAAGTTAAATATCATCTCATGCCCCAGTGCATATTTACCTGCCCTTTCTGCCGCGCTTCTCACTTCTTGAACTTTCGGTACATTCACATGAATTCTTACTATCTCTGGAAGTGAGTCTTTTAACTTCTCCAGCAAATTAATCTCCCTTCAAGCCTCATAGGTCTTATCCATTTTTAAGGCCAGCACCCATTTATCAAAATGACTGTGGTTACTTCTTTCAAACTCAATATAAGTCTGACCTGGTTCCGTCTCTATTTTTCTGAACATCTGTCTATATGCTTCTAGTACCAATTCATAACCAGTCAATATAGCCAATTTGACATCTTGATAATCTCCTGACCCCTCATCTGATAGCGCTGCACATACCTCACCAGCTGTGCCCACCATCTTAGTCTGAACTAGCATTACCCACAAGTTCACTGGACACGTCATCTGACTAGCCATTTTTTCAAATGAAATAAAAAAGGTTTTGACATTTTTGTCACCGAAATATGGCAAGTTATTAACATAGTTGTATACATCCCTATGTTCTCCCTTCATCTCCAACCTGTTAACTTAACTTTCTTGTCTAATTCCCAACTTCTGAATTTCAAATCCTCTCTCTCTTTCTTTTTCCTCTTTCGCTTTCTTCTCTCTCTATTTCCTTCCCTTTAGTTATCTTCTATCTCCAGTTGCCACATTTGCAATTTAAGTTTTTTCTAACTCCACTGCAGTTGCCTATTTCTCTGATACATCAAAGTGCTTGACCAACTCCATAACAATTTCAGCTTCCCTTTTCTCCCTGGTTAAACTCAATTCCAACCTATTTGCTAATTCTAAAAAAATGTCCTCCTTCTGTCCTTTTAAACTTCCTTGGAAAATTTGGGAACCTCTTTAGTAATGTTAAAAGCCATTTCCCTCACTTTTGATTTAATCAACCACAAGTAACAAAATTAAACGAATTTTCCCACTGGTTTTATTTGAAGATCAAAGTCACTAATTGCAATGAGTTGGAATTTGCTGGGACCTGTTGTATCTCAAATCTGTTCAAGTCGGTCCAAGTGCCACACGGCAAGGCCCCAAACTGTTATGACATCAATGTCGAACCCCTCTGTTAATTAAAACCACACACCTAGAAAAGCTTACCTCACATCATAATCTGTCAAAATGTGAGCGACAGAGAACTCCTAAATTCCACGAATGAGCAAAAAATAACAATTTATATGTATGCACGTTAGCTCGTTGAGCTTGAAGGTTTGTTTTCAGAAGTTTCGTCACCATGATCTCGGTGACATCATCAGTGAGAGTATCTGCTGAAGTGCTGGTGGTATGTCCCGCCTCTCTATTTATAGGTCTTGGTTTCTTAAGATGGGTGATGTCATTTCCGGTTATTTTAACAAGACAATGTCGACAGGATCTAAATTGATCCGTTTATTGATGGACTTCTGGTTAGAACGCCATTCCTCTAAGAAGGTCCTTGCATGTCTTAGTATGTGTGTGTGTTTTGTCCCAGTCAAAGTGATGCCCTTCTTTGTCTGTATGTATGGAACATAGTGATAGTGCGTCATGTCTTTTGATGGTCAGTTGGTGTTCATGTATCCTCATAATACGACAACAGGACAGTTTCAACGGTCGAAAAGTGATTTTATACACACTGTTTAATCAATGTTTGTGTGCAGTTAAGTAGCATTTTTCACACGTGCACAACACATTGTAAATGAACAACAGAGATACAGTTAACGAAAAATGATGCACATGATTTATAAAATTGATAAAACATTAAAACATGATTTGATCCTCTCAACGTTCCCTCCTTTTCTGGAATTCCGTACTCTACGCTCTCATTCTTACCAGGGTGAGTGCTCCAAATTCTTGATTCTCGTGTCCCAAATTATTCCAGTTAACACCCTTCTATATATTGGCCTGTTGGGTTCTTTCCAAAAGCTAGTCTCTGTCATATAATCGGAGATAAATATTCTGGCATCAGACTCAGCATTTGAACATATTACTCTGTTGTACATGCACTGTACCAAGGACCACAGCACACAGGCGTTGCCAAACCATTAGGGAATGTTCATCTACTTCTTTCGATCATGTAGTTTTCTCATTTTCCACATCTCCAGATCTATATCCTCTCTCTCGTTCTCCCTTTGTATCTAGTTAAGAAATCCACCAATTATTCTTCATGTCCCATCTCCCAAAACTCCTTCTTTCAGTTTATATCTAATGCTCTCTTCAAGATGTAATGTGGTTATAATTAAGCAATGTTAAAACCAAGACATGCGGGAGGAGCTGGCCAGAGTTAATTGGAAGGGGAGCTGAACAGGAAAGACCATGGAG
The DNA here is from genome assembly GCF_047496795.1 of Chiloscyllium punctatum. NCBI lineage: Eukaryota > Metazoa > Chordata > Chondrichthyes > Orectolobiformes > Hemiscylliidae > Chiloscyllium > Chiloscyllium punctatum. The sequence continues at coordinate 69,495,326 of NC_092751.1, read as the reverse complement.
CAGCATTGGGAGGAGGTTCTGAGGATAATTCGGAAGATAATACCAGAAATGCAACCCCAAGAAGATGAAACATACTCATGGGAGAACAAGGCAGCCATGAGTGATAATGCATCAATCCAAAAGAGAAAACATACATTGTGGTGAAGATGATTGGGAATCCAGAGAATTCATTGGTTCTGAAACTACATAAGGCTGGCATGACTGACACTACAGAGCTCTTAAAAGGAACAGAGGAAACACATTCACTATAAACACAGAAGATAGTATTTCTCAAGGAAAAAGATTCAGTTGAATTAAATATTTGCATTAAGATCAGTTAAATGCTTTTTGCGGAATTAGATTAGATTGCTTACAGTGTGGAAACAGGCTCTTCGGCCCAACAAGTCCACACTGCCCCGCCGAAGCGTAACCCACCATTACCCCTACATCTACATCTACCCCTTACCTAACACTACGGGCAATTTAGCATGGCCAATTCACCTGGCCGGCACATCTTTGGACTGTGGGAGGAAACCAGAGCACCCAGAGGAAACCCACGCCAACACGGGGAGAACGTGCAAACTCCACACAATTAGTCGCCTGAGGCGGGAATTGAACCCGGGTCTCCAGCGCTGTGAAGCAGCAGTGCTAACCACTGTGTCACCGTGCCGCCCACAATGTGTCACATTGGAAGCAAGACCCGGGAAGACAGATCCTCAGTAGAATGAGAGATTGAAAATAGAAGTATTTCCACATCAGAAACCAGGTCAGGTCACTGAGTACAGGGCTGATGGGTGAATGGGTGTCAGTGAGAATTGGGGAACAGACAGCAGAATTGCATTGCAGATATTGCAGCTCGAAACTGCGTATTCATGTAATGCTGTAGACCACAGCAGCAGGAGAGGCAGACCTGCATTCAACCACAACCTGTAACGTTTTGCCAGGGTAACACTTCAGTCTGTCATTACCATCAACACCATCTACGGCTCAGCGACGAGTGTGGGTGAACATGTCAGAGTCAGAATCACATGAACTTTAACCTGATGGTAACTCATTAAAGCTACCAGACTTGACCAACAGATCTGGTCGAAGCCCTGCAGTCCTGTCACGTTCAGTTATAAAATGGTGATGGATGATTAAACAAACGACTGGAGGCGAGGGCTCCACAATCATCCCCATCCTAAATAATGGAACAGACCTGCACATCAGTGTAAAAGAGAAGGATGTTTCATCTGCAGCATCCTCTGCCAGAAGTGTTGTGTCGATGATACACCTCACCCTCATCATGACGCCCACAGAATCACAGATGTCAGTCTTCAACCAATTTCAAAAGCTGCACGTGACATGAAGAAACAGCTGAACAGAGTAGATATGGCACAGGCAATGAGCCCTGACACCATTTCTGCGATAGGACTGAAGACTGGTGCGGCACAACAAGCTGTGTCCCTGGGGAAGCTGTTTCATTCCAGCTCCAACTCCGACATCTCCCTGGCAGTGTGGAAAATTACTCAGCTATGTCCCGCTCCCTAAGAGGGGAATTATTACAATCTGAACAATTACCACCCCCTCAGTTCCATCACGACAGTCAAATTGGTGGGAGTTCTTTTTGACAGAGCTGGCAAACAGCAGAGAAATAACCAGCTCAGTGTGGTTTCCAATAGGTTTCCATGTGGAGATGGTGCTGTTGTGGAAATGTCACTGGATTACTAATCCAGACCAGGCTAATGATCTGCCAGCGGATGCAAGTTAAAGGCAATTAATAAAATATCGAGATCTAAAATCTGGGGTCAGTAACAGTGACCTTGAAGCCAATATCGATTGTGAACAGAATTTCCTTCTCCAATGTACTTTTAGGAAGTGAATCTCCCATGATTTCCTGGGCTTGCCTAAAACTGACTCCAAAGACCCTGACATGTGATAAACATTTCAATGGTCTCTGATTCGGTCAAACAAAGCACTCATTTGTATCAAACTACTCCGAGGTCTGAAAGGATGAAACCGGACAGAACACCCGGCCTCTGCATCAATGTCGGAAAAGGGAATGGGAACACAGTCCTGTCGACCCTGCAGAAACCTCCTTCCTAACATCTGAGAGCTTGTGACAGCATTTACAGAGCTTTCCCACAGATTGCACAGAAACAGCGGTAAAGGAGTACGTCATTCAACACATTGAGCTTTCCCATGCTAGTTCATGGAAAAAAATCTCCTCAATGCACTTACCCCACACGATATACATATCCGTTAATGTGAGTAACCTTGGGAAGCTATAAAATAGGAAGTGCAGTCGTACATTTGGTCGATCGAGTTTGCTACCCAAGTCATTGTAATGTTGGTTAGCCCTTCATTTCCACACCGTACTCCTGTTCTCCCACCATCCCTTTACTGTCTCTAAATCCTGATCTATAATCAATGTCTCGGTTTCCAGGTGCGAGCGAATTCCCCAGCTTCACCAGTCAGTGAGTGCAGACATTTATTCTCATCTCAATGCAGAGTAACCTGCTTCCAATCTGACTCACCCTGTCAGAGTTTTGTATATTTCACTGAGATCTCCATTCATTTTCCTAAACCCCGTGGAATACTGGCCCAGTCTCCCCAATCTCTGCTCCCACAACAAGCCCGTACTCCCAGAGATCAGTCTGGTCATCCTTCACTGCTCTCCATCAATGTCAGGTTTGCCCTTTATTCGGTAAGGAGACCAAAAGTACACACAATAATGCACAATGTTCGGGATGATATCTCACCAAGCCTTGTACAGCTGCAGTAAGACACCCTTACTTCTGGACTCACATCCCCCTGAAATGAAGGTCAACACACCATTTATCTTCCTCACTGCTTTCTGTTTCTGCAATATTACTTTCAGCGTCTGGTGGACAGGGACATGCAGATCCTTTTTAATGTTGCAGCTCCCCACTTGGTGGGTCTGTGTACACTGGGCAGCGTGCCAATCTCCATGCCCAGTATTGACTTCTGGTTACAGAACTCACTGCACTGCAGGGGCCTCAGAGGTTTATGCAGAAGGAAACAACAAAAAGGATCATACGTCCCTTTGTAGATCAACATGTTTCAACCAATCCCTTTCAAATGGTAGGCTGCCAATTTATCGTTTCCACCAAAGGGCACACCGTCACCTCTATCCACATTGTTCTCCATCTGTCACATATTTACCCATTCACTCCATTTGTCTTAGTCTTCTCGGTGCTTTTTTACATCCTCCTTACCTACTCACAATCCCACATCCGTTAGTGCTGTGAGCTGGCTGGGATATATTGCATCTGATTCCAGTAACCAAATGTTTAAAGGGCATTGTGAACAGCTGGGCCCCATGCACCGATCCCTTCGACACCTCAGCAACCGTCCTCTGTTAATTTCAATTTTTTCTTTCTCGGAGTCACTGGCTGGGCCAGCATTGTCCTGACCCTAATTGCGAAGGTGGTGGTAATCTGCCTTGTTGAACCGCTGCAGTCCACCTGCTGCTGTTGACCTCCAATGCCATTAGGGAGGGAATTCCAGGCCTCTGACCCAGTGACTGTGAAGGAGCAGTGATATATTTCCAAGTCAGGATGGTGAATGGCTTGGCGTGGACCTGAAGATGACAGCATTTCCATACATCTGCAGCCTTTGTCCTTCTAGATAGATGTGGTCGTGAGTTGGGAAGATGGTCTCTCAGGATCTTTGGTGGATCATTTCATTGCAGCATATAGATAGTAAAGCACTGCTGCTGCTGCTGAGCGTTGATGGTGGAGCATTGTGGGTGAACGGACGGTCAAACTGGCTGCTTTGTCCTGGATGGTATAAAGCTTCTTGAGTGTTGTTGGGGCTGCACTCATCCAGGCAAATTGGGAGTCTCCTATTACACTTCTGACTTATGCATTGTAGATGATGGACAGACGTTTGGAAGTCAGGATGTGAGTTATTCGCCGCAGTATTCTTAGCTTCTAATCTGCTGTTATAGTTACTGTGTTCATGTGGCGAGACCAGTGAGTTTCGGAGTAATGATTACCCACCAGGACTTTGATACTGGGGGATTCAGTGATAGTAACACCATTGAAGACCAAGGGGCAGGTTAGATTGTAATTTGCTGGTGATGGTCATGGTCTGGCATTTGCGTGGCCTGAATATTACTTGCCACTTGTTAGCCTGGATACTCTCCAGATCTTGTCGCATTTGGACATGGACTGCTTCAGTATCTGAGGAACCACAAATGTTGCAGAACATTATACAATCATTGGCGAACATCCCCACTGCTGATCTTAAAAGGAAGCAGCCTTGAAGAAGTTTTCGGTCACTGCCCGAGGGACTCCTACAGACTTGTCCTGGAGCTGAGTTGACAGACCTTCATCAACCATGACCATCTTCCTACGTGTCAGGTATGATTCTAACCAGCGGGGAGTTTGCCCCTGATACCCATTGATTCCAGTGTTGCTAACGCCCCTTGATACCACACTTGGTCGAAGACAGCCTTGATTTCAAGGGCTATCACACTCACCCCACCTCTGGAATTCAGCTCTTTTGTCCATGTTTGAACCACGGTAATGAGGTCAGGAGCTGAGTGGCCCTGGTGGAGCCCAAACTGGGCGTCATTGACCAGGGTATTGCTGAGCAGGTGCTGATTAAAAGCACTGACACCTTCCACCACTTTACTGATGATCGTGAGGAGACTGATGGGGTGGAAATTGGCCGGATAGGATTTGTTCTGCTTTTTATATACAGGAGATACTTGAGGTAATTTTCCACATAACTAGGGAAATGTCATTGTTGTAACTGTATTGAAACAGTTTGGCTAGGGGAGTGGCAAGTTATGGAGCACATGTTTTCAGTACTGTTGCCAGAATGTTTTCAGAGTATGAACCATTTGGAGTATCCAGTATCTCAGACCATTTCTGGATATCGCGTGGACTGAATCAAATTGGTTGATGACTGGTAACTGGATCGTTGTGGACCACTGGAGGAGGCTGAGATGGATCATCCACTCAGCATTTCTGACTGAAGATTGTTGCGAATGCATCAGCCATATCTTATACACTGAAGTGCTGGGATTTACCATCATGGTGGAAGGGGTTATTTGTGGAATCTCTTCCTCCAGTGAATTGTTTAATTGTCCCCAACGTTTCTTGACTAAATGTGAAAGGACTTATACCTTACAGAATCATACCTTACAGACAATGTCAGGCTGTTGCTTGATGAGTCTGTTTATTTCTATTCACTGTTTCATTCCAGCTGTCCCAGTCTAGAAACATGGCCATACATTAGCCCCAATCCACTAAGATTTGATTTTGTAAACTGGGCTTGGAGCTTAACAAAAATTTTTTCTGAAAATCCACGTGTTTTACATCCATTGGTTCTCTATCATTTGTCTGCCAGTCTGTTTCTCAAACATAATTACCATTTCATAAATCTATGTTAGTGTTGTCTATGACCATTACTTCCAGTCCCAATAATTTATCCTCAACCATTTCCTTACTATGTTCTATGTTCCATGGGCTCTATCATTTTCCCACACCAGACTTGGTTTTCCTTGTATCGTTAGAAAGTTCTGTGAAGACAGAACGGAAGTAGTGGCTTCACAGTTTTGCCATTTCCCTGTTCCCCATTCTCCATTGTTTGGTTTCAAACCGTAAGGAAACTGCACTTTTTTTCTCATCTTTCTCACATTGACATAATTTAACAAGTTGTCACCGTTCACTCTGATCACCCTTGTGAATATACTCTTCAGAAACTCATCAATTCCTGCCTAAAACTGCTCAACAATTGACCTGCCACACCATACATTCACAGGAGCATAGACTCTGTGCCAACAGCAGTACAGCACGATTTATATTAGTTCCACTTCCCTACAGCAGGCCCATAGCCTAAAATGTTATTACACTTCCAAATGCTCATCTAAGTACTTTTTAATGATTGTGAGGTTACTCGTGATAATTCCCCTCTCAGGAAGTAATCCCAAAACACAATACCCTCGAGGTGAAAAAAAGTTTAAATCCTCTCTGAACCTCAAACTCTTCACTTTAAAAGTGTACTGGCTTGACCCTCTGACTAAAAGGAACAGCGGCTCTCTATCCACCCTTCCCGTGTCGCTCATAAACTTATCCTTCTGAATCACGGACCCCTCAGCTTTCTCTGCTCCAAAGTAAACAACATGAGCTTATCCAGCCCCTCTCCATAGCTGATATGATCCATCGCAGGGAACATCCTGGTGAATCACCTCTGCACCGTCTCCAGTACAATCACATCCTTCCAGGAATGTGGCTCCCAGAGCTACATACAGTATTCCATTTTGGACGAACCAAAGCCCTGTATTGTTCTTATAATCTACGCCCTGATTAGGGAAACACAATACACCAGGTCCAATTCTTAACTAGCCCATTAACCTGTCCAGTCACATTCAGGGATGTGTGGAGAAGGACAATCTGACCTTCCTAGTGTTCTGCCATTCGTTGAGTACTCTCCTGTCTGGTTCCTTCTCCCAAAGTGCATCACCTCATATTTATCAGGGTTACATTCTATCTGCCATTGATTTGCCCATTTGATCATTCTATCTGAATCTTCCTGTAACTTAAGGCCTTCCTCCTCACTGCTAACCACCCAGCCAATCTTTATGTCAAACATACACTTACTTATCACATCTCTCCCACTCTCCACCAAACCCCCTCCACGTTCAAATCTATAGTTTTTTTTATGAATGACACAAACAATAAGGGACACAGCACTGATCCCTGGGGTACACCAGGGGACACTGGTCTCCAGTCACACAAACAGCCTTCTCCCACCACTCTCTGCCTCCTGACACTAAGACAATTTTCATCATAACTTGTCAAGTTATCATTCATATTGTGAGATTTTACTTTATTTTTCAGTTTCCCAGGTGGAAATTTATCAAAGGCCTTCTTAAAAAACTAAACAATCGATCTCCTCAAACTAATTCAATCAAATCCATTGGATGTGACTTCCTTCTGATAAAGTCATGATAATTATCCCTGATCAAACCTTGTGACTCTGATTGGAGTTCGATATTCTCCTTCCCTATTTTCTCCTATAGTTTCCTTAACAGTGATCTAATACTCGCTCATCTATATTTCCCTGGACTATCTCTCCCACCCTTACTGTGAAGTGGAATCATATTAACAGTTCTCCAGTTCTCCGGCACGTCCCCTATGGTCAGGATTCTAATTAAAATATTCAGTCAGGGTCTTTCCTCCCTTGACCCCAACACCCTCCTGTGATGCAACTCATTCAGATATGGAGATTGGTCCAAATTTATACAGAACAAAGCCTCAAATTCTTTCTCAAAATTACATGAATGTGTTCAAGATCTTCCCCATCCAACTTCTTGAATTCTGTACCTGCCTCCTCCTTCTTCCTAGTAAAATAGATGTGAAGGTCTCATGTTACAATCCATCAATGTTCTCCAGGTTGACACACAGACTGCCCCTTTGGGTTCTAATGGACACTAATTGTTCGCTGATTATCCTATTCTACTTGTCCGTGTAGAATATCGTAGGATTCTCCTTGATCTCAGCGACTTCTACTTCTCCATGTTCTTTAGAAAAATCTCATGAATATCCAACTATACGTTATCCATTGGTTCTTCATTGCGTATGTGTCCAAGAATAATCTTGAAACCATTTTAAAACGATGTTTTCCACTTCTGGTTTTTCTTTCATCGATACATTACCACACTCCCCAGTTATGTTATTATCGTCTATATATCGAGTAGCATGTTCTTTGTAATCGAGTCCAATAGACACCCAACTGCGGATGACAAGTTACTGGTCTGTAGTTCACCACTCTCTATCATCATCCTTTCTTAAACTGTTGGATAATATTCATAACCTTTGCCTTATCCAGATTGGCTAAATGACTTTTGGGAATGTGTCAGAAAATAAACTGAAAATCCGTGATGCAATCAACTTGTCTTTTGCTGCTTCCTCTGAAATTCTTGTATGCAGTACATCTAGTCTGTCAGATTTATAAATACTCAATCCAGCTTTCTTTTCAAAGATAACCCCAACACCGATAAGAATGATCTTAGACTTTACTTACACAAGTCCCATGGTCACTTGGTATTTCTGGAAGAATTTCTGGACATTCTTCCATGAAGAGAGACACAAAAAAATTGTTTGTTTTCCCTGCGATTTCTCTGTTCTCTGCAGTTACCCTGAACGCACACCAACTGTTCCACATTTGACCTTGTTTTTATTTTTTTTCATACATTGATAGACGCTTTTTAACAGTCTTCATGTTTTTCTTTCGTTTGCACGCTTTTTCTCTCTTTGATTTTCTTCTCAGTTTCTTGGTCATCCTTTGCTGGGTCCTACATCTCTCTGAATCCACTGGCTTACTGCAACACTTGGCATTTTTCTAAGCTGCCTCCTTTCATCTAATAGGTAGAAGAAGGTGGGGTTGAAAGTGATAGTCAGAGAGGAGGGTGGCCCAGATTGAAAGGAAGAAAGGTGGACACAAAGGAACATTCAAAAGGGCGGTGCTGACTTGGAATTTTGGAGCGGGATAAGGTGGAATTCGGGGAAATGGGGAAATGGGAACCCCACTATGATCCCCTGTGGTTGGAAGGTCCCAAGGCAGAAGATGAGGCTTTCTTCCTCCAAGTTTCTGGTGGCTCGGGTTTGGCAGTGGAGCAGGCCCAGGACCCACATGTCCTTGGCAGAGTGGGAAGGGGAGTTAAAGTGCTCAGCCACAAGGCGATGGAGTTGTTCATTGTGGCTGTCCCAGAGATGTTCTCTGAAATGATCCACAAATTGACCTCCTGCCTCGCCAATGTAGAGAAGACCACATTGGGTTTAATGGATGCAGTAGATGAGGCGTTCTGTCTCCCTTGGTCACCTATTACTTTCAACCCCACCTTCATCTACCTATCGCATTCCCAGCTATCTCCCCCCTGCCGCACCCCCTTCTCATTTATCTCTCAGCCCCCTTGGCCCATAAGCTTCATTGCTGATGATGGGTTTATGCCCGAAACATCGATTTATCTGGTCTCAGTATGCTGCCTGACTTTGCTTTTGCAGTACCACGTTCTTCGACTCTGATCTCCAGTATCTGTAGTCCCCATTATCTCCTCACACCTTCATGGCTTGCATGATTCCGATTTATCACGGTTACTTCAAATAAACATGAAACTGTCGTGTACTCAAATAGCATAAAAGAAAACCAATACATTGTGGTCACTGTTCCCAAAAAGTCCTTTCCAGCAAAAATTTCAATTAGCTCTTCTGATCACTCAACACCAATTCCTAAATAACCGGATCTCGAGCTCAGTGCTCGACATAATGTTCATGTAAACCATCTAACACATGCTCATGAAATCCATTTTTCCCAGCATTAGCATTCAATTGGGTTAACACAGTTTAGATATAACTTAAACAGTACACTATTACTGCAGTATACACAAATGTGAATATCTCATTTCCTGTTTTATAACATGTCCAGCATTTGTATTGCAGCTTTCACTTTAATGTAAAACTCCCATCAATGTTTGCTCCTCCTTGCTGTTTTTGCGCTCCACCTTACGAGATTCTGTGGAATCTGAGCGACGTGGGCTCTGGGGAGATTAATGGTAGAGATCATCTCGCCACATCATTTATGATCTTCTCAAACTTTAATTTCTCCAGATCTCCCGTTATGCTGATGCAGTAGAGAGGGACAATGATTTTCCAACAATGCTCTATATTCCCCCAGAGAGCTGAGACAGCTCTAACCTGGGTGGGAACCTTACAACAGGCTGGTAAAATGTTGCTGCTGCTGTACAGGGTCTTAGTGAGATCACATCTGGAGTAGTGTGTACAGATTTAATCTCTTCAATGAAGAAAGGATGTTGTTATATTTGGAGTAGCTCAGAGTTGGTTCCCTCAACTGATTCCTGCAATGAAGGTGCGAGCTTATAACGAAAGGGTGATCAGTTTGACCCAGTAGCCATTGGAGTTTACATAGAGTGTCCTATTCCAACAAAGATGACAGAAGGAATCAACAAGTGAAGCAAATTACACAGATAGTGGAGGAATCCAATCCGTTCTCCAGCCTGTTAGACAGGAACAACAGGAGAATATTCAGGAGTTGGAGCCTGTTTCACCAAAACAGGATGAGGCTATTCAGCCCTTAGAGCGTGATATACATGGACAGAAGGAGGCCAATCAGCCACTCAAGCCTATAACGGTAGGCCGTGCTGCACCAGTATCCTGTTAAACAGCAACAGAATCAGTTCATTCAGCCACCTCAAGTCTGTAACAACTGTAACAACTGGACGCGGTCATACAGTGACTGGAGATTGTTACACTGGGATAACAGGAGGCCATTCAGACCAAACAAGCCTATTTCAACAAGTGAAGCAAATTACACAGATAGTGGAGGAATCCTTTCTGGATAAGGATAAAAACTATCTGACACTTCTTTCATGAGAAAGGAAAAGGTAATTCAGACGCATGTCTGTTGTACGGGAACAAGGGAAGACCAATCACTCCCTCGGTCCCATCTCCAGGATACACTCGGAGACCATTCAGCATTTCCACCTGTTATGGGGAAGTATGAAAAGACCCATCAGCCCCTCAAAATGTTACCCAGCAACAGGAGGATTCCATAATCCCCCAAACCCCTAATGCATCAACAGGAGGAGTTCATTCTGGCCTTGGAGACATCAGCATGGGAACACCAGAAAGACGCCAGCCCATCGAGGTTGTACACCAGCAGGATGATGAGTCCAGCCAGACACACATGCCTCAAACAGCAAGTGGAGTAGACCTCTTAAAACCTTTTGCCCATTAAACAGGAATTCAAAGAAAACGTAAAGGTTTTCAAAAGGGAAGAAATTATAATAACTGTATACATTTGGGACTAAAACGTAATGATAACCTATTGCAATTTAAGACAATTATTAGAATCCATTGTTGAGGATACTTGCAAAGTTAAACCACAATCCATCGGAGTCAACATGGTTGTATAAAGGATAAATCGAGTTTGAAGTGTTTGCTTGAGTTACTTAAAGATGTGACAAACAAGGTGGATAGTAGGATTCCTGGAGATGGAATGTGTCTGGTCATCCTGAAGGCATCGAATATGTCGCTTCTCCACAGAGTGAGTGGTAAGATCAGACAGCATCAGTTTAGGAGTAATTTATTAGCTTGGATGGAGGATTGGTTAACCAACAAAATGCAGTCAGATGGACTAAATGTGTTATTTATTTTGGGAAATGCAATTTGTGGTGTGCTATTGATTTCAGTTCTCATTTGCGATCATTAGTATTACTGTACTTGGTTGACTGGATAGAAAATACGACATCACATTTTCAGATTACACTAACATTGGTGGGAAATTACGTCAGAATGATAATGCAAGAGATTTAAAAACTATATGGATAGGTTGGGTGAACGGGCCAACATTTGGCAAGGAAAATTAAAGTGAGTAAATGTGGGGCTATTCAAAGTGGCCAGCACAACAGAAAGACAAATTATTATCGAAATGGAGAGAAAGTTCAAAGTGATAAAGTGCAGAGGGATCTGTGTGTCTGCTTGCATATCACAGAAAACCTGCCTGTGGGTACTGCAAGTAATGAGAAATGCAAGCCTAATTTCAGTGTTTATTTATAAAAGGATAGAGTAGAAAGGTAGGGAGTGTTGGTGAAGCTATGCAAGGCATTAGTGAGGCTGCAACTGGAGTACAGTTTGGGTGTCCTGCAGAATGAGATATTTCCATTGGAGGCAATTCAGAAGAGCTTCATTAGATTGATTCCATATTTGAAGTGTTTGTCTTATGAAGAGAAAGTGAGCAGTTTAGGCCTATACTCTCGATTTCATAAGAATGAAAGGAGATCTCATTGAGGTCTTAAAATGCTAAAAGTAAATGAAAGTGTCGATGTGGAGTGGATTTTTTTAATGTGGCGCAATCTACAAAAGAGACCAGAGTTTTAGGGTGGAGAGAGGGCAGGAAAGTGGCACAGAGGTCGTGTTGACATCAGCCTCATCGAGCGGTTGGATTCCTCACAGATGCTCCTTGTTCTTATCCAACTCTTCAACTGTGTTGCACAGGAATGGGGATGGACTGGGTATCATACAGGAAGCAGGCACTCAGGATAAATGAGTCTCAATCAGTTAGACAGAACGTAAACGGTAGGGTCACAGAGTAACCAGTACTTGGTTCTCAACTATTTACAGTCTACATTAATGATCAGGACGATGGAACAGATATACAGATGTTGAGTTTGGTGATGTCGCTGTGGTAAGCAAGAGAATAAATTATCAAAAGAGGGTGGAGAGTCTGCAGATAGATTCAGAGAGGTAAAGCAATAGATAATAGTTTAGCAAGTGGAATTTAACATGATATAACCTGTCATTTCATTTACAGAATAATGAAAGGCAGTATGTTACTGAAATGGAGAGGGAATACAGGACTTAATGGTACTGTGTACTGGGGGGTTCACTCAGACCTGTTCAGACTTGGGAGATTTTGCTCCATCCCTGATCGTCAGCTCCCAAAACACTCCAGTGACCCCATTGCTCTCCGTACACATGGACTACTTTGATGTGGTTGAATGGTGGTGGGGATGGTGTTTTGAAACGTGCATCAAGGGGACAACCTTTATCCAAGATATATTCATTTCTTTCTACGTGGAGACCTGATGACGATGGGAATGGCTTACTGCTTCTGAATGAAGAGACTGTGACTGCTGCCAGGACAGTGGGTATTCACCAACATGATGTACTGTGCATGGGCATACTGTAACATTAATAGAGAGAGAGAGAGAGCTCCTTCAGTTCCTCTACCTCTCCCCATTGACATGGGTATTCTGCAGATGCCATGTACACCATCGGGAATCCCACTATACTGGAGACACCCAGCAGCTCCCTGCTGAGGGAGAAGCAATCTATTTAGCTCATCCACCATATATATCCTCCATCATCGAATGGTGACATTGATGTTGAGATACCGGGAGATGATGGATATATCACTCAGTCCTGCCTGGAAAGTTCTGGATCATAGACGCTGAATGAAACAGTGACCCTAACAGCCACTGGCAGTACCATCCTCCCCCTGGTGTGAAGCTGCAGTTCGTGTTGAAGGAGGTGACACCACTCTGTGAACAGCTCCTGTTCAATCAGTGTACCCTCACTATCTGCTCCTGGGTTAAGTAAATCTTGGGAAGCTGTTCCTGGAAAACCCGGGGTAGATACAGCAGATCCCTTTACCCCCCCACACACACACCGTGGTTTCAGTGCTTCCCCCTCTGCAGCCTCTGCTCCATTTGTTGTTCATGTTACAGACCCAGATGCTGTAACCACAGTCCCCATGCTCCATCCAAAGTTGGGTCAGCAAATCCTCAGGTCTCCCTGAATGTCTGAGGCAGCCCACAGCACATCCTCCAAGCAAACCATCCCCAGCCCCTCCACTAACTTTTCAGTAACAGGAGAGAGTCAGAAACCCCTCGGCTACAGATCCCGGCAACATGTTTCAAGAAGGCCGTTTAGACCCAAGCCTTTCCTTATTTTAAACATAGATGGGAAGTGTGCGTTCCAGAAATGTTGTGACTGGTCAAACCACTCGTCATTTAGCAAAATACAATTTATTCAAATGCTTTAATTAAAATCCAATCAAAAAGAAGAACATTTTGGGATAGCTTATATGTTGGAACACTTACACAACAATAGATACCGTACCTTCTTGGTATACACTGCTTGGCACAAAGATTTATTCAAATACAGATTCTTACAACAATTTTCCGATCCAGGAACTATCAACATCAACAGAGATCTCAGACAGAAAAGCAGCTGTTGAAACTTTTAACCCTTCTTGGATTCCCAACAGCTTCTGAATGCTTCAGCTAAAAACAAAACGAGAAAACCTGGTCTGTGAAAGCAGGCCACCGCCCTTCGATTGTTATCACCATTTAATGAAACCTAAAGGCCTCCTCAGTTATTTACTTAAACTGTGTTCAGACAGCAGTTCTTCACCTCTGCCTTTAGAACCTCTCTTCAAAAACAACCTGAGAGAAAATAACCTTTTTATGGTGATAGTATTCTCACAACTCCACCTTTAATAAAATGATCCATCAATATACAAAGATGGATTAATTTTAGACCTCCTAATCGTCCTCTATTTGGAGACTGAAATGCATATATAGGTAAAAACAATGACTGCAGATGCTGGAAACCAGAGTTTGGATTAGTGGTGCTGGAAGAGCAAAGCAGTTCAGGCAGCATCCGAGGAGCAGTAAAATCGACGTTTCGGGCAAAAGCCCTTCATCAGGAATTCCGGCAGAGAGCCTGAAGGGTGGAAAGATAAATGAGAGGAGGGTGAGGGTGGGGAGAAAGTAGCATAGAGTACAATAGGTGAATGGGGGAGGGGATGAAGGTGATAGGTTGGGGGGAAGGTGGATTGGATAGTTTGAAAAGAAGATAGGCAGATCGGACAAGTCATAGGGACAGTGCTGAGCTGCAAGTTTTGAAGTGGAGTGAGGTGGTGGAAGGGGAAATGAGGAAACTGTTCACGTCCACATTGATGCCCTGGGGTTGAATTGTTCCGAGGCGGAAGATGAGGCGTTCTTCCTCCAGGCGTCTGGTGGTGATGGAGCGGCGGTGAAGAAGGCCCAGGTCCTCCATGTCCTCGGCAGAGTGGGAGGGGGAGTTGAAATGTTGGGCCACAGGGCGATGTGGTTGGTTGGTGCGGGTGTCCCGGAGATGTTCCCTAAAGTGCTCTGCTAGGGGACGTCCAGATTCCGCAATGTAGAGGAGATCGCATTGGGAGCAACGGATACAATAAATGATATTAGTGGATGTGCAGCTAAAACTTTGATGGATGTGGAAGGCTCCTTTAGGGCCTTGGATGGAGGTGACGGAGGAGGTGAGGGCGCAGGTTTTGCAGTTCTTGCGGTGGCAGGGCAAGGTGCCAGGATGGGAGGGTGGGTTGTTTGGGGGCGTGGACCTAACCAGGTAGTCACGGAGGGAATGGTCTTTGCAGAAGGCGGAAAGGGGTGGGGCGGGAAATATATCCCTGGTGGTGGGGTCTGTTTGGAGGTGTCAGAAATGTTGGCGGATGATTTGGTTTATGCGAAGGTTGGTAGGGTGAAAGGTGAGCACCAAGGGGCGTTCTGTCCTTGTTACGGTTGGAGGGGTGGGGTCTGAGGGCGGAGGCGCGGGATGTGGATGGTATACGTTGGAGGGCATCTTTAACCACGTGGGAAGGGAAATTGCGGTCTCTAAACAAGGAGGCCATGTGGTGTGTTCTATGGTGGAACTGGTCCTCCCAGGAGCAGATACGGCGGAGGCAGAGTAATTGGGAATACGGGAAGATATTTTTGCAAAAGGTAGGGTGGGAAGAGGTGTAATCCAGGTAGCTGTGGGAGTCGGTAGGTTTGTAAAAAATGTCGGTGTCAAGTCGGTCGTCATTAATGGAGATGGAGAGGTCCACGAAGGGGAGTGAGGTGTCAGAGAAGGTCCAGGTAAAGTTAAGGACAGGGTGGAATGTATTGGTGAAGTTGATGAATTGCTCAAACTCCTCGCCGGAGTACAAGGTGGCGCCAATGCAGTCATCAGTGTAGCGGAGGAAGAGGTGCATATATTACATTGACTCTGAGCATACAAATGTTCACAAATCGATTCGATTTCAGTCATTTTGCTCCTGCCACAGAATGCCTTTGTCTTTCTTCATCCAAGTCTCGACAACGTGTCAAAACCTGAGATTTTCTCGCCCTGTCACCTGTATAATTTCAAATTGAATGGCAGTAATAATAAACCAAATCGAAACAGACTGATATTATTCTCCCTAAACTTCTCCAAAAACTTGAAGGGCTCACGATCAGTGAAAAGGATTTGGCTCATGTATGTTATGCGCAATTTAAATGCTGAAATGTTGTAACGCCAACATCAAGCTCAAGGCCCCCTTCCCCATTGAGGAATAAATCTGTTGGTGTTTCCACTGGACACTCCAACCACATGTTACATAATGGAGCACTTCTCATCTCTCCAATAGTCCTTCTGAATGACATAGCTCCTCATGTCTCAGCATAAAAGAGTTACATACTTCTGTACCTCTAAATGCTGTAACCTCTTTACCTTATACTCCTGGCCTATGCCAGTAAACCTTACTCTCACAGGGATATGTTTTAAGAAGATCTCACACATTCTTCTCACTCCCTCACAGAAACCAAACTTTGATTTAAAAACTCAATCATCATCATCATCAGCCATTTCACCTTCTAATCTTGTCATTGTAACTCTCTGCTCTTCCACACGAGTTCTCACGATTGCAGGAAGTGAATTGTTGAACTTCTCCAAAATAAGAATCATTCTAAGAGTGCCATAGGTTTGCTCTGATTTCATACCCTTACCCAGCTTTCAAAATCACTTAGTTTGATCCTTTCAAACTCAATGTGTGTTTAACCACGGATGCTATTTTAGATCCCTGAAACTCTGTCTATCATTTTCTGGCACAAGCTCATGTGCACTTCAGATGGCTTTCTTCACCTCCTCCTACTCCCCAGACACCGCCTCTGAAAGGGATGCAAATACCTAACAGCTTTGTTTGAATCAACTAAATCCACATGTTCACTGGGCACTGCATTTGTTTAGCCACTTTCTTAAATGAAATTAAGAAGGCTCCCCCATCATTCTCATCAAATTTAGATAATGTCTGGATGAATTTAAACAGATCCCCATCAAGCCTTTGGCCACTATAGGGTTGCTCATCCTCACTATCCTCCTCGTGCAGCCTACCATCTACCTTCATCTCCGCCTTCTATGTCAACTTTCCTCTCTAATTACTAACGTTTGAAGTTAAATCTCTCTGCTTTTCTTCTTTGTTTTTCTCTACTCTTCTTCATTTTATTTCTACTTTTCGTCATAATTCAAACTGTTTCAATTCCTTCTCATGTTCACGGTGCCTCATTTGAAATTGAATTCTCGCCATTTCCAAAGATTCTGATGGCGTTTCCACCAAATGTAATTGCCGAGTAATAGCTGTAATTATCTCTCATTTTCTCACAGACAAACACAACCCCAACTCCAGCTCATCTGCCAATTACTACAGCTTTGCCTTCATTACCTTTTGTAAAACCCCCAACTTCACTTCTTCCACACCCAGAGAACTCTCAGTGACTGAAAGAATCTTTATACACAAAACACTGTTTAAACCAACCGAATTCAACATCCGGAACGAAAGACACCAATAGGTACCATACGCGACCTTTGAACCCAATAACCTCCTGGTATGTACTCTCCAGTGTCTCCATTAGCTTATTCTGGATTCGCTGGTTTCCTCCCACAATCCAAAGGTGTGCATGTCATGTGAATTGGCCATGCTAAATTTCTTGTAGTTTTCAGGGATGTGTGGGTTATGAGTCTTTGTCGGGGTAAATGTGTGATAACAGGGTCGAGGAATAGGTCTGGGTAGGTTACTCTTCGGAGGCTCGGTGTTTACTTGTTGGGTCGAATGGCCTGTTTGCACACTGTAGGGATTGTAATTCTACACCCAATTTGGTGTTACCAGACAAGAGTTCCTAGTTTGCTATAGACGAACCAGACTGACTCAAACTATTTTAAGGAGGTAGTTTGGATGCGAACCTTTTCGTATTTTAAAGGTAGATGTGAAGTGGGTGTTCCAGATGTGATGCTACTCGTCAAACACTCACCATTAATTAAAACACAATATATTTTCTAATGAAAATCCATGCAAAATGAAGAGGAATTTAGAATACCTTAACTATTGGAAACCTTAACCGAATAATGGATGCAGTACCTTCTACAAATGAACTGTTCCAATATACTAACATCACCTAAACACACTCCATGGTAAAAAGGAGCATTCAGGCATACAGTTCTCCAATCCAGTAGGAAACAGCATCAAGTGAAGCTTCAGAGAGAATAGCAGCTCGGGATAATTTACTAAAACTTCCAACCCTTCTGGGACACAAGCACCTGGTGACTTACAGCCGTAAGTAAAAATCTACAAATCCTGGTCTGTGCGAGCTGGCCATTGTTACTACTAGTTGTTAAAAACCCTAAAAGTCTCGTAAGTTATATACTTGAGCCGCTTACAGTAGGCAGTTTGGCCTCCATGACCTCTTGTTAAAAAAAAGAGAAAATAACCTTCTTTTAAAAAAACGCTGACAGCATTTTAACACAATGTAGATGCCTGGTCCTTTACTTAAGGGGCTTCCTCGTGTTACTGATCGCAAGGTCACCTGAGAGGGGCAAACACAGGTACAGTCCAAGTTACAAGGATGTGTCTCATAACTTCTGAAACATGCCTGTTCATGGCCATCACATGGGACATACTGGGAAGTGAAAAACAGCCTGATACACACCATTTCAGTATTTCTGAGCTACACAATGCCAGCACTCGATACACTAGGGAGACAAAACCCAAGGCCAGGGAAAGATACAAAGGGACAGAGAGATGCACATTAAAGACAGAAACAGGCAGTTAGTTAACTGGGAGGAGGTTGTGGAAATATGGGGAAAAAAGACAGAGCAGTGATACTGACTGGAGAAGTAAGATCTTCGAGAGTAAAATTACAAGAATGAGAACATTGAATAAAGGCATTGTCAGATCAGCTGAAATGGTTTGTTACATCAAATTCTGAATCTGCTTGACAGAACACCACAAACAAAATAAACTGGCACAAGATGACAGCCCAGCATGGAGAGCTGTGCAGACCGTGTTAGTGTGTTGCTCAGTAAACTGCACTATCTGCCCAGCATGGAGAGTATTGCAAACTTTACGGTCATATGCTAAATATCCTCGTATCAGATTACTATCTCCAATGGGAAGGTTTGCTGTGTGTGTGTGTGTGTGTGTGTGTGTGTGTGTGTGTGTGTGTGTGGTTGAATGCGAAACTCATTGTTTGAGAAGAAACACACGTGAAGGAAACTATTTTAAATATGAACAACTGGCAGGCTTTTGGAGAATGTCAAAATAAAGGCATTGCCATACACAATAGCAATATGCTCGGTGTGCACATGAATGACAGATGGATGGGAGTTTGGTGTGAATTCGTGTCAGATTTGCTTCGGCAGTTTTGAAGCCGGGAGCGTCAGCAGCAGATTATTGGCTCTATTAAGCCTGTACTTCATAGCTCAAGGTTCAAACAGCAGATGGAATAAACCAGTGGGATATATTGTGGAGTGGTGAGTATTTCAATTTAGAAATGGTCAAGGCAAGGAGTCAGGAATCAGCTCATAGTCAAAGGGATCATCCACAGTTATGAATCGTCTGCTTCAGCCGCAGATATTGGCCAGGGATGGGATGAAAACACTGGGAAAAGTTGGTGTTTGTAACCAGAACAGTAGACAGTGAACTGCATGCTCTTAATATTTAAATACCAAAGGCAAAGATGCAATACATCGTGGTTCTCCGCTGAAACTGAGAAGGTCAATATAGAGACCCATGAGTAACACTGCCAGAGCAGAGGGAGACAGGAATTGAACACCGTCATTGATGTAGTTAGTCGTGGTCTGTAGAGTAAATATCTGGATTCAGAGTTTCAACAGGAACAATAATAGTGGCCAGAAGTGTAGACTATATGAAAGAACAGTATTATACAGTCATAACTGGTTTATAGAAACAACAACTGGACAGTGACACTTACCAGGAACACAAACGATAGCCAGGAAGGGATAATAAAAATATTGAATAATGCGAAGAACATAATAGATCTGCATAAGGGCAACCAATAAAATGCAAAAATATACCAAACATAATCGGATAAACTCCTGTCTATTGTTGGAATATTCCAGTCGGCTGTTCTCAGATTCTGATCCATGTTTGGAACATTCCAGTCTAATGTTCTAAGGTTCTGATTTCTCCTCCCCCTCTCTCTGGGTCTGTGATCCCTGTCAATGCTGTCGGTGATGGTCCCACTCATGTTATGGAATAACACATTGAACGGCGCCCATTTATCATTAAAAGATGGAAACCATTCACTGGGATAATTAGAATCCATGAAGACTGACATTAATCACAGTCACTGAACAAATAGGATCAGTTAACCAGTTCCGTGCATCACTTTTCATATCACTATAAAAGGGAAGATTTACTAGTTTTGAATGGAATGGATAAGGGTTGCTGAGGGATGGACCATAAATCTCAATTTTTAAATCATTTCTTTCCTTGCATACGAGAGTATTAACAGGACACTGCAGGGGTCTATATATGTTCCACTCTGTTTATGAAAGGAAGCAGTTATAAAATAACAGATCGGCTACATAAAAAAAGTCGGGTGGGCAAGTTTCTCGATACCTGAACACAAAGTATGGTACTTATTATCCGGTGTGAGGCTACTCCTGGTTTTAATACCCTGTTTTCAAATTCTTTCATAACCTTGAGACAGAGCACTAAGACTGCTGCTCAGGAACAGGCCAAAGCAATTCTGTCCCTATGGGCCTCTTACAGAAGGAAAGTGGGAAGGGCATTCAGTCCATATTAGCCTATTGACACTTGAAAAGGTGGAACGCTGGAACATTAGCACATTTTGCAAACAAAATCATCCGACATAAAAGGATTTGTCGCTGCAGCTGTATGAGGTGTCACTGAGAGGACACCTGGAGTACATTGTGTTATTTGTGTTTCGGTAACTGAGAAGGGATGGACCTCCATCAGATACAGTTTAACGGCTGCTCATAATCCACGCGTTTCTGTGTCATTTAATGTCTCGTGGCTGTTATGCAGGGACAGGAGGAGCCGATTCAGCCTCTCGAGCCTGTTACAGAGGGGCAGGAAATGTTTATTTAACATTTCAAGTCTGTTACACGTAAATATTAGTTTTAAATTAGTTGTGGAATAGGAAAGACCTGATGTAAACATTAAAGTTCTAACTTTGAACAGGGCCAATTTTGAAAGTGTTAGGTGAGCCCTGTGAAAGGCTGATTGGAATACCCTATTCATAGGTAAAGAGATGGTTGGAAAATGCAAGGCCATCAAAACGTGGTTTCAGAGAGTCCAGAGCCAACGTTTTCCTAGTCGTGAGATGGGCAAGGCTGGTGGGTGCAGGGAGTGCTGGATGGCGAGATATATTGATGCTCTGGTCAAGGTAAGGAAGGAGGCATATGTCAGGTAAACAGAGCTGAGATCAAGTGAATCCCCAGAGGAGTATAGGGGCAGTAAGTGTTTAATCAACGGTGAAATCGGGCCAGAAAAATGTGAACGCGGGTTGGCTTTAGAAATAGGGTTAATGAGGTATTGACGAAACTCTACAAATCCTTTAGTGGCAAAAGATTAACTAGGGAGAAAATAGGGCACCTTAAAGATCAGTAAGGCTACGTATGTGTGGAACCACAAGAGATGGGAAAGATATAAAACAAGTATTTCTCCTCAGTATTGAATGTGGAGGAAGTTACAAGAGTGAGAAAATTAAGAAATGCATAGTGATATCTTGAGAAGTATCTATATTATAAGGAAGTGCTGGACATTGCAAATCGCATAAAGGTGAACAAATCCCTGGGACCTGATCAGTTGTATCCCAGAATATTGTGGGAAGCTAGGAAAGGGATTACTCAGCCTTTTGCTGATATATCTGTATCATTGATTTCCACAAGTGAGGTGTCAAAAGAACTGGAGAGCTGCTGACATAGTGTCATTATTTAAGAAAGGAAAGAAAAACCAGGTAACAATAGACTGGTGAGCCTGACATCAATGGTGACTAAATTGTTGGAGGGGAATTTTGTGGGAAAGGATGTGTATGCATTTGGAAGGACAAGGACTGATGAGGGCTTTGTACATTGGAGATCACGTCTCACTGACTCGGTGTAATCTTTTGAGGAAGTGATGAAGATGATTGATGATGGCAGGACAGTGGATGATGTCTTTATGGAATTCAGTAAGAAAACCAAAATGTTCTACTTGGTAGACTGGTTAGCAAGGTTAGACTGCCTGGGATCCAGGGAGATCTCACCTGTTAGATCCAAAATTTTCTTGACTATTGGAGACAGGGCGCGACAGTGGACATTTGTTCATTGAACTTGGAGGTCTGTGACCAGTGGTGTGCCACAAAAGTCAATAGTGAGTCCACTGCCTCTTGTCACTTATGCAAATCATTTGCATTTGAGTATATGAAGTATGATCAGTAAGTTTGTAGATAATTCCAAATTTGGTGGTGTAGTCGACAGTGAAGAATGATATCTCAGAACAAAGTTGAAACTTGATTAGGTGAGCCGAGGGGTGGCAGAGGGAGTTAAATTTAAATAAATGTGAGGTGTTGCATTTTGGCAAGACAAATTAGGGCAAGACAGGTAGGTAGGGTCCTGTCGAAATTTGCCAATCAAAGAGAATGCCGTTGAAATTATAGAATCCCTACAGTGAGGAAACAGGACTTTCCGTCCATCGAGGCCACACCGTCCCTCTAAACAGTATCCCACTGGACAAACCCCTACCCTATCTCTCTCAGCCTGCATTTCCCAGGGCTAATCCACCTCGCCTACACATCCTAGGGTACTTGGAGCAATTTAGCATGGCCAATTTATACTTGCCTGTATATCTTTGTACCGTGGGAGGAAAATGTATCACCCAGAAGAAACTCACGCAGACACGGGGAGAATGTGCAAACTCCACACAGGCCGTCATTCAAGGATAGAATTAAACCCAGATCGCTGCGCTCTGAAGCAGCAATGCGAGTCACTGGGCTACTGTGTCACCTTGTGGTGCAGGTTCTCCGTTCCTTGAAAGTGCCATCACAGGTAGACAGCGCAGTGAAGAAGGCATTTGGTGATCTTCCCTTTATTGGTGCGTGCTTTTAGCCTATGCGTTTGCATGATATGTTGCATCTGTCCTGGACATTGGTTTGGCCACATTTGTAATACTGCCTTTAATTCTGGTCACCCTGCTGTCGGAAAGATGTTGTCAAACTTGAAAGGGTGCAGAAGAGATTTAAAATAATGTTGCAGGTGTTGGAGGGTTTGAGCTACAGGGAGAGTTTGGATAGTCTGGGAGTATATTCAAGTGTTGAGGTTGAGGGGTGATCTTAAAGAAGTTTATAAAATCATGAGGGGCATAGATAAGGTAAACAGTCAACGTCTTTTCCCCAGCATAGGCAAAGTCGAAAATTACAGGACTAAGGTTTAAGGTGAGAGGAGAAAGATTTATAAAGGGTAATGAGATACAACACTTTCAAAGAGAGACTGCTCTGTGTATGGATTGAGCACTCAAAAGACGTGGGTGGAGGCAGACACAGTTACACCATTTAAAAGGCATTTGAATGGGTACATGCATGGGAAGGGTTTAGAGGGATATGGGTTAAGTGCTGGCAAGGGGGACGAGATAAATTTAGGATATTTAGTCAGAATGGACAACTGGATCGAAGGGTCTTTAACCGAGCTGTACATCACTGAGACTCTGTTGACTCTTGAGTGTATAACACAGGAACAGGAAGAAGATATTCAGGTTCTGAATTCTGTCAGTCAGCTTGTTTGGTCAATTACTGAGTCAAATACAAAAATACATCATTCTGATTTTGATGGGGTTTTACAGAAACAGGAGAAAGACTTTTAGTCAAGAGAAGCTGTAAGGAATGTGACGAGGCCATTCAGTCCCTCAACTTCATTCCACAGGGGCAGCAGGTGAGCACAGAGCTATTGGAGCCTGTTACTCAATAGCAAGAGGAGGATATCTACTTTCACAAACTTGGGATCAGGAGGCATCACCCAGTTTCTCAAGACTGGGACACAGGAACAGGAAGCAGTCACTCAACTACTTGAGACTGGAACACAGGGACAGGTGAGAGTCACTCAACTGTTCGAGACTGGAACACGGGAACAGGAGGGAGTCACTCAACTGCTCGAGACTGGGACACAGGGACAGGAGGCAGTCATTCAACTGCTCAAGACTGGGACACAGGAACAGGAGGGAGTCACTCAACCACTCGAGATTGGGACTCAGGAACAGGAGGCAGTCACTCAACTGCTCGAAACTGGGACACAGGGACAGGAGGCAGTCACTCAACTGCTCAAGACTGGGACAAAGGAACAGGAGGAAAACACTTAACCGCTCGAGATTGGGATACAGGAACAGGAGGCAGTGATACAACTGCTCGAAACTGGGACACAGGGATATCTGGAGGCTAGTGAGGCCCGAGGATCCTGTTACACAGGAACAGGAGGAGGTGACTCACTCCCCACCAGTATGAGACACTGGGAGAGAAGGGGAGTTTGCCTGTTACAAACAGAAATAGATGAATAAGTTGCACTCGTGGTCCACACAATCCTGCCCCAACATTCACTAAGACCACGGCTGATTTGATGGTGATTCCCTCATTCCATTTTACGGAGACTGTCCTCTCTGCACCTCCATTTGTTGGTCATGTTGCAGACCCAGATGCTGTAACAACAGTCACCATGACTCATCCAGAGGGATGGGTCTAATCGGATGAGTCAGGATTTGAAGGGTCCAATCACAAGAATGAAAACACAAAATAAAGGTATAGCCAGATGTTTCGTTCTCTCACATTCGCAATCCAAATTACCTAACCAGCCAGTCCATTACATATTCAGGATGGAGCACTGTGTAGATCCGGCTAGTGTACTGCTGAATGCAACCCAGCAATGTCTAGAGTGGAACTCTGTGCAGCCCACACCAATGCTTGATCTATAATCCTGAGCTAAATGTCCAGCGTGCGGGGATGTGCAGTCCGCACTGGTTCATTCATATATAAACCCAGGCTGTTGCATTGTTCGGTAACACTGCGTTAGATCACTGCCCAGTGTGGGGAAACTTGCAGCCGATGCTGGCAGTGACAGGATGTGCAGCTCCCATCCATTTACAGCTCAAAATCTCCACTGTGCCTTAACAAAGGGTGCTGTGGGTGTCAAAATAATTGCAAAGGAGAGATGTAAATGGAAACAGTTTAAAGACCAATAGTTCTGATTCAGGTGCATACCACTCCAGTATTTAAAGATAAAATAACTGAGATAATGTCCAGTGAGGTTTTGTGGATGGTGCAAAGAAGTTAGAGGTGGATGGTAATGTTGCAGTGGTTGCACGATAAGCCTCCAAATAATCAATGCGAATTGGAGGAACAATTATGCAGGGAGACTGGGGAGACTTGCAGGAATAATAGGATTGTCATAATAGGTGATTTTAATTATACTAACGTAGACTGGGACATCCAGATGGTTAAGAACTTCGATGGAACGTAATATCTTAAGTGTGTTCAGGAAAGTTTTCATAAGCAGCATACAGAGGGTCTTACTCGGGAAGGAACAAACTCACCTACTGTTGGGGCATAGGGCAGAATAGGTGACGGAGGTAAAGTGGGGGAGCATTTTGGGACCGGTGGCTAGAATTATATGAATTTTAAAATACTTATGAGAGGGACAGAATTGGTCCACAAATTCAAGTTCTCAAATGGGGCGAGGCATATTTTGTTGGAATTAGACAGGAACTTGCAAAGATTGATTGGAGTAGCTTGTTTCCAGGCAAAAGGATCTCTGGTAAGTGGGAGGCCTTTAAAAGTCAAGGTCTATATGTTCCTGTGAGGGTGAAGGGAAAGTGAGGCAGGAAAACAGAACCCTGGATGACAAGAGATAATCAGGCTCTGACCAGCTAAAAAGAAGGCGTGGCTCAGGTTCAGGCAGCTGGAATCAATACAATCTCTGGAGAGACACAAGGGATGCAGGAGTTTACTGAGGAAGGAAATCAGGAGGGCGAAAAGGGGGTATGACATAGCCTTGGCTGAGAAAGTGAGGGTGGATCCAAAGATATGCTTTCAGTATAGTGAAGAAAAAGAACGTCTAGAGAGAAAATAGGACTCCTTAAGTGGGCATTCACGTGTAAAACCACAAGAGATGGGCGAGGTCCTCAAATTCCCCTCTGTGTTTACCATGAAGAAAGACATGAAGATCTGTGAGCTTTGGAGAGGGGTGGGGTGGGGTGGGGGGTGGGGGGGTTAGTTGTCATATCTTGGTACCGTTCATATCACAGTGGAGGTGCTGTTGGACATATTAGAATGCATAAAGTCAAATAAATGCAAATAAGTCTCTTGGTCCTGACCAGATATATCCAAGAGCACTGCAAGAGGCTAGAGAAGACAGGTCAGGGGTGAAGGTCCCGGAAGACTGGGCAGTAGCAAATGTGCCCTTATTCAAGAAGGGCTGCAAAGAAAACCCTGGGAAATATAGACCAGTAAGCTTCACATCTGTTTTCGGTAAACCACTTGAGAAGGTTCTGAGAGATAAGATATGCATGCATTTGGAAAGACAGAGTTTGACTTGAACAGTCAGCATAGCCATGTGCATGACAGATTCATACCTTACAAATTGTGTTCGAGTTTTTTGAGGAAGTGACCAGGAAGGTTGACGAGGGCAGTGTGGTGGACATATTCTATATGGATTTCAGTAAAGCCTGTCTTAAGGTTCCACATGGTCGGCTGCTCGGGCAGGTTAGATCGCATGGGCTCCAAGGTAATCTGGCAAATTGGTGACACAATTGGCTTGGCGTTAGGAAGCAAATGGCTATGGTGGAGGTATGCTTGTCGGACTTGAAGTCCGTGACTCGTGGAGTGCCTCAGGGGTCGGTACTGGGTCCATTGCTGTTTGTTATCTATATCAATGATTTGGACCAGAGTGCACAACACAAGGTTAGTAAGTTTGCAGATGACACTAAAATAGAAGGCATTCCAGTGAGGAACATTATCAGAAATTGCAGCAGTACCTTGATCGGCCGGGGAAGTGGGCTGAAAAATACCATGTGGAGTTTAATATAGATAAGTGTGACGTCTTGCATTTTGGAAAGTCAAATCCAGGTAGGATTTTAATGATGAATGAGAGTGCCTTAAGGAGTGTAGTGGAACAAAAGGACATTAGAGATCAGGTGCACGGTTGTCTGAAATTTGAGTCACAGATACACAGGACAGTGAAGAACGTTGTTGGAACACTGGCCTTCATCAGCGCATTGAGTATAGAAGTTCGGACATTATGTTGGAATTGTACAGGATGTTGGTAAGGCTGCAGTTGGAGTATTGGGTCCAGTTTTGTTCTCCTTGCTGTAGAAAGGATATTATTGAATTAGAAAGAGTGTAATAGAAATTTCAGAGATGTTTCCTGGGCTAAAGGGTTTAAGTTATAGGGAGATAATGGACAGGTCAGAACTTATTTCTTTCCAGCCTAGGAAACCGAAGGGGTTCTTATAGAAGTGTAGATCTTATCAAATTATGAGACGTGCATAGGGGTGAATACCTCAAGTTTTATTTGCAAGGTTGGGGAATCGAGGACTAGAGGACATCCGTTAATGCTTCGAGAGGAATAAAATAAAAATTAACCCGTAGGGGCAGCTCTTTCACACAGATAATGGTACACATTTGGACTGAGCTGTCAGTGGAAGTGGTTGAGATGGGTACAATAACAACATTGAAAAGGCACTTGGACAAATACACAGATAGGAAAGGATTAGAGGATACAGAGCATGGGCAGAGAAATTGGATGAGTGTGGATGGACATTTTGTTTGGCATGGAGCATCTGGGGTGAAGGGCCTGTTTCCGTCTGGAGAACCGTATGACTGCAAATATGTGTGTGTTGGGAAAGAGACAGGGAGGGGGAGACCGAGAAAAATGTCATGGAAAGATATGTTCACTAGTTTCAGAATGCTGAAATGAAGACATTTCGACAGTGTCATGCAACACGGGTCAGTATTATGAAGAATTATCAGTGAATGGTATATTAGTGTGAGTTCAGGCGATGGAGAGTTTTGAATGTGCATTTGTCCTGTAGCTTTGCAACTGGGAGGGAGAACTGCAGAGTCTTCGACACTTTGAGCTGTATAAAACAGTAATTTGTCTCAATTTCATTTTCATTTAGTGTGACAGAGGGATTGTCTGGACGAACCTGAGCTGGTTTCCTGGTGCTATCTTATCGAACTCACCTCATTAGCTACCTACCCCATCCCATGGTGTACCTCTCATTCAATACCAGCCCGAATCTCCCACCCATCATGACTGCAGGTACACACAGTCTCCCGGGTGCCCCTGGATATTCCATGATCCCTGGCACTGGTGCCATCTTTAAAAGGCCAAGGGGCACACGGTTGAGCTTTCTCAGGTTGGTGCTGTGCTGCAAAGATTACCCCGAGCATGGCATATAAGGGGAAATTACACCACGGTTTGTTGACAGAGCATGGCGGGCATAGTGTATGGGCTAGTACAGAGGGGACCATTCCCTTCCCAGGGGGGCCAGACCATCAGACCCACTTAGCATGGTCTGTGCTCACCACCCAGCCCAGTGCAGGATCTGTGGTCTGAAGAAATACCCAGCAATACCCAGAAATACACATCAATAACCCTCCCTATTCTGTCAGGGTAAGGATCACCGTATTCTCTCTGTTCCCTCACAGTCACTGTATGTCTGTTACAGCGCCGACCCCCGAACAAGGCTAATGCTCCAACACGCTCACTGCCGCGCCTTCTCTCTATCTCTCGTTTGCAATACCCACCACCCCCCCACCCCACCGCGACTATAGTTATACAATATTCCAGAGAATGCTGATTATGGAAAATTCCAGATAATGTTCCAAATAATTCCCAGTTTCAAGAAAATGGCAGTGCCCCATTGTATAACACATAAGAGGAAGGAGTAGAGATGTATGTTTTTCAAATCACAAACAATTCAAACCACGCTGAGGTGATTCAGCCCTTCAAACTTGCTCTGGCAGTTAATAATTCAGGCTGATCTGATGGTTTTCTCAGCTCCATGTTACAGGATATTTCAGTTATTCAACTCCCTGGGTTCCTGTCACTGTCCAGACGGCACTCAGGCACTTTTACCCCAGTTTTCTTCAAGCGCCTGTTCGAGGGCATTTCCCATGGAATGCACTCTCCTAACAATATATTCCATCAGCTATATACTTTCATGCAACGGTCAGCATGTTTTACACAGATTAAACAAAAATCTACACTTTTTTTTGTTATACATGTCCAATCACACTTAGTAATTCTGGTTATTTCACTTGACTCACCTTAATAATATTAACTCAAAGTAAGCTTCTAAGCACGTCTTGTTATAAAATACAATTTCGAGCAGAGAACATTTTTACCCTCAGCCGTTATCTTGACCCTTATCTGAATTGTACTCTTTTCATTGCTATGAATGTTTCTTTTGCCCTTTGTCTGTGACTGCTTCTGTCTGTAACAGTTGCTCTGTCGCCCCTCAGTTTGCTGGACGGCAGGTTTGTGATGTAGAGGGAGGCCAACTGCGCAGGTTCAGTTCCTCACATTGACTGAGGTTACCATGAAGTGGATGCTCTCTCAACGTCACCCCATCACCCGAAATGTGGTGACCCTCACGGTAAACCAGCATGAGTCGTCTCTCTAAGGAAAGTTCTTTGGGACTCTATTCTATCAATGTTAGCATTTTAATTTAAAAAATAGTAATTTAATTGAAAAAGAGATTTTTAATATTAGAATAACCCAATAACAACACAACTTAAGTAACTGATCAAAATTACACTCATGTGCATTTACATACAAAACAAGTAAAAAACACTAAATAGACTGAGTAAAAACAAAGATAAACAATAAATAATTTATAAATAGTACAGGTTAGCATAACAAAACCATATCTGTCGTTCTTCAAGAATATTAACTGATACAAATTTTTATGTTCATAATTCTTCCTCACTGGATATTAGATTCATTAAACCATAACGTCATGGCTATGTACAAGCCCTTCTTAATGTGACAGATAAACCTGTATCGTGGTAATCCAAAAAGGGCTGCCATGTCTTATATAAATCTCTGTTTGTTGATGCACCACACTGGTGAGAAAGTCCAAACGGATATTCTCCATGAAGAACCTACGATGACCCACCAAACCTGGGGTTTCAGACATCCAACACAACAGAACATTTTTCCTAGCACAGAAAGTAAGGATATATTTTTTCCTCATGTGCCTCTCTGTAAAGTACCCTGGGCAGGCCCAGGAAAAGAAAAACCGGGTCCATCTCCAATT
Organism: Chiloscyllium punctatum; assembly: GCF_047496795.1. NCBI lineage: Eukaryota > Metazoa > Chordata > Chondrichthyes > Orectolobiformes > Hemiscylliidae > Chiloscyllium > Chiloscyllium punctatum. The sequence goes on along the minus strand of NC_092751.1, from coordinate 69,465,428 downwards.
CAGTCGCCTCGACCCACTCTATCACACCTAACACAGTGCTCCAATATAGATGAAGCCTGAAGCAGGACAAGAAGCAATGGGTCAGAGTGCCTGTAGTCATTCTGCATTTAGTACATGCTGAAGATAATCCCACTTTGCATTTTGAGAGACAATCTGGGGTCAGATAGACCCTATGAAGAGTTTTCAACTGCATAGAATGGGTCCTATTACAGATCAAAATCCTTCGAACATTTTCATAAATATCCTCCCATGTCTCCGAAGTGTTCTGAATCCCCAACTCTCTCTCGCAGACATCACAAAGCTGCACAGTCTCGTCTGAGGGGACACTCTCCAACTAATGATAAAGGGTACTGACAGAGAGTGCATTCTGAGCACTAAGCACCCGCTTATCTCTATCGGATCTGTAAGAGTTTGTGAAAAGTGTGTGTTTTTTTAAAATCAAATCTCTGATCTGAAAACAAAAACAAACAGAAGAGGTCTCTCCTTGGTAGTCAATACTGACGAGTTATTTGATCAAATTATGACATTTTTTTCTCCCTGAAATAAAATGTCGTGGCTCAGTAGATAGCACTGCAACCTCACAGCACCAGGATCCAAAGATGTGCAGGTTAGATGAATTGGCTATTGATAAATTACCCATATTGTTCAGGGATGTGTAGGTTGGGGCATGAGCAGGGTAAATATAGGATGGAAGTGGAATGGGTCTGGGTGGGTCGAAGTCGACTTGTTGGGCCTACAGTTTCCACACTGTAGGGATTCTATTAATTCTAAATCACTGAAGCAAGGTACACCCCTGGCTTCCCACTGTTTAAACATGGAATCCATTATCCCCGGTTGACAACTTGGTATACCAATTATAGGGGTAAGAAACAAGGTTTTGGCTGTTTGGCCTCGATCTGACTCATTGTCATTCATGCTTTAACTTTGTTGATAATTATTGGGTTATGACAATTCTCCATAAATGTTGTCATTTTGTCTAAAAACAACAGACTAATCAGGGTTCACATTGTCTGAGAGAGTTCAATATCTAACTGTATTGCATCGAGTCCTCAGTGGCCCAGACAAAACATAGGATAATAAAGAGCTTAATTGATAGCATTTTATATGGGAGATCTATTCCCCACAATCTGTGGGGTAGTTGCAATTTGGTTAGTTTGATAAAGAGTCGCTTATGGTGCCAAATAAAAGAGCTAAACCAGCCATAAAGTATCCTAAATACCTGTCTTGGAAACATCAAAGGAAGCATTCACACGGGGTATAGTAATTGAGGAAGGACATTCATTTTAAGAACAGCTATCCGACCTAGCCATGATATTGGAAGTGCCTCCCATCTTTGAAGGTCTTGTTTAATTTTGTCAAACACATGGACATAGTTCACGTTAAATAAATGATCAAAGACAGATGCAATGAACATACTAAAATAGGGACCATTTAAAAGGAAACCAGGATTTGCTTTCAATATGAGGTATTTCCCTGAGACCTCCCATAGGCATGGCCACAAACTTTGTAAAATTAATCTTATAGTCCGAAAAGGCGATAAGCAAATTAATGCATTGCATCACGTGAGCTGCCGAAACTGTGGGATTTGACAAAAACATGAGACCCTCATCTGCATACAACATAATCTTATGTGACTTCTATCTTAATTCTGGGGCACTTATGCTGGGGTAATATTCCCAATTGTGCAGGATGTCACCGTGTCTAAGATTGTTGCAGGGATTGGAAAGAGATCAACCCTCGTGTGGCATTTTTGCGGATTAAAGAAGAAAATAGAATCCCTACTGGTGAGGTAGATCTGCCTTCAGGTATCCACCAGCTCTAACCCACTAATTGCTTACTTTATAACGAGGGTAATTGGGGACCTTTGAACATTCTGTCCACCGTGGGGCCATAAGACAGTCGAAATCTCCTTCTACAATAATGTGCCATGATGCAAGATAACTTACTTTAGATAATGCATCTTTCAGGATTTTAAGACAGTGCATCAGGGGGCAATAAACAATCAAAATATTGTATTATTTCCCATAATTCAAGACTTTGGGAATGATGATCCTTCCGTGAATGTCTAATGCAATCTAGTATTTAAATGGAAGATTCTTCTTCACTAGTATGGCTTCTCCCCTACTCCGAGTATTAAAAGATGTGAAATAAACTCGATCAAACCCACCCTGCTATAACGTCAAATGTTCCTTGTCATCAAGGTGCATCTCCTGCCATAGGACAACATCCACCCTCTCTGTTTTAAGATGAGAAAGTACATTTTTCCTCTTGACTGGCAGATGGCTCCCCTTAATGTTCCAGGTCCAACATTTAAGCACATCATTATCCATAACACACTGTAGCAACATTTCAACTCTAGAGTTTCACATCGAATTACACAACGCTGATCATTAATGAAAAAAAGACTCATTGGCCCTAAAAAACTGTACAAACAAAAACTACTACAACTAACAAGCTCTCAAAACCTTCCAAAGCTAAACACATAAAAATCCAAAGAACGAAATGAAATCCAAAATGCCAATGATACTCGATTGGGGAATTTACCCCCCACCGCCCACTGGGGATGCTTACTTACCTCAAAATTTTAACTTCTGGCCGCTACCAATATGGAATCCAGGACAATTAACAACAAAAATCGGGCATGAACCGCCCTTCAGTCGGCACTTAGTCATCACAACTACCTTTGTAACTCCCTCCAGCTTGAGTTGCACCCCAGACACAAGCAAAGAAAGAAAGAAAATGTAGTAATATTTATGAAGAAGTTAAAAATTAGTACTCTACCCATTCCCGGCTATAATTTAACACTGGTTAATAGCAGAAAAATCCAACAAAATTTTTTTAAGAGAGAAACATGATTATCTAAATATCCAGCTTACTTTAAAATGTCCACAAGGTTTTTGCTTTCTCTGGAGAGTCAGACGAGTTCGTGGATCCATTGAAAGCAATACGGAGCACCACTGAGAACCGTAACGAATATTGAATTCAGAGTTCCCTCACTCTTCTCTTGATATCATCAAAAGATTTTCTTTCCTGAATCACCGCAGTTGAAAAGTCCTGAAAGAATGTAATCCTGGAGCCCTCGTGAATTAAAGCCATCGGACCTTTCCCCTGGGTTCTGGAAGATTCCATTAGTCTTTGTTTGTCCCCACAACTGTGTAATCGAACAAGGACAGGATGAAAGCGTTGGTCTGAGTCTGACTTCCGCGCTGTAACCCAATGAACTGTCTCACTTCTCACCCGTCTCTCCTCAGTTTTGAACTGAAGGAATCGCTGCAGCCAGTTCTTGAAAAAACTCAACGGCTGACCACCTTCTGTCCACTCCAGCAAACCGACGATGTGAATCTCCTTCATCCTACCCCTGTTCTCGAGCTCGTCATCTTGTTCAGTTAATTTGCAGACCTGCTTTTTAATGGCGACGATCCTCTCCCGAGAGGAATCGATCACGGTCTCTACCCTTGCAGTTCGGTGCTTGACATCGTCTGTTCTGTTTCCAAGGCTGTTAAGTTGCTGCTCATGTTTTTTGTAGCACGGCTGAGAGCGGCTCCAGCCACTGCAGTGGCTTCAACCCTTCTTCAATCATGGCTTCAATCATTTCGCATAACTTGGTGAACTCAGTGACTAAAGCCTGGTGAGTAACTGGGTCCATGGAACGAGCAGAGTGGGTTGCAGTTACAGCCTCAGGCATGCTCGATGCTTCTGACGGGTGCACCGTGTGTTGGGACTTACTCAATCCTTTCCCATGTTTTGTCATTTCCACTTGATAAAACGGGATTAATAAAGATTCCATCACTCTTTTAGTGTTCAATTTTAATTAAATGCCAGGGATGGGGTGGGTTAGAGAACCACTTTGCCCGTGTGTTGATGCAGAGCCCAGCAAACCAGACCTTCTGGATCGCCGCCATCTTGTATTCCCTCTTAACATTTTATCGATATTATCATTTCATTTTACATTATATTCCTGGAGATTCTGAAGCCGTGTTATTTGATACCACTGTCTACATTTTCCCACACACTGCACATTGCTGCCCATTCCTCGAAAGTTCTTGACTCTGTTGTTATTTATGAACCTTCCATTTGTGCCTCAAAAATATTCAATATTTCTGCCTCCAATGGTCTGTGGGGAAGAGTGTTCCAATGACTCACAGCACTTTGAGAAAACAATTACAAAATTATGATCTGAGTGTGACATTAGTTTTTTTTGTGTCTCCTTATGTGAGAAAGGATATAATTACATTGAAAGCAGTTCAGAGATGTTTCATTTCACGCCTCCCTGGGGTGAAGGGCTTATATTATGAAGGCCTTAACAGGTTACTCTTGGAATGAGAATGAAACATACAAGACCTTGATAAGAGTGGATTAGGTATGTACCCACTGGGTGTTTGTATAGGCCTAATTTATTGGCATTGCGATAGAACCTCTACAGTCTGGAGGCAGGACATTCCGTCCATTAAGTCCACAATGACCCAACCAGCAGCATCCCACCTGGACGTGTCCCCCAATCGTATCGATGTTACCCGGCATTTCTCATAACTAACCCTCCTAACCTACACATCCCTGGGCACTATGGGCAATCCACTTTAAACTGCAGATCTTTGGACTGTGGCAGGAAACTGGAGCACTGGGTGGAAACCCAGACAGGCATGGGGAGAATGTTCAAACACCACATAGGGGATCGCCCGAGGTTGGAATTGAACCCAGCTCCTTGGTGATGTGAGGAAGCAGTGCTACCAACAGATGCACCATACTCCTCCGTTAGTTCTGTTAGTAACTTGTGGCTGACTAAAGAAATCTGCCTGACTTGTTCTTATCACTGAATCTCACCCAGTCTGAGACCTTTATCATCGGCCATATCATCAACCTGGTTAAATTTTTAATTTGTTGTGAGCAGTGGAAGTGTGGGACGAGAAAAGGAAAAAGTCACACCCTCCATCCTCAGTCACAACTGGAATGATAAAAAAATCACAAAGTGGGAATTCATTCAAGTTGGCATTCTCTTTCCCAGAAGTTTCGGAGGGCTGAATCTTTATATTATATCGAGGCTGGCTTTGTCTGATTTTTCACAGACAGGTGAATCAGGGATAATGGTGCATGGAGAGAAAAGTGCTGCTGGGACCACAATGAGATGAGCCATGACTTTATTTACTGGTTTGGTAGTTTCAAAGTGCCGAATGGCCCACTCGTGTCCCTCAGCCCTATGTTCTGATGTTCCAATCAGCCCTTAGGACCTGCTACACAGAGGCTGATCGAGGCCACTCCGATGGTTAGGTGTAGTTTGGGAAATGTACTCGGAAAATCGAGGCTGGGTCAGGAGTGACACTCACCCCAATCTCTGTTTCCAGGCTTCCCCTCTCCACAACGTCTGCTCCAGATGTGGGTCGTGTTACAGACCCAGATTTGCTGTGAATCCAGCCCCCATACCCCACCCAGCGCTAACTTAAACAAATCCTCTGCTCACCCGAATCCAGCATTACACAACACAACTTCCGGGAAAATAACCAGTTACTTTGCAAAAGCATAACAATAAATTAATAAATAGGCACAAGAGTAGGCTATTCGGCTCCTCAAGATTACCCTGTCATTTATTAGGAACATGGCTGATCTGCCCCAGGTCTAACTCCACTTTCTTGCCAACTCCTTGCATCCCTCCACAACTCTCTGGGTTAGGGAATCCCAGACATTCGTTACCTTCTGAGAGAAGATTCACTTTGCATCTCAGATAGAAATCGATGTTCTATATTGGGTATCTATGTCATCGAGTTCGAGACTCCACTCAGGAATGGTAACAACTGCTCAGCATCTTCCTTCTCAAGTCCCTTCTGTGTCTTGTATTTTTCAGCAGTATCACTCCTCATTCATTTAAACCCCAATGAATAATCGCCTCTCCATTTTACAGATTCTCAATAACACAACCCTTTCATCCCTGGAAACCGGCTAATGAACGAACCTAGTTACTTGCTGCACCAGCATGCTGACTTTATGGTTCATACACAGGAACACTCCAATCCCTTTGTACTCTTCCTTTTCTGGAAGTCAGCTCCGTTAAATAACAGCCTGCCTTTTACTTCTCAGTGTCATCCTCGAACTCGGATGTATACTCAGCTCCCTTCTTCAGACTATCAATATAGAATGTAAATAACTGATGCCATCGGACTGATAGCTGTGGTCCTATAGGAGATATACCTTTATCATGAAGATCCATTAATCCTGACTCTCCGATTTCTATATGTTAAGCAATCATCATCCCATGTTAATACATTCTCCATCATCCTAGGAGCTTCTGTCTTGTATAAGAACTTTTATTTTGTAATCCCTTGTGGAAAAACTCTGGAAAGCCTGGTGTCTACCAGATCCCCTTTACCAATCCGCTTGTTACATTCTCAGGCATCTCCAGAGATACTTTGCATGATTCACAGGGCAAAATATAACTTCCCTTTCACAAAACCACTCTGAACCTTCGTGTTCATGTGAGCCAGGTTTTCCAAATTAAACTACTCCCATCTGCTTTCATTTGGCCCATATGCCCCTAAATGTTTCCCATCCATATATTTGTCCGAATGTATTTTAAATGTTTTAGCTGTACATGCATCTCCCACTCCCTCTTGCAGCTCATTCCATACCCACACCACCCTCTGTGTAAAAACACTGCCATTGCGTCCCTTGTAAAGTTTTCCTGTTTCACCTTAAACCTATGCCTTCTACGGCTGAACTCCCCCATCCTGTGGAAAAGACCTTGGCTTTCACCCTATCCATACCTTTCATGACTTTAGAAACTTCCATAATGTCATCCCTCAACCTTCTGCACTCCATCCAAAACTAACTTCAAGAACAAACATTTGAAGACAAATACTGCAAATTTGAAACGATAGTAAACATGACAGGCAAACAATACTCAGCCCAAATTTCTTACTGTGATTTGTTATTTCTCCCTATTACAATACGAAGGCAGCATGAAACGCTTACTCGTGCCAATAAGAAGTCAAGCACCTGGTATCCTTTGTCTAAAGGGGGCGATGATCACGACAGTGAAAACGTAATTATGGCCAGATCTATCTAATGCCACATAGTCAACATTCTCCCTCCTGGCCTCTCTATGACCTTGTGTGATTGTGTCTTCTTTATCTGTCACTCAATAGAGAGAACCACTTTCTCCATTCACACCTTAATTTAAACCCATTTTATATCATCTTCTCGTTCACCACTGCTAAAAGCCGGTTTATCTTTGCCACCCCCTCTTTTCCCTGTCACCTATCTCCCACCTCTGGAAAGCTACTAAAAATCCATGTTTCCAATCCTTTTCAGTTGTGAAGAAGTGTCACACTGGGCTTGAAATGCGAACGCTGTTTCTCTGTCTGTGCAGATGCTGACAGACCTGCTGAATTTCTCCAGAAATGAATAGGCATGGAACAAATTTTCACAAAACAAATAACTATGGATACTGGTAATAAGAATACTAAACTTGGTTGAGAAACTGGGAGCTTTTTCGAGGTTCACTGTACCTGAAAGATAAATACTGCATTCATTCCAGAAGATGCTGCAATTTCTTCAGCAATTTCAGTTTTTGGACAATTTCCAAAGAAGTATGTCAAAGATGCTCAAACATCCTGTCCAACATGGAGTGCCATACACTGGGAACTGTACATTAACGCATGGTGACAAGTTCCTTGACTCTGAAACTACATAAGTCTGGCATCATGACACTACAGAGCTCTTTCTCCTGGTCAGGGAGAAAAACAGAGGGAAACACATTCACTTCAAATACAGAAGTTGACATTGTGGAAGAGAAACGATTTAGATCATTACTTTAAATGGATTGAGTTAATGTAACAAATTAGAGGTGTGACACCAGGGAAAGGCCCTCAGCAGAATGAGAATATGAAAATGCAAGTGTTACCGCATCAGAAACCAGGTTAGGTACAGAATGCAGGGCTGATGGGTGAAAGGATCTCGGTGTGAACTGGGGGACACTCAGTAGAATTGAATTGTAGATATGGCAACTCAAACTGGGTTATCATTTGATGCTGCAGCAACAGCAGAAGCAGAACTGTATTCAACGACAATCTGTAACATTTTCCCGACGATAATTCATCAGTCTATCATTACCAACCTGGTTCAGTGATGAGTGTGGGTGAACATGCCAGGATCTAAATCACGTGGACCTAAACCTGTTGACAACCCATTAAAGCTACCACACTTAACTGGTTAAATTCCGACCTGCAGAACTATTGTCTGATGGAGAGGGGAAATGATCCCAAGACTAACACATCAGATCTAAGCTCTGTCGTCCTGCCAAATCCAAACATAAATGTCGATGGACTATGAAACAATTTAATGGAGGAGAGTACTCCACAAATATCCTCATCCTCAATATCGGAACAGCTCCGTACGTCAGTGAAAAAAGTCAAGGATGTGGTGTCTGCACTATCCTCAGCCAGACGTGTTGAATGGATGATCCACCTCACACTCATCATGATTCCCACAGAATCACAGATACCAGTCTTCAAGCAATTCGATTTGCTGTATAGTCATGAGGAAACAGCTGAACACAGTAGATAAGACAAAGGCAATGGGCGCTGACTCCATTCCTGCAATAGGACTGAAGACTTGTGCTGCACAACAAGCCGTGTCCCTGGGGAAGCTGTTTCATTTCAGCTCCAACTCTGACATCTCCCTGGCAATGAGGAAAATTACTCAACTATGTCCAGTCCCTGAATAGGAGAATAATTACAATCTGACCAATTACCACACCTGTTCTCCGGCGCTGTGAGGTAGCAGTGCTAACCACTGTGCCACCGTGCCACCTGCAATCAACTTGGAGCCTGTCTTCGCTTGTTTCAATCAACTTGGAGCCTTTTTTACATCCTCCTCATCCACTCACAAGCTGACATCGTTTAGAGCTGTCAGCAGTCTTGGGAACATTGCAATTGAGCCCTTCAACCAAAGATATGATGTGTATTGGGAATAGTTGGATGCCAAATCTCGATCCTTGTTATATCCTCCAAGCCTTCCATTCAAATAACATGGTTTTGTTCATACTCACTGTTTCCTGCCAACTATCCCATTCTAAAACCATGACCATATATTATCCCCAGTCCCATAGGATTCGAATTTGCACAATAGGCTTGGGGCTTTATCAAAAATCTTTCTGATAATCCAATCGTATTGCGTTGATACCTTCTCCATAATTTTGCTAAAAGCCATTTTCTCAAACCTGATTCCTATTTCATAAACCTCTGTTGACTTTGTCTATGCCCATTAATTTCAGTCCAATATTTTCTCTAAAACGTTTTAGTTACTAATTTCATTCTATTCCCTTTTTGTCACCAGACTAAAGTTCCCTAGTATTGCGAGGAAATTTTATTTTTGCTTTTTTCTTCTTCTTCTGTGAAGATATAACCGAAGTATTTGCTCGATTGATCTGCTATTTCCCTGTCCTCAATTATCTGGTATCAGACTGTAAGAAAGCTGCACCTTTTTCTCTTAATTCTGCCATTGGCGTATTTTCAGAAGATATTACAAGTTCACTCATATACACTGTGATAAGGTATTCTTCAAAAACCCATCAATTCTGATCTTGAGCTCCTGAATGATTGACCTTCCACAGCCATACAATCACAGAAGCACAGACTCTGTACTATCAGAAATACAGCACTGTCTACAGTAGCCCCACTTTCCAACACAAAACCTGTCGCTGTGAATCTTATAGCATTTCAAGTGCACAACCATGTCTTTTCTAATGGTTTTGAGGTTACCATGACAATTCCCCTCTCACGAGGTGCATCCCAGACCCAAACACACTTTGCTTGAAACACAGTCCTCAAATCCTCACTAAGCCTCAAACCCTTCACTTTAAAAGTGTGTTCCTTTGATTAAAAGGACCAGCTGCTGTCTATCCACCCCGTCCATATCCCTCGTAATCTTATCCTCCTGATTCACGTCCCCCTTAGCCTTCTCTGCTCCAAAGTAAACAATCTGAGCTTATCCAGCCTCTCTCCATAGCTGATATGCTCCATCCCAGGGAACATCCTGGTGAATCTCCTCTGCACCCCCTCCAGTACAATCACATCTTTCCTGTAATGTAGCTCTCAGAATTACACACAATATTCCATCTTGCCTAATGAAAGTTCCGCATAGCTCATATAATCTATGCTTCAATATGTGAAGGCTATGTTTACGCTCCTGTACGCTTTCTCAAATTGTGTGTTACCCTGTCCAGCCACATTCAGGGATGTGTGGAAAAGCACCCTCTCAGCTTCCGAGTGTGCTGCCATTCATTGAGTCCTTGCTTGCCTGGTTCCTTCTTCCAAAGTGCATGACCTCATATTTATCAGGGTTACATTCCATCTGCCATTGATCCACCCATCTGACCATTCCATCTGTACCTTCCTGTAACAGAAGGCCTTCCTCCTCACTGTCATCTACCCGGCCAATCTTTGTATCAAACACAAACTTACTTAAGACTCTCCCCACCCCTCGTTAATATTCACAGCTGCAGCCTTCATGATAAAGTTTAAAATCAGAAAACATCAGCTTGTAGTCCAACAGGTTTATTTGGAGGCACGGGCTTTTGAAGCGCTGCTTCTTTATCAGGTGGTTGTGCGCTTTGATGAAGCACTTCGAAAGCTCGTGCCACCGAATAAACCTTTTGGACTGTAACCTGGTTTTATGCAATTTTTAGCTTTGTCCACCTCAGTCCTACACCAATACCTCTGAATCTCAAATATTAAGAGACACAGCACTGATCCCCGTGGTACACCACTGGACACTAGCCTCCAATTGCACAAACAGCCTTATACCACCACCCTCTGTCTGCTACCACTAAAGTTTATTTGGTTGCAACTTGGCAAGTCACTAATGAATCCTACCTGTTCCCTGGTTATTCTGTTCCGCTGGAGAAACGTGTAGAATATCTGGTGAATCTCCCGAATCTTGCCTACCAGAAGGTTTCTATGCCCCTGTATTAGTCAGTCCCCTCCAAGTGATGAATTTCCTACTGATTGCAGTCTTAACTGGTCTGTCCCAGATCCTGCCATTATTTGCCTTGAATGTCGAATAGAAAGCGAGGGAAGCGTTCTGTTAATTTCCAACTTGTCAGATATTTTGTGAATTATCTAAATTTCACTGTGACCCACCTCTTATTCTTTGAAACTCTAGAGAACACAAGCCGAGTTTTCTCATCAGGCAATCTCACCATCTGAGGCATTAATCTGGTGAATGTCCACTGCACTTCCTCTCAGGTCAGTATATTCTTTCTGAGATTCAGTCACCAAAACTGCACACAATTCTCCAGGTACAGTCCCACCAACACACTGTGAAACTGCTTCAAAATGTCTTTACATCAATGTTCGGACTCTCTTATATGAAGGCGAACCAAACTTTAACTTTCCACTTACATATATTCTTCCAAATACCCTTCACATTCATTGCATTTACGAACTCACTGAAATCTTATAGAAACCCTTCCAAAATCCAATATATGCCGCTTCTACTGTTTCCCTATTATCTATGCTGTAAGAAACAACTTCAAACAATCCAAAAGTTTATCAAATATGATGTCTCTATCAGAAATGCATGCTGATTCTCTCCATTGTTTCTGTTAATTTCTAAATAGCAAAAATGTCACCCTGTGTAATAGATTCCAACAGTTTCCCTACAAATGTCAAGTTCACTGGTCTACAGTTCTCCACAATATGTGTTTTTTCCCTTTGTAGCTGTTTGGATCCATTCCATTCATCTATAGTTTATCCACAATAGTTTACAGTCTCTGCAGAATGTCCAGGAAAATAAAACACAGTCATCGACAGTGCAATTAATACTTCTATTGTTGGTTAATTTCCGACATTTTGATATGAAGTACATCTGTTTCAGCAGACTTAGCAATGCTCAATCCAGCAACATGTTCAAGTACTACCTTGTAACTGATATGAATTGACTTTGTCTTTAGCTCCAGGGGTTCGATATGATCACTTGGTATTACTGGGTGATTTTCTGAATCTTCCTCCATGAAGACAGATGCAATGTAACTGGTTATTTTGTTGGCCATTTCCCTGTTCTCAACAAGGACCTCGCCTCTCCCAATTACAAATTTCTACATTTGACCTTGCTTTAATTTTGTTTCCTTTGAAATATAGATCGCAGATTGATGTAGTCTTTGTGTTCCTGTTTGTTAACACGTATGTTCGCTTTTTGATTTCAATTTCAGTTTCATGGCCTTCCTTTTTTGTATCGTTAATTTCTGAGAATTCTCAGCTTTCCACAAGAGCTGCAATTCTTCTGAAGTCACTTCCTACGATTAAAATATTTTCTAATTTGTTGTGTTAACCATCACTGAGTCACTTTCTCACTCTTTGGTGGTTGCACCTGAAATAAATAGACGTATGTTTCAGACTTTGCAGTATTTCTAAAAATTCCTGGGCCTGACCAGTTATATTCAGGAACACCACAGGAGGATAGGAGGGTAGAGAAGAAATTGCGGGAGCACTGATTGGCTCTTTTCTATCATCATTGGCCAACGACTGCCGTTCTGGACAACTGGAATGTAGCGAATGCTCCGCCCATATTCAACAAATGCTACAAAATAAACCTGGGAACGAAAGACCAGTAATCCTAAAATCTAGTGGATAGGTTACTGTATAAAATTTGGAGAGATTGTATATACATGCATTTGGAAAGGCAGGGTATGGTTCGGAGTAAGATTAGAATGGTGCTGGAAAAGCAGAGCAGGTCAGGAAACATCCGAGGAGCAGAAAAAAATCGATGTTTCGGGCAAAACCCTTCATTAAATTCAGCACAGGAGTTTGTGCAAGGGAGATCATGACTCACAATTTTGTTGGAGTTCGTTGATAAAGTGACCAGCAACGTTGAGTAGGTCTGGGTGGTATATGTTGTCTAGGTTGATTCCAGTAAGGCCTTCAGTAAGTTTCCACATGGTACGTTGCTCTGGAAGGTTGGATCGCACGGAATTGAGGGGGAGGTGGCAAATTAGGTATAAAATTGCCTTGATGGTAGGAAGGAGAGATTAATACTGGAAACATGCTGGTCAGACTGGAGGCCTGTGAAAAGTGGAATACCTCAGGGGTTGATGCTGACACCACTACATATTACATATATTACACGAGAATGTACAGGCATGATTTGTAAGTTTGAAGACGGCATTAAAACAAGAGTCATCACTGAGAGTGAGGAAGGTTATCAGAAATTTCAGAAATTACAGCAGTACCTCGATCACCTGGAGAAGTGGCTGAGAAATAGCAAATGGATGTTAATATAGATCAATGTAAGTTCTTGCACTTTAGAAAGTCAAATCAAGTTTGGAGTTTCATGGTGAATGGTTGGGTCCTAAGGAGTGTAGTGGAACAGAGGGACCTTGGAATTGAGGTGCATGGTTCTCTGAAAGTTGATTCAGATGTAGACAGTGAAGAAAGCTTTTGACACACTGGCCTTAATCAGTTTACATCACTGAGTATCGAAATTAGAGAGTTATGATGCAGTTATACCGGATGCTAGTCAGGCCATATTGGTAGCGTTATGTTCAGTTTTGTTCACTTTGCTATAGGAAGATGTGATTAAACTGTAAAGAGTGCAGAAAAAAATTACAAGGATATTGCCAAGGTCTCAATGGTCTGAGATACAGAAAGAGGCTGGATCAGCTAGGACTTTTTACTTTTGTATGCATGAGGCTGAGGGAGAATCATATTGAAGTTTATAAGATCATGACAGGCATGGATAGAGTGAATGCACCCAGTCTTTTTTCCCAGGGTTGGGCAATCACAGATTAAGAGGGCATCAGTTAAAGGTCAGAGGGGACAGAACTAAAGGGAACTTGAGGAACAACTTTTTAACACAGGGGCTGTTACGCATATGGAATGAGAAGTGTTTGAGGCGGATACATTAACAATATTTAAAAGCATTTGAACAAGATAGTAAAGGATTAGAAAGATATGGGACAATGGCAGGGAAATTGTGTTAGCGTGAATGGGCATTTTGGTTGCAATGGACCAGTTTGGGCTGAAGGGCCTGTCTCCGTGCTGTCTGCCTCTATGACTCTAACAACCATTGCTTGTCTCCCACTGAATGTTATATTGTACCTTCCCAATTTACTGAAGATATCTTGACACTCTAGCCTCCAGTCTTCCATGATGTTTGACTGGAATATTCAAGCATTCTAAACTGTATGCAGACACCTTGTAAACTGCATCTTATAAATTGCATTAATCCTTAAAAGCTGCTTCAGACCAAGGTTAATAATTCGTCCTTCTGACCACACAACATCAAATCCGAAATAACGTGCTCTGTAGTTTGCTTCACAACATACTCTTCAACCCACCTCATACACACTTACGGAACTTATTTTTTACAGCTTCAGGAGTCACTTAGTTGACGCTGTTAACCATTCAATAAGACTGCGGTATCCACAATACTTGCCTATCTAATTTCCGATTTTCCGCATACTTTTTGGATTCGATATATAACACACCAATATTTGCTTCTCCTTGCTATCTGTAAACTCGACATAAACTGATTCTGTGGAAGCTGAGGGACAGGTCTGTGTCGTTATTAGTGATAGACCTGGACAAGTCATTCAGGGAGGCTCACCTCGACGCTGAGATGATCTGGAGAAATGTCCCACAATACTGGACAAGCAACAATATCCTCCTCTCTCTGTTAGGATCAGAGTCACCATATACTCTTTGCTCCCTCACACTCACTGTATATCTGTTATAGCACCTAGCCCCGAACAAGGTTCACGCTCTGTCTCCAAATAAGGCTCAGGCACGACCACTCTCACTATTGAATTCAGCAACTAATACTACATGGATTCAAAACTGTCGACTGACTCATTCCAGATACCTCACAACTCCCTCCACCTACACCAGCACAAACAGCAGGGTCACCCATTCACACTCTCCCTCCATCCCTTTCTCCCATTCCAGGAGAAACTGCCTGGAATAGGATAGAAAGGGCCAAGCCGGGTCGTGAAGTGCCCGATATCCGTTCCCTCACTCCCCTCACCCCGCCACGTGGGGAGGACTCTTAAAGAGCTGGAGAGGATCAGGACGCCTCGTGTGGAGAACCTGAAACATCCACGTCCTACTGACCAGTTAAGGAACAATGTTCAGTGAAAGACAATTCTCATTTTAAATGCACTGGCAGCTCCCACAACAGTCACATCAGTGCTTTCACTTCCAAAAAAAACCCAGATACCTCATTTCACAGAGATGCAGACACAGAAATACACAGACGAACACACACAATACTTGCAAGGAGGTCGGCATACACACACGTATAAACACAGAGAGACATATACAGTCACATACAAATCGACATAAATACAGATAGCAGCACAGTCTGAAACACAGACAGACAGATGTAGACATGGAAACACAGAGATAACAAGCACACGGACACACACACACAGGCACACACCCACACACACACACACACACATACAGACACACACAAACAGAGGCACAGACACACACACACATACAGATACACGCACGAACACTTACTCACATACAGACACACAGGGGCACAGACAATAGTGTCATTAAGACACAAATCCATATGTTTTTGATTTGTAAGGGGATCAAGGATTCCAGGGAGAAGGCAGAAGAATGAGGTCGAGGTACTAATAAGAAATTATTGAACGGAATTTCAGACTCGATAGGCTGAATGGCCTCAATGTGCTCATTTCCTGAATGCTCCTACGGTATTATGCTATCAGGCATTCTGTTCCTGAGACAGCAGCAGAAGCTGGGTGTGATAGATATTTGATTGGAAAGGGTCAGTGGGAATGTGCGATAGGTTTGGAGTCTGGAATGGTTTATCTTTATTCCTAATTATTCTTACCTTATGTCTGAAAAGAGGTGGAGATTTGATGTTCCGTTAACGCA
The DNA here is from genome assembly GCF_047496795.1 of Chiloscyllium punctatum. Classification (NCBI taxonomy): domain Eukaryota; kingdom Metazoa; phylum Chordata; class Chondrichthyes; order Orectolobiformes; family Hemiscylliidae; genus Chiloscyllium; species Chiloscyllium punctatum. The sequence continues at coordinate 69,449,535 of NC_092751.1, read as the reverse complement.
GATTTAAAATAACAGTTGTCCCACAATGAAATAAGGACGTCCCTTTCACTATAGTCTTGTGCTACATGTAGTGTCCTCATCCTCAGGGAGCAGTGAAGACTCGATTATAGAAGATATTCCAGGCTGAGATCTTTACTGGACAGAAGGGTCAGTGTTTATTGGGAACAGATAGGAAATGGATGGTCAGGCACACTTGAATCAGCCATGAGCAATCTGAATGGTGCAGCCGAATGGGCAACTTCTGCCCCTGCCCCATGTGTTCCCTCAATCCATCCCTCGAGTCTGTTACAGAGATATACTGCTGTCCCTACCCCATGAGTTGTTCCCTCAATCCACCCTCGATGCTGTTACAAGGTTGGGGACCACTCCATTAAGTCAGAGAGGATCGTTACAATGACACAGGAGGAGACCATTCTGCCGCTCTAAGGAATTACACAAGAATATAGAATGAAGTAATTCAGCTCGTTCAGAACACTACACAGTCTGGGAGGAGGCCTTTCAACCCACCTGAGCCGCTCCACAGGAACAGGGAAGCTGTCGCTAACAGGAAACAGAGAGTAGAGATAAATGTTTATTTTCAGGCTGCAAAGCTGTAACTGATGGAGTGCCTCAGAGATCACTGTGGGGTTATCAATGATCAATAATCTGTATCAAAGATCTGGAGGAAGGGGAGGGAATAGCTTGGAGCTCAATTAGCTCGTACACCAAGATGGCCATTCAATGTATCGTCAAATGGAGGTAGTGAGTCTGCAAAGTGATGCAGGCAGGGAAGGTTAGTGAGCAAACATTCAGCAGAAATAACATAAGGGAAGTTGTCTATTTTGGCATGAAAGATGAAACAATGGTAAAGAATTTAAATGGAGAGAGATTGCCGAACTCTGTGATAAAGGAGGTTTCCATGTTCTTGCGACATGAATCATATGAAGTCAGATGCAGCAAGTGATTTGGAAGGTAAGTGGAATGATGCTGTTTTTGGCAAAAAAAGCATCAGGTTTAATTGCAGGAATGTTTTACTGCATCTGTACAGGGCATTACTGAGACCACACCTAATACACTGTGTGCAGGTTTGATCCCCTAAACTAAAATAAAAAGATATAATTCTTTTCGAAGTTTTTCAATGAGGTTTCTCTTTACTCATTCCTGGAATGCCGGCCTTATGTTATGGGGGATTATCAGTTTTGATCTTAGCTAAGAAATAGTATCGAACCATCTATGACTTTCTGAAAAGTGTATCAGCTGGATGTATATTAACCCCTGTCAGCGAGACTAAAGCTAGAGTATACATTTTAAGGAAAAGATGCATTAATATTAACACACATACCATGAAGACACCAACCAATATTTACAAATTAAACGGACACATATAAGCATGTCATCAAATTATAAAATGGGGGCATTTTTGGGATTGGAAGGAACGGGCACAGTGGTTAGCACTGCTGCCTCACAGCGCCAGAGACCCGGGTTCAATTCCTGCCTCAGGCGACTTTCTGTCTAGAGTTTGCACATTCTCCCCGTGTCTGCGTGGGCTTCCTCCAGGTGCTCCGGTTTCCTCCCACAGTCCAAAGATGTTCAGGTCAGGTGAATTGGCCAAGCTAAATTGCCCGTAGTGTTAGGTAATGGGTAAATGTAGGGGTATGGGTGGGTTGCGCTTAGGCGGGGCGGTGTGGACTTGTTGGGCCGAAGGGCCTGTTTCCACACTGTAAGTAATCTAATCTAAACAAGAGCAATGACGCACCTGCAGATAATCCATAATCAGGTTTTCCAGAGAATGTTCCAGGAGATCGCACATGGTCCAGTTTGGTGTTCCATTGACATAATTGTATGTTCCAACACAGAAAGTGAGAATAATGTTCCCTGCCTGAGAAGCAGCAGCCGATTGATCTCTCTCTCTTACTTTGTTCCGCTGATAGCAAAATGTGAGATCAGAAAATCCCTGAGTTATCTGTACTACTTGTGAAGGATTCCTGGTGAGGATTCATTGGAATCTCTCCACTGCCTGGAACGAAGGGAATTCAGCCAAATCCAACTGTTCCAGAAAGAAATCTCACTAGCAGTAGCTTGTGTGAGCAGAGTAACTTCAAAGGCAGAATAACATTTGCTGTACTCTGTCATTTTACCGTTTGTTATGAGTTCAACTTTCTGTGTCTCATATTTTTATCGAAAATGACCTACTCTCAGATCTATATCATTGGCCACATCACTAAACTGGTTGCATTTAAGATTGGTGTAACCAGTGGAGGAGTGGGACTGGAAAAGGTCTTAGTGACCTTCCAACATTTATTGGATCACAAACGAGAAATTCTCAAAGGGCTGCTCAAGTCGAAATTCCCTTCCCCAGAGGATTGTGGTTTCTGTATGTTTGCATTTATTCGAAGTTGTTTTTGGCATGTAGTAAAATGGCATACAGACAGAAACGTGCTGCTGAGACCAAAGGCACATGGAGCGGTGATAAAGTATCTAATGGCCCACTGCTGCTGCCCAGTCCTGTGTTGCTATGTTCTATTCAACCCCCCACAGCTGCTGAAAGGAGCAGATGGAGGCCACTTGTCCCAGATACCTGGTCAACAGTAACACAGGATCTCATTCAGTCCCTCAAGACTGTCACACATGGTTTGGTGTAGGTTGGAAAATGTTATTTGATTTAAAAGACGCCTCTGGTCTCATTACAGAGTGTTTCCTCTCTGCAACTTGTGATCCATTTGTTGGTGATATTATAGACCTAGATTCACTGTGAATACAGTCCCATACCTCAACCAAAGATGACTCACAAAATACTTCACTCTCTGATTGCAAAGTTTATTAAAAGAACGTTCAGGAAAATTACAAACATTAACTTTGCAATTACTGAATATGAGGACAAAAAGAACAGGATCAGGTAATTCGGATGATCAAGCCATTGTACACCATCATGGCTGATCTACTGTTGACATTAACTCCTCTTTAATGCCCAATTCTTCACCCCTTAGCTCTCTGACAGGGCAAAAGTCCATCTACCTCCTCCTTAAATGATTCCAGTAATGTAGCTCCCCTCGGTCTCTAGCCCAGATAATTTCTAACAGTGATTACCTTCTGTGAGAGGAAAACACTCCCTATACATACACCGTCACCCATTGATATGAACAAGAGGCGAACACAGGGGCTCAGGAAAGAGTGAATGGCTATGATACCAATGCAGTATTTGACTGAGTATGGCATTGGGACCACCTATGTATTTGAGCTGAATGGGAATCAGGTGCAACTTTCCCACTGCTCGGGGCCTTTCAGAACACAATAAGGTTTGGGGTCAGTCGCCAACAATCCTCTCAGTCCAGGGACATCTCTGCAGGAGATCTTCACGTTAGCCTCCTCAGTAAAAACATCTTCAGTTACTCGATCAATGTTTTTTCCCATCATAAGATCGGAGGTGGGTATGATTACTGAAGATCACACAATGTTCAGAGCATTTTGTCCCCCATCAGCTCCTGAACCATTCTGTGTCCATGTGCAGCAAGACCCGGACAGCATTCTGGTTTGTGCTGTTAAAGTGTTGGTAACATTTATGTAACAGTACGGCCAGACACTGCCCATTTCCGCAGTTAAAAGAGGAGCTCATTCAGCATTTCAAGGTGGTTGCACACGGGTATGAGCTAGCATTCAGGAACAGGAAAAGTGACAGGATATTCAATACTCCTGCTTGTTAGACAGGAAGAAGAGTGGTCTGTTCAGTGCAGGACCTGTTAAACACGAACAGGCAGAGCCCAATCAGACCCTTCAACCTGTTCCATGAGACCAGGAGGAGGCTATTCATCCCCAGGAGACAGTTATACAGGAACAAGAGGGGGTCACTGATATTCCAACACGACAAACCAATGAAACCGAGACTGCACTGATAGAGGACTCAATGATGTTAATCATGGTTCCATTGTTTGTAGAACGTGTGCTGATTTAACATCGTTTGTTGCCAATGAGGAGGGAAACCAAATGATTTGTGCCAAGTCTCAAGGAGGCAGCTTCCATCTCCGAGAAGACACATCCATGTTATCCATGGAGGTCAGAATCTGGTGGGAATAGTAAACTGTTTTAGCATGAACGTATTGTGGATGCTGCAGGGATTGTGGTTAACGAGACTTTCAGTGTAGGACCACACACCGAATTTACTGTATTAATTTGGGGAGAGTTTATTCAAACACTGGCCCTCTGTCTCTCTCTCATGCGATTGGGTGTGGAGTGAGGGGAATAATCTCAGATGCTCTTAAACTATTGACAGTCATGTAGCCCGAGTAAAAAAAGAAGCCAAGGAATTTTTCACGGTATCAGTGCCTATTTAGAACATCGTAAGTGACTGTCCCTCCCCCCAAGGTTCAATGCAATCGTCTCTCATTCTCTCACAACGCTGGAGATTAATTATCATTCTCTCCTCATGGCACCACCATCCCAGGGATTAGTCTGGTGAAACCACATTGCACTCTCTCTGTGGCAAGGTGATCATTCCTTATAAAGGAGAGAAAGTCTGTCCACAATATCCCAAATGCTGCCTCAACAACACTCACAGCAATTATCACAATAACTCTTTTTCGCCGTAGACATCTCCATTTCTTTCCTGTAGCATAAAACGACTCTCCTTCTCTCGACACTGCTGGAAAGAGTTAACACTTTCATAATGACAGTATTGTTGTTGCTGTCGGAATTATGGATAACATGACGTTCATTGCAGGATCACGCACTAATTGAACTGTATTAATGTTAGAAGAGTTTATTCAAAAGCCTGAACCTCTCTCATTCTCTCTCTCTCTCTATCCTCTCTTTCACAGTCGAAATAGGGAGTTGGGGTGGTGAGGTGGAAAGTTCTCAGAGGCTCTTAAACTATCGAGAATCATGTAATCTGAGTGAAAAAAGCCAGTGTCTGTTTAGAACATCATGAGTAATTGTCCAACCCCCTTAAGGTTCAATGCAATCACCTCTTATTCTCTCACTGAGCTTCACTCACAGATCATGGTGCCATCATCCCAGGACTTAGTCTGGTGAAAATTGGGAGAAAGTCTTTCCACAGTACCCCAAATACTGCCTCAACAGCACTCTCCTGGATGATCATAAAGCATCTTTTCTCTCACTTAGACATTGCCACTTCTTTCGTGTGCCACAAAAAGCCATTCCTTCTCTATGAACTATGACTGACATGGAATTTATAAGTCCCTTACATCTGTCCGTCAGCATCAATAAAGCGAACACCAGAGTTGCCTATGGAGCTGTGCATCACTCTCAGGGAGAATTTCACTGAGATTGAATACATTTAAAATAAGGGATGATCACGGACCTGAATGGAAATGAGATGTAGCAATGCAGAGAACAGGCAGAGAAAGGGAGATATCTTACTTCTGTTCTTCTCTCACAGGATGTATGAAGCCCTGGTCAGGGCAGCATGTTATGCAGATCTTGAACCGAGTGGTTGGTTCAGCTGTTCCACAGGACAGTAAAGAGTAAAACGCATAGCTGTGGGTTTGTACGGTTACAACACAGGATAAATCTTCCTGCTTAATTAAAACCAGCATCAGAGAAAGGATTTATCCCATGCAGTAATCTGTCATAATTCTCGATTCCAAATCTATTTGAAGTAACAATTAACAACTTTATTTCTTAAAGTATAACAGAGAATAATAAACGAACGACTATATACAACTTCTTCCTCTAACCTGTCTTTTACCTTCCCCTTCCACAATACTAGACCGATAAGACTCCTAATTAAAATTTTAAAAACAAAACTTCTTATCTTAAAACCAGGAAGCATTCGGTTCTTCTCCATATTCCTGTCTTCTTTTCTACTTGGGGACTCTGCTTCACCAGTTACTAATCAATAAATGTACCAATAGGAGAGCTATTATTCAGGCAGTCTTTGCAGTCTGGTAGCTTGGCAGTTCTCCTCTCAACTGTTCAATTTTCTATCGTCTTGTACCGCCAAACTATTGGGGATTGTATCATTGGCTTTTCAGATTGTCAATATAATAAATTCATACTTGGTTGGAGGTGGGTACTTTGGGGTATAATATAAAATGTTTTGCTGAATTTGTTTTTGTTTCAAGACAATGAGCTAATCGGGTTGTTCGAACAAATGATACATTATATCTATTTTTCAGAATACTTGGTGCTGTCAGATAGTTATTGCTGGCTTTTAATTCTCTCAATGGTACAGTACACCCACTTGTTCATCACAGAAGTCACACGGAAACCTGACAAAGGAAGCATGACACATTGACTTCTCTGAAGGTCTTGAGGCAAGCAGATTGGTTTTTATAACAAATGATAATGGTTGCTTTTAAACACCCCAATTTCCTTCATGAGATATCAACAGGCCATTATTCTGTTGCTCGAGATTATAAGTCAATGGCTTGACCACCATAAACTGTCTTCCCATATGTGCAGATAACAAGTTAAACATTCTCAAGAGCAATTATTTAATGATGGACATGTGGTTAGAAGGAACGTGAAACTATTGCATTCGGATTGAACAAAGGCACAAATGGTTTATTCAGAAGTTGCACTGAGACTGAGGACGAGACTGGGATATCATGATGGTGGTATTGGACAGGAGTGGTGAGTGGGGAGGACATGGAGATGTAAATCTGTGAAGGACAAAATGGATTATGGAGTTTGAGAACAGTCTGGTTCCTTGTTGCATATCAGTGAGTAATTTATAAATAGTAGTTTGATAGTTATAATATTTAAGGAAAGGATTTTTTGTTTGGAACTGAAGGCATTGATTTACACTTTCCAAAATTTATACATAATGTGCAGAAATTCAGGTCAACCCGGTTTAGTAGACAAATATAATGACTTGAAAGCTGAAAGATGTGTTGCTGGAAAAGCACAGCAGGTCAGGCAGCATCCAAGGAGCAGGAGAATCGACTTTTCAGGCATAAGCCCTTCTTCAGGAACTTATTCCCGAAACGTCGATTGTCCTGCTCCTTGGATGCTGCCTGACTTGCTGCACTTTTCCAGCAACACATTTTTCAGCTCTGATCTCCAGCATCTGCAGTCCTCACTTTCTCCTATTAAATATAATGACTTACTAGGAGCACCAACTATAGCAAGGATAGGATAGTAACCACCTTGAATAATCCAAAGGATATCCTGGATCCGCCATGCTAATGATATCCAAGGTCAAGAAAGCCAGTAAAGACCCGGGCATAAGCTACTGTCCATTGTTGGAACATTCCAGTCTCATGTTCTCAGATTCTGATCTCTCCTCCCCGTCTCTCTCTCTTTCGATCTGCTGATCCCTGTTAATGCTGTCAGTCATGCTGCTCCTCATACTATGGGATAGCACATTGAACAGAGCCCATTTATCTTTCAACAATGAAAACTCTCCATTGTGATAATTAGGATCCATGGAGATTGACATTAATCACAGTCACTGAATAAATAGCTTCAGTTAACCTCTTTGAATTCAATATTGATTTCATTAAAATTCAAAAAATCGTTGAAAGCTAAACATTTGGCATGGGATATGTGTGTGTGTGTGGGGGGGGGGTGAACAGAGGGAAGAAATATTTGAGATGGTAGATTGATTGTATGTAATCATTCAATCTGCCTTCGATATGCGAGTAATGTCAAAGGATTGTCAGAACTTAAAAAAGTTTCTCCGTTGATAAATCGAAACATATAGTCTGTAACTACTGATCAGTGATTATAATGTCAGTAAAATATGGAGAGAACTTTTCTAGTCCAGACTCTGACAGGAAAATGTGCATACAACAACATAAGGATGACAGACAAATGGCATGGATATGTTCCCATAGAATATGATGTGACACACAATTCAGATGGTTATTCGAGGATCAGAGAGAGCAGGTAAGGATCATGCTGTTCATATTATCGATGCCAATCAACTATGATGAAGTAAATTTCACTGCATTTCTATTGCAGTGTGACTATGATATTGGGGACATGGCTGCTGAGACTGGAGGGAGGGAATATGATATTTCCCAGCCATCAGTATTGGAATTTGATTCTTCAGAAAACATATGAATATCAAATTCCGGGATACCACTCCAATGAGGAATGAGGAGAGCCAATATTAACCATACAGCCATTTGGAGCAGAAATGTGGCCATTAGGCCCATTGAGCCTGCTCTGCCATTCAATGATGGCGATTAAGCTTCTCAACCGCATTCTCCCGCTTTCTACCTGTAACCCTTGATCCCCTTTACAATCAAGAACCTATCTGTCTCAATCTTAAATATACTCAATGACCTGGCTTCGACAGCCTTCTGTGGCGGTGAATTCCATAAATTCACCACTCTATGGCTGAAGAGGTTCGTCCGTATCTCTGTTCTGAAAGGGCTTCTCTTTACTGTATCCCATCGCGGCCTAGTCTCTCCTACCATTTGAAATATCGTTCCAAACTCCACTCTGTCCAGGCCATTCAATATCCTGTAAGTTTTGAGTCTACCTCCTAACATGTTCTGAACTCTATTATAAAAAGAACCAGAGTCCTCAGATGTTCTTCATATGTTAAGCTTTTCATTCCTGGGACCATTCTTGTGAATTCCTTGGAAAACGCTCCAGGGCCAGTACATCCTTCCTGCGATATGGGACACAAAAGTATGCACAATAATCCAAATGTGGCCTGACCAAAGCCTCATACAACCTCAGAAGTACATCCCTGCTTTATATTCAAGCCCTCTTGAAATAAATGCCATCATTGTATTTGCCTTCCTAACTAATGACAACCTGCAAGATTACCTTTCGAGAGTCCTGGACTGGAACTCCCTCGGCTTTTTGCACTTTTGACTTCTGAACCTGCTTCCTATTTAGAAAATAGTCCATGCCAGTATTCTTCCTGTCAAAGTGCATGATGTCATACTTGCCCACGATATACTCCATCTGCCACATCTTTGCTCACTCCCCTAACCTGTAGGAGAAAGTAAAGACAGCAGATGCTGGAGATCAGAGTCAAAACGTGTGATGCTAGAAAAGCACAGTCAGTTAGGTGGCATCTGAGGAGCCGGAGATTCGGTGCTTCAGGCTTAAAGTCTTCATCAGGAACGAGGGGGTTGGGCGGAAGGGGGCTGAGAGATAAATGGGAGGGGCTGGGGCTGGGAGGAAGCTAGCTTGGACAGCGATAGCTCGATGAAGGTGAGTGGTGATAGTGAAAGTTCAGAGTGGAAGGTGGAGTGGATACATGGGAAGGAAGATGGACAGGTTGGACAGTTCAGGACAGCGGTACTGAACTAGAGGGTTGGATCTGGGATAAGGTGGTGGGAGGGGAGATGAGGAAATTGGCGAAATTGCCTTTGATATCGAGTGATTGGAGGGTCTCTCGGTGGAAGATGATGCGCTCTTTCTCCAGACGACCGCTGGCTAGAAATTGGCCATGGAGGAGGCCTTGTTGTAGTGGGAGGGAGAGTTGAAGTATTTAAGGATAGGGATGTGGGGTTGTTGGGTGCGTGTGTCCGAGTCTCTTACCTGAACCGTTCTGCAAATTGATGCCCTGTCTCCCCAATGGGGAGGAGATCCGTTGCAATGGACAGAGTAGATGTGGTGTTTGGATGCACAGGATGTGCTTTGCCTGATGTGGAGGGATCCTTTGGGGCCTTGCATGGAAGTGAGGAGGGAGTGTTGACATAGGTTTCATACCTCTTGCAGTGGCAAAGAAGTTGTCAGGAGTGGAAGGTGGCTGGGTGGGGTTGGGGGTGCATGAGCCTCACGAGGGAGATGTGAAGGGAATGGTCTCTGCTGATATGGGTGGGGAAGGAATTATACCTCTGGTGGTGGGGTCTGACTGTTGGTGGCGGAAATGGCGGAGGATGATGCGTTGTATCCTGTGGTTGGTGGGATGGAAAGCGAAAACCAGAGCGGTTCTCTCCTTGTTGTAGTTGGAAGGGTGGAGATCAAGGGCGGAGGTGCGGGCAGTTGAGGAGATGCGTTAGAGCACCCTCCTGCAGCCGAACCACCTCTTCAATGTCCCTCCATCTATCTTTGCACTGTTTGAAAACTTAGCCAGAATCCCCTTAGTTCCTTCATGCAAATCATTAATGCATAAAGGGAAAAGTTGTGGTCCCAACATTGAGTCTTATGGAACACCACTTGTCCCTGGCTGCCATCCTGAGAAGGATTCTTTAATTCCAACTCTCTGCTTTCTGTCAGACAGCCATGCTACTATCCATGTTCGTACATGGCTTCTAACACCATGGGCCCTTTTCTTTCTCAATAGCCTCCTGTGTGGCACCTTGTCAAAGGATTCTTGCGGATCAAGCGGATAACATCTATTGTTCTTCTTGGTCTAATCTTCTTGTTACTCTCTCAATGAATTCCAACAGGTTTATCAAGCTTGACCTCCTCTTGATGAAACCATGTTGACTCTGTTCTATATTGCCAAAGACCTCCAAGTATTCAGAAATCCCTTCCTTCACGATGGATTCCAGGTTGTTACCCATTACTAAGCTAAGGCTAATCAGTCTGTAATTTTCCATTTTCTGTTTAACTCCCTTATTAAACGGGGTGTGACATTAGCAATTTCCAGCCTCTTGGTCCTTTCCTGATTTTAGTCATTCCTGAATGATTACTACTTATACTTGCACTACCTCTTCAGCTATCTCCCTTACAAGACTGGGGTGTAGTCCATCTGGTCCAGGTGATTTATCCACATGCAGGCCATTCAGTTTTCTAACATGCTTTTCTTGCTGATGGCCACCACACTCAGCTCTTCCCTCTCACTCTTCAACTTTTGTGAAATTATTCATGTCTTCCACCATGAAGAATGATGCGAAGTGCCTCATTCATTTCTTTATTTCCCACTACTGTCTCTCCAGCATCATTTTCCAGTGTCCAATATTACTTTTACCTCTCTTTTGCACTTTATATATCTAAAGAACCTCTTACAGTCTCCTCTATATTGCTGGTTCGCTTACCCCTATATTTAATCTTCTCCCTCCTTATGTTTTTGCCCTCTGTTGGTCTTTATAAGTTTTCCTATTCTCTATTTCCCACTGCCCTTCACCACATTGTATGCTTGATCTTTTGCTTGTATGCAATCCCTGACTTCCCTCGTCAGCCCTGGTTGCCTTATCCTCCCTGTATCATGCCTCTATTCTTCAGCATGAATCTCTGCAGTGTCTCCTGAATTAATCTTGGAATCACCTGCCATTGCTGTTCCACTGTCTTTCCTGCTATACCCCTCTCCACATATCAGAGATTGCTGCAAGTTCAGGTCCATCCTGTCCTTCTTGTTTCGGTCCTAACAACTTGTGAATCCCAATGATCCACATATCAGAAGTGCTACCTCCCCTGCCAGCTGTTTGGCCATGTATTTAACTGTGCTCCCTTCCTATTCCTTTACTCACTCGCACGTGACATATTCTCGTGTATCCAAAATTCAAATATCCTTTCAACAGAACTCTCGCAAGACCTTTTATTTAAAGTGGATAGACTTGATAAAAAAAACTTCTGTTTGGCCTCAGGAAAGTGGAGTCCACTGAATCAGTCCAATGCCCAGAGGATCTGATATCTATCCCCGCCACTAACCCTGTTTGACAAGGTATACATATGGATTAGTGTTGCTGGAAGAGCACCACTGAACTACTGTACTCTTCCAGCACCACTAATCCAGAGTCTGGTTTCCAGCATCTGCAGTCATTGTTTTTACCAAGGTATAATTATGAACCATATATTTGCAGATGGACGAGGATAAATAGAAAAATAGAAAATGTCAGAGCAGATGGATGTCATGCAGCTTGTTTACTCTGATTTGCTGTTCAATTGGACTTTATTTATTCCGTTCCTTTCAATGGCAGGATCTTTAGCCAGCATCCCCAGTGGGTCAGAAAGTGCCCAGTGCCGTTGTGTGCACAGTCCTGCGAAGGGAGTGTCCAGTGCCAGGCAATGGGGTGTGGGGAGTCCCAGGGGTGGCACAAGAAAAGTCTGCATGTAGTGACGATGGACTGAGGAACTGAAAGGGATGGAATGGGTATCCAGGGACACTGCACACAGGGTAGGTGCCGGGAAAGATTCCTAAACAACCAGGGAACCCGCGATGCACGGCTGCTTTTACAAAAATCTATCACGTTTGCTAGATTTCTCTGTCGAACCAAAGCAAAAATACTGTAGATGGTAGAAACCCGAACCAAACACAGAGACATACTGTGGAGAGAGTTAATATGAAAGAGTTAATGTTCCCAATGCAGACACGGGAAGAATTTACAAAGTCCACATACGCAGGATCCAGAGATTGGAATTGAACCCGAGTCCCTCGCACTTTGAAGCAGCAGTGTTGTGAAACAGTGCCGCCCAATGATGGATAATCAGAGTTAGAGACATAGCTACTGTTCTCTGTGATTGGGATTGAGAGTCCTGAATGATGTGTTGCCTACCTGGTGCTTTGGTTTGGGATATATCATCTGGGCTGCAGAAGAACTTGGATTGGGTGGGGAATGATCCAGTGGTCAGGGTGTATGTAGGTTCCAATGGCTGGAGAAACAAATGAAAGTGAAAAGAGCGACGGGTAATACAGGACTAAACTATCATATCGAAATGCATGCAGCATAAGGAATACGGTAAACACGCTTGTGACTCATTCACAAATTGACAGGTACGACATTGGAATTACAGTGATATCATTGCAAGAGGATCCGGATTAGGAGCTGAATATTCAAGGATATTCATCCTGTCGAAAAGATAGGCAGGTGGGCAGAGAGATAGAGTTGTTTCATTATTAAGAATGGAATTGAATCATTTATCAATAATAAGAAATGAAGTAAGGTCAGATCGTGTAGAATCTGTGTCGGTAGAATTGAGGAATCAAAAAGGTGAAAAGAAAATGCCTTTAGATATATGTACAGGGAGCTGGGGTGCAAGATACACCAGGAGCTAGAAAGTTCTCGAGGAAAGACAAAGTTACAGTGATCCTGTGGGATTTCATTATGCAGGTGAACTGAGAATTCAGGTTGGTAGTGGTTCGCAAGGAAATGAATTTGTGGAATGACTATGAGATGGCTTTTTGGAGCAGCTTGTACAGTGAAATAGATGAAGGAGCTTAAGGTGAAGGAATTCTTAGCAGGCAGTGATCATAATATGATTGAACTTATACTGCAGATTCAGATGGAGAAGGTAGAATTAGTAGTAACGGTATTACAGCTGAATAAAGGCAATTCCAGGGACATGAGGGAGGAGCTGGGTAGAATTGACTGGGAGACGGGCCCAGCAGGAAAGACAGTACAATAGCAATGGCAGGAGATTTTTGGAGTAATTCAGGGCACAGCAGAGATTTATCCTGAGGAAAAAAGAGGCTTATTTAGGGAGGATGGGGCAACCATAGCTGACTAGGGAAGTCAGGTATAGCATAAATGCAAAAGAGAAAGGATATAATGTGGCAAAGTGCAGTGGGAAACCTGAGGATTGGGATGCTTTAAAAGACAAAACAGAGGGCAAATAAAATAAAATAAGGAGGGAGATTATTAAATATGGGGGTAAGCGAGCCAGGAAGATAAAGGAAGACTGTAACAGTTTGTTTCGATATATAAAGTTCAAAAGAGCGGCAAAAGTGAACATTGGATTGCTGGAAAATGATACTGGGGACATAGTAGTAGGGAACGAGAAATGGCCAAGGAACTGAATAATTACTTTGCATCAGCCTTGACTGTGGGAGGCACGAGTAATACATTATACATTCATGAGATTGAGGGGCCAGAGCTGAGTCTGATGGCCACTACCATGGAGAACATGCTAGAAAAAATGCAATGGTCCTAAGGTGGTTAAATAACCTTTCCCGGATGGACTACATCCCAATATTATAAGGGAGATAGCTGAAAAAGGAGTGGAGGCAATCGTGGTGAACTTTCAGGAATCACTAGACTAAGGAACGATCCCGAGCACTGGGAACCCAATAGTGTGACACTCCATTTTAAAAAGAGAATAAAGAAAACGACAACAAAAACCCACCATGAATAGTTTTACCACGGTCGTGGGTAAGATCCCGGAATTCATTGTGAAGGATAAGATTTCTGAATACTTGAAAGTGATTGTTAAAATAGGGCAAAGTCGGCATGATTTCGTCAAGGGAAGTTCATGCCTGACAAATCTATTGGAATGTTTTGAAGACAAATGAGCAGGCTCGACCAAGCACAGCTAATGGATGTTATCCACCTGGACTTCAAGAAGGCCTTTGACAAGGTATCACACAGGAGATTACTGGTTTTGATAACGATCCGTGGTGTTAGAGCAAGGGTAGTGGTATGAATAGAAGCTTGTCTGTCTGGCAGAAAGCAGAGAGTGGGGATAAAAGAGTACTTCTCAGGATGGCAGCCGGTGACAAGTGGTGATTCACAATGTTCAGTGTTGGAATCATATCTTTTTACTTGTTACATTAACAATCTAGATGAGGGAATTGAGTGCATACTGGCTAGGTTTGCAGACGATATAAAGATAGGCAGATGGCCAGGTCGTATTAAGTAGGCAGAGAGGCTGAACAAGGATTTGGTAGGGAAAAAAGATCGGCAGATGCATTCCGACGTTGGAAAGTGTTAGGTCATGCACTTTGCAACGAAAAATAGAGGCATGGTCTATTTTCTAAATGGCGAGGAAATTCAGAAATCTGAAGTGCAAAGTCACTGGTGAGTTCTAGTGCAGTGTTCTCTCAAGGTAAGCTTGCAGGTTGAGGCAGTAGTTAGGAGGGCAATTGTAATTAGGATTGGAAGCATTTACTCCGAGAAGAATTGAATATAAGAACAGGATGTATATGGCTCTTATCAGACCACATTTGGAGTATTGTGCTCACTTTTGAGCTCCATATGTCAGGAAGGATGTACTGGTCCTGGAGCGTATTCAGAAGATTTTCACGAGAATGTTCATAGGAATGAAAAGCTTATTGTATTTAGAAATGTTTGAGGACACTGTGTCTATAGTCGATAAAGTTTAAAAGGATGAGAGGGAATAAAATTGAAATATACAGAATACTGAATGACCTGGAGAGAGTGGATGTTGATAAGATGTTTCCATTGGACTAGGATCCGAGGGCACAAAGGAACACGTTTTAGAACAGTGATATAGAGAAAGTTATTTAACCATAAAATGGTGCATCTTTAACATTTATTGCCACAGAAGGCCGTTGGGTCAGGTCATTGAGTATATTTGAGAGGGAGGTAGATAGATTTTGATTAGGGGATCGAGGGTTACGGGGAGAAGGTCGGAGAATGGGTTGGAGAAACATATTAGCGATGAATTAATGACGGAGCAGACTCGATGGGCTAACTGCCCTAATGTATGCTCCAATGTCTTATAGTCTTCAGGACGAAAACTTAAGGAAGTACCTTGCAACTCTGAGAAGATAGATTCATATTCTTCATGAATGTCAGAAGCTGTTGGGAATAGTTAACTGTTTTAGAATGAAGGTATTGTGGCTGCTGTCGGGGTGGTGGATAATATGACATTCAGTGCAGGATCACACACCAACTGCACTGTATTAATGTGGGGAGAGTTTATTCAAAACTTGGACCTCTCTGTCTCTCTCAATGGGGAGTAGGGTTTGGGGTGGGTTGGCGTAACATCCTCCCAGGCATTTCAACTATCCTGAATCATGCATCCTGAGTGGATCAGCAGTCATGAATTTATCACCTTCCCATTGTCTGTTTCGAATATAAGGAGTGACTGTCCATGCCTCTCAGGGTTCAATGCAATCACCTTTTATTCCCTCACAGCGCTACAGATCAACCTTCACTCACTCCTCATGGTGCCATCATCCCAGGGATTAATCTGGTGGAACTCCTCTTCACTCTCTCTGTGGTAAGGAGATCACTCCATGTAAAGGAAACAAAATCTGACCGCAATACCCCAAATACTGCCTCAACAACACTCTCAGGTTTGCTCACAATAATTCTTTTCCCTCACTTTGCTGGTTACATTTCTTTCGTGTGACACAGGAAACCATTCGTTTACAATGCACTGCCACTGATGGGGAATTTAAAACGTCCTTATATCTGTAGGTCAGCATCAATACAGTCAGCACCACAGGTGTCCATTGAGATGGACATCACTCTTCGGTGAGACTCAATCACAAAGAATCCATCTAAAACAGTGAATGGCTACCTCCCTGAATGGAAATGAGCCGTTGGAATATGGGATGCAGGCAGAGGAAGGGAGCTACCTTTCCTTTTGTTCTGCCCTCACGGGATGTGTGCAGCCCTGGTCAGGCCAGCGTTTTATGCCAATCTTGAACTGAGTGGCTGTTTCAGCTGTTCCACAGGACAATAAATAGTAAAACAAATTGCCGTGGGTTTGCAGTTAAACAGAGACTTGACCAGGGAAGGATGACCCACCGCCTTCTCTAATGGACATAAGGCAAGCCGATATCAACAGATTATCATTCTGTGGCTCTAGAATACGAGCCAATGACGTGACCCACCGTACACTGTCTGCCCATCTTTCAGATTTCGTGGAGACAACAAGTTAAACATCTCAAGTGCAATTATTTTGCAATGGACACGTGGTTAGAAGGGCGTTGAAACAGATGTATCTGGAATTAACAAAAGCACAAACGATGGTTTATTTAGGAATTGAACGGAGGCTGAGGAGGAGATGGGACGCCTTAATGGTGGTACTGGACAGGATTAGTATGTGGGGAGGATATGGAGATGTACACTTTTCAGGAGAAAATGAATCAAAGAGGTTGAGACCAGTGTGTTTTAACCTCGCGTATTGGTGAGTAATTTGTAAAGATAATTTTCTCGTTATAATTTCTAAGGAATGGTATATTTGATTGAAACTGAAAACGTTGGCTTGCACCTTTCCAAAATCTACATATCATGACCATCAATTCAGTTCAAACCATTTCACTAGACAGACAGAATGACTTACCAGGGAACACCAAATATAGCAAGGATAGGATAGTAACCAACTTGAATAACCATCAGTACATCTTCAATCCGTGACTCTAATGATATCCAAGGCTGGGAAAGCCAGTAAAGACCATAGGATAAACTCCTATCCACTGTTGGAAAATTCCAGTCTAATATTCTCAGATTCTGATCCATTGCTGGAACATTCCAGTTTAGTGTCCCCTGATTCCCATCTCTCCTGGCCTTCTCTCTGATGCTGCAAATCCCTGTTACTACTGTTGGACATGCTCCCGCATTCCCTTATTAATAGAAGAGAGAACCTTGCTAGAGGCGCATAGGATTCATGGAGACTGACATATTTACAATAGCTGAACAAATAGCTCCAGTTAACCCCTTTGAATTCAATGCTAATTTATTAAAATTCAAAATACCTTTGAACATTTATGCATTCTGGGTGTGATATGTGAGTGTGACTGAAGGAAGGAATGTTGAAGATGGCAGATTGATTGTGTGTATTCATTCGTCTGCCTTGGAAATGGAAGGAATTCCGGAGATTTAACAGAACATAAACATGCTTCTCTGTTCCTGAATACAGAAATAAATCCCGTAAATACTGATCACTCATTGTAAAATCAGTAAAACATTGAGCGAACATCTATCATCCATGATCTGATAGCAAAATGTACCAAAGAAAACGAGGGTTACAACAAACAAATTGTGTCGATATGTCAACAGATAATTGCACATGGCAAACACAGTGCAGATTGCTATCCCAGGATCAGAGAGGGCAGGTTTGCGTCATGCTGTTGATGTTATCGACGTTAAGGAACTGTCATGAAGTGTAATTTAATGAACTTCAATTACATTGTGATTGTGATATTGAGGAAAAGACAGAAGATGGAGAGGTCTGGGGGACATGGCTGTTTAGACTGTGTGGAGGGACAGTGATGTCCCCCCCACCCCTTACCAGAACTGGAACGTTACTCTTTATAACCCATATGAAGAACAGATTCAAGAATACATCTACAATGAGGAAATAGCAGCGACAATATTAATGAAATGCGTTTATACAATATAAAATACAGGAACATAGTGATTTTTTCCAAACCAATATATGCAAAGTACAAAGAGATAAGGTTGTTAAAATACACTCCTGATATTGAGCTCTGTAAATTGAAATGTAAATTACATAACTAGAGAAGTGGTGTGCAAACTTTATCAATCATTATTTGACCCACAGCTGAGATCGTGATTTCCCCTCTGTCAGTGAGTCCCCTCACTAAGATTCTCTGGACTAGTCTCTCATACAGTATCGGGAGGGGGTGGGGTGGGGGGGTGGGGGGGATCGTGGAGGCGGCGTATTGGTTATAATTTCCTGCTGCTCTTGGCACAGTCTACTTCCAAATTCTGCTTTCTCCATGGAACCAATCAATTGGCCGAATGGGTTCTGTTTGGCTGTCAGTAACCCAGCTCTGTGATATTATTGGAAATAAATAATCTGGGATGACAGCCAGTATCAGCACAGTGCTCACAGTGTATGACGCACAGACAAAGGGCTTGCCGAACAGATGAATTTCTAAGTAAAGCTTCTAACTTCTGTCTGTGGTCTTCTGATCTAACTAACTTCACCCTCATCTAACACCTCTTCCTCTTGCACTCAGTCTGTCGCTCCCCTTTCTAGCCTCTCTCAGTTTATCTCACTTTACTTGCTTTCTCTCAGTTTATTTCTTTGCAACACAATCTATATTCACACACTATCTCAATCTCCAATTGTGCAGTTGGAGAGCTTGCGACTCCACAATGGGCTGAATGGCCTCCCTGCACACCAAAATAATTCTGAGGTTCTCTGACCCACAATAAATACCTCGTGGGCAGACCTGCTGGTCCGGTGTCAGGTAAAGTGCACAATCACCCATTATCTTTTCCTGCTCTTCTCTGATGTACAGCTGCCTTGAAATGTCTGTTCAAACAAAGCAGACTGAGTGAAATTCCAGCAGTCGAGAAGGCTGTATATTTCAGTCAGGATTTAATGAAGTATGAGATTCCAGAATAGCATAAGCAATGATTGAAAAACAGGGCAACACAAGAAATGGCAGCTGAGTTCAACATGTGGTTCCAAGTAGGTCGCACGGTATTCCCAATAGATTATCAATCAAGAAAATCAGCTCCTGTTCTGTGCACCAAGGTTGAATACCGCCACTGCAGATGGTGGAAATTCAATTCAATATGTAAAAATATCTCTGGAATTAAGAATCGACTGATGAGAATGAAATCATTGCCGATTGTCAGAAAAATCCACCTGGTTCACCAATATCCTGCAATGAAGGAATCTTCCATCCTCACCTGGTCTGGCTGACATGTAACTCCAGACCCAAAGCAATGTCATTGACACCTAATTGCCCTCTGATATGGTCTAGTGAGTTATTCAGTTGTACCAATCGCTACAACGTTTCAAACAAATGAAACCGGATGGAACACTTGACACGAAAATGGCATCAGAAAAGTCAGCATTAGAAACATCACTATAGAACCTGCAAAGTCTTCCTTACTAACATCTGAGGTCTCTTGCCAACATTGGAACAATTGCCTTACAGACTAGGTAAGCAACAGCCTGACATAGCCATACTCACGGAATCATACCTTACAGAAATAACAGAAATTAAACAAGGACAAAGGAGTCTCTTACTGATTACCACGCAACGTCGTTGCTCAGCAGAATCAGTCCTCCTCCATGTTAAACAACACTTGGAGAAAGCATTGATTGTGGCAAGGGCACAAAGTGCATTCTGGCTGGGGGATTTCAAAGTCGATTGCCACGAGTGGTTTTGGCAGCAGTACTACTGATCATGCTGGTCGGCTCCTGAGGACATAGCTACTTTTTGGATCTGCAGAAGGTGGTGAGGGAATGAACGAGAGGGTAAAAAGCATATCTGACCTCATCCTTACCATTCTACCAACTGCAGATATATATGTCCATGGCAGTATCGGTAAATGTGACCACCACACTGTCCTTGTGGAGACAAAGTCTATTGTCTCCATAACCTCTATTGTGTTGTGTGGCACTATCACCATGCTAATGGCACAGACTTTTAGCAGATCTACCAACTCAAGACTGAGCTTCCATAAGACACTGCGGACCATCAATAGCAGTCAAACTATACTCCAGCATAATCTGATACGTCATGGCCCAGCATGCCCCCCCCCCCCCCCCCATTAGCAGCAAATCAGAGAATTAACCATGTTTCAATGGAGAGTGCAGGAGGGCATGCCAGGAGCAGAAGCAGGAATATATAATGATAAAATGTTAATCTGCTTAAGCTTCCAAACAGAAATACTTGCGTGCCAGATAGCATATACAGCAAAGGACAGACAGAGCATAGCAATCCCAGAACCAATGCATCAGATTTAAGCTCTGCAGTCCTGCTAATCCGATCGTGAATGGTCGTGGACCAACTCACTGGAGTAGGAGTCTCTACACAAATCCCCATCCTCAATGATGGAAGAGCCCAGAACATCATTGCAAAAGATAAATCTGAAGTTTTCACAGCAATCTTCAGTCAGAATTTTTTAGTGAATGATCCATTTCGGACACAGCCCGTGGTCACCGTCATTACAGGTAGCAGTCTTCAGCAAATTAGATTAACTGATATCCAGAAATGGTTGAAGGTACTGGATATTGCAAAGGCTATAGGCCCTGATAACATGCTGGCAATAGTCCTGAAGGCTTGTGCTCCAGAATTTACCGCTCCCCTAGCCAAGCTGTTCCAGTATGTTTACAAACTGCCAATGGGGAAAAACTGCTCAGATATGTCCTGTACATAAAACGCAGGACAAATTCAACCCGTCCAAATACCGCCTTATCAATCCACTTTCCATCATCAGCAAAATGATGGAAGGTGTCATCAACAGTGCTATCAAACCGCACCTGCTCAAAACTAACCTGCTCAGTGAGGCCCAGTTTAGGTTTTGCCATGGTCACTCAGCTCCTGAACTCGTCACAGTCTTGGTTCAAACATAGGAAAGGGAACTGAATTCCAGCCCTTGACATCAAGGTTGCATTCTGCCAAATGTGACATCAAGGAGCCCAAGCAAAGATGGTATCCCGCGCCAGCACTCCATTATTGGAGTCATACCTGACAGATAAGAAGATGGTCATTGTTGTTGGAGGTCAGTCATCTCAGCTCCAGAACATCTCTGCAGTAGTCCGTTAGGATAATGTCCTAGGTCCAAAAGTCTTCAGCTTCTTCAACAATTACCTTCCTTTCATCATAAGGTCAGAATTGGGGATATTCGATGATGACTGCACAATGTTCAGTATCATTCACAAATGGTCAGATGCGGAAGCAGTCCATGCCCAAAGCAACATGATCTGGAAAATATCCAGGCTTGGGCTGACAAGTGGCAAGTAACATTTGCGACACAAAAATTCAGACAATGACTATCACCAATAAGAAACAATATAACCACAATGTATTCAGCAGCATTATCAACACTAACACCCCACCCCCGCCCCCCCCCCCCCCGCCGCACACTATCAATATCCGAGGGGGTATCATTGACCAGAAACTCAACTGGACTCGCCACATCAATATAACAGCAGATCAGAGGCTCGGAATACTGCAGGAGAAACTGACTACCCAAAGCCTGTCCATCATCTACAAGGCACAAGTCAGGAATGAGATGGAATATTCTCACTTGCCTGACTGAGTGCAGCCCCAACAGCACTAAACAAGCTTGACACCATCCAGGACAAAACAGCCCATTTGATTTGCGCTACATCCGCAAGCATTCACTCCCTTCACCACGGTCACTCAGGAGCAGCAGTGTGTACTATCTACAAGACACAATGGAGAAATTCCACAAAGATACTCAGACAGCTCCTTCCAATCTCACGAACACTTCCATCTGGAATGACAAGGGCAATAAACGTTTGGGGACACCACCACCTTCAAATTCTTCTCCAAACCAGTTAACATCCTGATTTGGAAAACGATCGCCGTACCTTCATTGTTGCTGTCAATACCCTGGCATTCCCTCCTAAATCACTAGTGGGTCAACACACAGCAGGTGGATTGCAGCAGTTCGAGAAGGCAGTTCGGTACCACCTTCACAAGGGGGCAACTAGGGGTGGGCAAGAATAGCTGGGCCCATCCAGCGATGCACACATCCACAAAAGATTTTTTACAGGTAGTTTCAAGTTGATTACTTCGATGAGACAGGTTATCTGGTTTGAACACGAACAGGAAATCAGTGTTTCTAATATTGAACATTTAAGACCTTTCTGTTATTAGAAGGGTGTTCAGTATTCGATGAGTTATTGTTGCTGAGTGCTGTGATAAGTTGCACCGTTTTGGTAAATTTAACAATACCGGCGTAGCAGGATTGGTTCTTCAAAAATACCAGACTGAAAATGACAATCATCATAGAGACAATGTGCTCCCGCCAGATGAGACTAACAGATGGGAGCTCATATTCAAAATATTAATGGATTACTGGCCGACACTGAATCCTCCAACCATCCGTATCACAGGTGTTAACATTGACCAGAACGTGAAGGCCAAACAACATACAAATACCATGATTACAAGAGCAGGTCAGAGACTTACAATTCTGCACTGAATAGTCGACCATATAATCATAACGGCATGAGATATAGCTATAGATTTAGGTCATGCAGCCTATCCCTTCACTCTGAAACTGTGCTATTTTGTCATAGTCTCTATGACTAGTGGCAATGTCTTTTAAATGTTGACTGTATCAATCTTTGCAGTAATCGATCAGTTTGTATCAGATGCCTCGCCTCCCATTCTTCTAAATTCCATCGAGTATGGATAAAAGAGTCCTCAAATGTTGCTCATCTGACAATCTGTCATCCCCAGGATAGATCACCTCCAACATAGTCCATTGCATTCTCAGCAGTATGTCTCTTCAAACTCTCTCGAAATGAATGCTAACATTGCATTTGATTTCCAAACTGTCAACTGAACCTGCGCATTAACCAGAAGACAGGACAAATGCTTCAAAATCGTTTTGTGCTTCTGATTTAGTGGATCCTATTAGAACATAGTGTTTGCCTGTATTCCGCCTACTTAACTGCAGAATCTCACACGTTCCCATATTACGTTCCATCAGCCACGTGTTTTCTCACATTCCTAAACCGTCCAAGTCTTCCTGCAGCCTCCCCACTTCCTCTATATCACTTGCCCATCCAACCATTATTGTATCATCTACAAACTTAGCAAAAATTCCCTCAATCCTTGGGACAGGTGGTTCTTGTATAAGATGTTTCCTGAATTCCCGAAGGACTGTCCACCATCTACAAAGGACAACATTCCAGGTGTTGACTCCATTCAGGTTAACATAGGGGATTGATTGGAATTATATCTGTAAAATCTTCACTGTCTGCGCCACTGACAATCAGTTGGAGCACATGCTTCGCCCCTTTTGTTGTGAATTTACCCCATTTTGGTGACACAGGACTTGATGGTGCACAATCCCAGTGTATTGATGTCACTCGATCTCGACACTAACTGTGTGGCGCTCACACCGATCAATGTCACTGTGTCTTGATGACGACGGAGCGAGTTGGGGGAGGGGTTGGCTATGATGAAAAACTGTGTGACTGTTAGGATGCAATCTGACCTGACAGCCTCGGATGTACCTCTGCCCTTTGTCACCGCTGCAGGCATGATAAGTCTTCCTGTGAGTCAAATCAAGGAAAGTGATAGGCTTGGTTGATGTTCCAGGCTGAGCACGCAGATCCTGTGTGGACCAACTGGCAGAGGTAATTACATACATCTTCAGCTTCTCCCCCCTGAAGCCCACGTCCCAACCTGCTTCAAGAAGGTGAAGAAAGTAAGCGAGAAAGCTCATGTAACTTTCTTTTATGATTATGGCCCAGTGGCTCCGAACTCAATAAATATGAAGTGATTCAAGAGACTGGTTATGATCCACACCACCTCCAGTGTCCCAGCCTGGCAAATCCCGAATAATTTACTGACTGATGTAATGGGTCCACAATGGATATCATATCCAGAACCCTGCACTCATCCCTGGAACATCTGGACAACAAAAGCACCTACATTATACTGCTGCTCATTGAGTACAGCTTCATCTTCAACATCAATATCCCCTCCAGACAGATCACAAAACCCAATGTCCATAGTCTCATCTCCTCCCTCTGCCACTGGATCCTCGGATTTCTGACACACGCATCACTATGAGTGAAGATAGGTAACTGCACCTCTTCCACAATAACACTCAACACAGGAGTTCCAGAAGGATATGTCTTCAGTCCCCGACTGTATATACCATACACCCACGGCTGTGATGACATCCCCCTACTGTAATCACTGTACAACCCTTTACCATCCACCCTGCATACCCACAGCTGTGTCCTCAGACCCCTACTGCACTCGCTGTACATCCACGTTTGTGTCCTCAGCCCCCAACTATACTTCCTGTACACCCATGGCTTTGTTGCCAAATTTCAAACAAACGCCATCTACACGTTCGCTGCTGAAAACCACCATAGCAGGACGGATATCAAACAACGAAGACTCAGACATAGAACGGAGATAGAGCATTTGGTGGCGTGGTGTAATGATAATAACCTCTGTCTGAAATTCAGCGATAGTAAAGAACTGATCATTGACTTCAGAAAGAAATGAGGGGAACACACTCTCATTTACACCGATGGTTGAGAGAGTGCTGAGTGTCAGTTTCCTCTGAGTGATGATAACTGACAACCTGTCCTAGACTTCTCAAATAAGTGTGACAATTAGAAGGTTCAACAACGCCTCTCCTTCCTCAGGTGGCTCAGGAAATTCAGCATGCACTATTTCTACAAATGCACCATTGAGAGCGTATTGTCTGGGAGCATAACGGCCTAGTATGTCAACTGCTCTTTTCAGGACCGTTCGAAACTACAGAAAATTGTGTGCAAAGCCCACACCATCACGGATTCCAGCCTCCCAAACATTGACTCAATTTACACGGCTCGTTGCCGCAGAAAGGCTGCCAACATCTGTCCCAGATTACTGAGAGAAGTGAGGGACGAGATAGTGAGGGCTTTAACAGATATCTTTGTAGCATCCTTGAACACAATGAGATCGCGGAGGACTGGAGAATTGCTAATTCCCTTGTTTAAGAAGGGTATCAGCGATATTCCCGTTAATTATAGACCGGAGAACGTGACGTCAAGTGTAGGGAAGCTGCTGGAGAAGATACTGAGGGATAGGATCTATTCTCATTCGGAAGAAAATCGGCTTATCAGTGATAGGCAACACGGTCTTGTGCGGGGAAGGTAAAGTCTTACCAACTTCATAGAATTCTTTGAGAAAATGAGAAAAGTTGACTGATGAGGGAAGGACTGTGGATGTCAAAAGAGAAAATGCTGGAAGATCTCAGCTGGTCTCGCAGCATCTGTAAGGAGAGTAAAGAGCTGAAGTTTCGAGTCTAACTGACCCTTTATAGATGTCATGTACATTTACTTCGACAAGGCATTTGATAAGGTTTCCCATGTTAGGGTTATGGAGAAAGTGAGGTCGCATGGGTTCCAGGGTATGCTAACTACGTGGATAAAGAAGTGGCTGGGCTCAAGGAGACAGAGAGTAGTAGGGGAAGGGAGGTTCTAAAATGGAGAACTGTGACCAGTGATGTTCCACAGCGATCTGTGCTGGGACCGCTGTTGTTTATGATACATGTAAATGATTTGGAGGAAAGTATTGGTGGTCTGATTAGTAAGTTTGCAGATGACACTAAGATTAGTGGAGAAGTAGATAGTCAAGAGGACTGTAAGAGAATACAGCTGAATATAGATAGATTGGAGAGTTGGGCAGAGAAATTGCAGGTAGAGTTCAATCCGTTCAAATGGGAGGTGATGCATATTGGAATATCAAATTCAAGTGTAATCATGCAGTGTGCGGAAACACCCTAGGGAAAATTGATGTGCAGAGAGAGCCAGATGTTCAGTTCCATTGTTCCCTGACGGTGGCAATGCAGGTTAGTGGAGTGGTCAAGAAGGCATATGGTATGCTTCACTTCATTGGACGGGGTAGTGAGAACAAGAGTTAGCCGAACATGTCACAGTTGTATAATACTTTGTTTCAGCCACAATTGGAATATTGCGTCGAGTTCTGGTCACCACATAACCAAAAGGATGTGGATGCTTTGGAAAAGGGTGCAGAGGACACCAGGATATTGTCTGGTATGAAGGACGCTAGCTGTGAAAAGATCTTGAGTGGACTTTAATTATTTTCATTAGAAAGACAACAGTTGACAGAGGACCTGATTGAAGTCTATTGAAGACCTGATTGAAATTATAAGAGGTGTAGACAAGGTGAATATTAAGAAGCTTTTCCCCAGAGTAGGGGATTCAATTACCAGCGCTCACGAGTTCAAATTGAGAGGGGAAATGTTTATTGGTGATTTGTATGGCAAGTTCTTTACACAGAGGGTGGTGGGTGCCTGGAATGCGTTGCCAGCGGAGGTGGTAGGGATGGGCACGATAGCACCATTTAAGATATTTTTTCTGGACAGATACGTGAATGGGCAGGGAGCAAAGGGGTACAGAGCCTCAGAAAATTAGTAACAGGTTTAGACAGAGGATCTGGATCAGCACAGGCTTGGAGGGCCAACGGGCCTGTTCCTGTTGTGAAATTTTCTTTGTTCTTTGTTCTAACATTATCAAAGTCTCATCACACCCCAGTAATGATCTCCTACAACCTCTTCCATCAGGCTCGACGATACAGAAGCCTGATCACACGCAACAGCAGGATCAGGAACAGCTTCTTCCAAGCTGTTGTCAGACTGAGGAATGGACTCTTTAATCTCAGATAATGCTGATCTTGTTCATGTTGATCTCGCCTCGCGCATGCTCTGTGCAACATAACTTATTGCCTCTCAGACATGATTTACAGCCATTGTTCTGTACATCCTTGCTTACTAACATCTGCCTGGACATCTTGGTACAGGTGACAATAAATCATCACCTTCCTCTCTCAAGCTCTCACTGATCCTCACTCCGAGCTCCCTCCAGTCCTCACTTCCAGCTTCTCCCGATCCCCAACCCAAGCTCCCCATATCCTTTGTCTCTGACTGTTTCTCTCACTCCGTTTTCCTGTGTTTTCCTTTTCTCTGTTTTCTGTTTCTCCCCCTGAGTTTACTCTCTCCCCTTCTCCCTGTCCATGTGACTGTTTGTTTCCCTGTTTTGTTTCCTTTCTCTCTTTGATTGACACTCCTCATGTTTCTCTCACGAACTATTTTGGAACTGCCTGTCTCCCAGTGTTCTGTATATTGGCAACTGAAATCATTCTATTCGAGTGCATAACCGTCTGACATGGTAACTGTCCTGCCCAGGACCATGAGAACCTACAGAAAGTTGTGTGCACAGCCCACAACATCACAGAAGCCAACATCCCATCCATGGACACATTATAATTCTCATTGTCGCAGAAAGTCTGGCAACATCAAAGATCTCTCCCACCCAGATAATTATCTCCTGCAAACTCCTGCATTATACTGATGAATTAACCTCTCTAACTTCAAATAATATTAAATGTGCTAATGTCGATCTTGCTCTGCACGTCACCTGTGTGATGCATCCTTGTATGCCTCACTCTGTCTAAGTACCCTGTGATCTCTGTTTTCTTGGAGAAAGTGAGGACTGCAGATGCTGGAGATCAGAGATTAAAAACGTGTTGCTGGAAAAGCGCAGCAGGTCAGGCATCATCCAAGGAACAGGAGAATCGACATTTCGGGCATAAGCGCTTATTCAGGAATGAGGAGGGTGTGCCAGGCAGGCTAAGAAAAAAGGTAGGGAGGAGGGACTTGGGGGAGGGACGCTGGGAATGTGATAGGCGGAAGGAGATTAAGGTGAGGGTGATAGGCCGGAGAGGGGGTGGGGGTGGAGAGCTCGGTAAGAAGATTGCACGTCGAGAAGGCGGTGCTGAGTCCGAGGGTTGGGACTGAGAAAAGGTGGGAGGAGGGGAAATGAGGAAGCTAGAAAAATCTGCATTCATCCCTTGTGGTTGGACGGTTCCTGGGCGGAAGATGAGGTGCTCTTTCTCCAGGCGTCGTGTTGCCATGATCTGGCGATGGAGGAGGCCAAGGACCTGTATATCCTTGGCGGAGTGGGAGGGGGAGTTAAAGTGTTCAGCTATGGGGCGGTTGGGTTGATTGGTGCGGGTGTCCCAGAGGTGTTAACCCTCAGACTCAGCACCGCCTTCTTCACCTGCAATCTTCTTCCCGACCTCTCTACCCCCACCCCCTCTCCGGCCTATCACCCTCACCTTAACCTCCTTCCACCTATCGCATTCCCAACGCCCCTTCCCCAGTCCCTCCTCCCTACCTCTATTCTTAGCCTGTCTGGCACACCCTCCGCATTCCTGAAGAAGGGCTTATGCCCGAAACGTCGATTCTCCTGCTCCTTGGATGCTGCCTGACCTGCTGCGCTTTTCCAGCAACACATTTTTAATCTCTGTTTTCTTTTTTATTATCACGTGCCTCCACTTCTCACAAAACAAAACCTACTGCTGTATATGGGATTAGGAAGCGTGGACTGTTCTGAATGTTCCTCTCACTGCTCTAATAAGGCAAATTTAGAAGTTCCATACTGAATTTGATTCAGTAATTTATTTATATAAATTGACAAACATTTTAATGCAGTTTCATTTGTTGTGAAGCAGTAATTTTTACGCTTTTTGGCCTCAGTCCAACACCAAAATTGATAAGTACAATGAACTTATTCATTAAGACCTATGAATTAATAAGTCAGGTTGAAATGAATATGATATTGGCTGGAAGATGGAATGAAATGGGTGCAGTGGCTTTCCTTTCTCTCTATTTGACTGATTGTCCTCCTGTTTCTCTCGCGATCTATTTTGGAACTGCCTGTCTCCCAGTGCTCTGTGTACTGGCAACTGAAAGCCATGGGGAGACTGCATGAGGAAGTACAATGATATTCCCCAATCATGATCACTCTTTCTGACAGATAGAATTAACCATAATGCACAAGGAAACAGCCAACGTTTGGGAGATGCGATGCTGAATGGCAATGTAAACTGAACAGGATAATTTTAAATGTGATAAAATGAACTATATTTTTATACACATCATGTAATTAATGGGAGTACAGCTTGAGGAAGGGTCACCGGAACTGAAACATTAATTTCAATTTCGTTTCACAAATATACCAGACCTACTTCTCTTTCCCTCCAATTTCTATTTTTTTAATGAGATTGATATTATTGCTTACATCTGGACAGGATACTTGTATTAAAAACAGACACTGATAGCAAAACGTGAAGGGCAATGGGGACACTACAGGAGAACAGCAGTAGAGATACAGCTCATTCTAAGCTGGAAGACACGATGGACTGAGTTTCTATCACCTTTGGTGTAACAATTAGGTGATATATATTGAAAGGTTTTGGAGAGTGGGGAGATAAGCTTGTTCAATGAAGGACACAGAGTGTTCCATCATCAATAATCTATTCCTATTAGTTCATGAAGTTCAGTTGCCTCTAAAGTGTTGTTTCAAACAAAGTGTATTTCCTGAGATTTGCAGGACATTCTTAAAAAGACTTTTTTTCATTTTAAACTTCAACAAGAAACAGACTTCAGCTGTAATACAAGTGTCAGCGACTCACCAAATATAGTAGGAATAGGAAAGGACCAAATTGTCCAAATATAACCAAGTTCAACATGTAGACCTATTACGAAACATGAAATATAATGATATGGAAATATGAAATAAAAACTGAAAATGGTGGAGAAAATCAACAGATGAGGAAGTATCTGCAGAGAGAAACAGAGTTAACATATCGACTACGATGAGACACTGTTCTGAAAAGTCATATTGGAATCAAAGGTTAAGTCTGTGCATCTCTGTTCAGATATTATCAGACCTGCGAAGTTTCGCTCCAGTTGTTTGGATTTCTTTTTCTTTCTGAACTGTGACAAATTGTCTGATCTGAATGATAACAGCAAAACCGTTATCTCAGTTTAATCTCGAGTAATTTGTTATGGACATTAAATGAGAAATTACAAAGTTCCGACGTTTGACAGGGCTCTAAATATCGTTGACGTATTGCATTGTGAGAACGTGCCATGAAAATGTTGAAACAAAAGGAGAAGTTGCTGCAAAAGCTCAGCAGGTCTGGCAGCTTCGGTACAGAGCATTCAGAGTTAACGTTTCGGGTTCAGTGACACTTCCTCAGAAATGATGGCAGCGAGGAAAATGTTGTTGATATGCAGAAGAGGCTGGATAGGTGTTAATGGAAACGATTAGTAGCTAACATTAGAGAGTAAATAATGGAAGGTTATGTGAGAACTAGGCCTGTTGTATGGGTAGGGGGCAAGGATATTGGGGAGTTAAGGCCCTAAAATTATTGAACATGATTTTCAGTCTGAAGGGCTGCAGGGACCGTACGCGGAAAATGATGTGTTGTTCTTCCAGCTTGCGTGGAGCTTTCCTGGGACATTGCAGCAAGCCTGACACAGAGATAATGGCCAGTAAACAGGATAGGATATTAACGGGCAGGCAACTGGAAGCTCAGGGTCTTTTGCAGATGTTCAACATAGATGTTCTGCGAAGTGGCCAAGTAGCCTACTCTTCACTTCCCCAATGTAGAAGGCGACCACATTTTGAGCAGTGAATGTCGTGGGCTAGATTGTGGAAAATGTTGGTAAGGCGCTGCTTCACCTGGGAGGTAAGATTGGGCCCTTGGATAATGAGGAATGGGCAGTAAGTGGAGACATGTTGCACCTTCGGCAGGGGAAAGTGAAGTGGACATGCGGTGGGGGGTGCGGGGAGGTGTTGGGAGTGAATAAAGAGCAGACAGATGTGTCCTGGAGGGATTGGTCCCTGCAGAAGGTGGACAACGGAGGGGAGGGGAATATGTGTCTGATGGTGGCATCTCACTTGAGTGGTGGGGGGGTGTATGCAGCTGATGGTCCTCTGCATGTGAATGCTGGTGGGATGGGAGGTGAGGACAAGGGGAAGTCTGCAGCAGCAGGGAAGTGGAGGGGGAAGCTGAACGTGCAGGAAATGAGTCAGACCCGGTTGAGGACCCGCTTGACAACTGTGCTTGGGAATCTTGTTTGTGGAACATTGTGGGCATTTAAAATGCATCCATGTTGAATTTGGCATCATCAGAAGAAATGCGGTGGAGATGGATGAACTGAGAGAATGATTGGCGTCTTTTCAGGAAACAGGGTGTGAGGATGTCTACTCCAGATAGCTTTAGGAGTTGGTGGGTTAATACTGAATATCAGTGGTTGGTCTATCCCCAGAATTGGAAGCAGAGACGTCGAGGAAAGGAAGGGAGGAGTCACAGGTGGATTAGGTGAAAGGGAGGGGTGAAAACCCAAAATGAAATGAATGAACGTTTCTAATTCTCGACAAGAGAGAGAAGCAGCAGCGATGATAACATCTTCGTATCGGAGAAAGAACTGTGGAAGGGGTCTCGAATAGAACTGGAACAAGGAATGGCCTATGTACGCCATGAAGAAACAGGTAGAACACTGCCACGTGTGTATCCATGCACCCCCTCTGTGTGGCAGGGGCAGGCTGAAGCAATGGGTCTGCTCAGGCAGTTCTGTTTCTAGATTTTCAGGAAGAGATGGAATCGAGCTCTTCTATCAGACAGCCATCAGCTTGAGGCAGTTAATGGAGGAGGGGTCAAGTGGGGCGGTAATCTCCAGATTGAATGCGGTCAATTTTCGTAGAGGAGACAATGGCCTGATGTGCCATGTTGGGGTCAGGGTCCAGGGGAAGATAAGAGGAGATATCTGAGAGCGGGTGCTCAGCCTCTATAATGTAGATGTTAGCCCAC
Source organism: Chiloscyllium punctatum (assembly GCF_047496795.1). NCBI lineage: Eukaryota > Metazoa > Chordata > Chondrichthyes > Orectolobiformes > Hemiscylliidae > Chiloscyllium > Chiloscyllium punctatum. Next base: position 69,417,896 of record NC_092751.1, on the reverse strand, counting down.
CAGATTACAGCAGCACCACCCTTATCAACAAAGGCTGAATAACACAATCAGGGTTGAATATAAGCACATGGAGTGCAGTTAGTTCAGAGGGGGATAGGTTGAATTCCGTGAGGGGGAGAAGAGAAATGAAGACAATCAATGTCACAACGAGAGTTCTTAATGAACAGATTGAGTTCAGATAAAAGGGTAGATGGACCAGGTGTAGAGAGAGTGTTGGAGTTGGGTGATGGGGTCTATTGGATAGGGAGAAGAGTCTTGTCCAAAACAATGGGCATTGAGGCGAAGACAGCAGATGACCAGGTCAACATCATGTCGAGCCCAAAATTCATTAAGGTGGTGGCACGGAGCGGCAAAGTTGAGATATTTGCTGAGTTCAGAAAAATCAGTATCAGAGAGTGGACGTTCAGGAGGGATGGTGAATATACGACAGGAGGTCGAGTTGAGGGAGGGCATGGAGTCAGTGGGTAGGGTATGGGAGGACAGGAGGCTTCCAGAGTATCATGGGTATCTCTACATTGTTGCAAATTCGGGGGCTTACTACATCTGGTGTGCATGGCTAATGAACTAGGGAATAAATTAGGATAGTTGAGTTCTTCAGCCTTGACCCAATTTGATACGATGTTGTTGGACAGAGAATATGTTGCTCTCAGTGGCACTGACATTGCACGATCAGTCCTCTGAAAGTAACTAATTGAAAATAATCGGGATCATAATCTTATTGAAACGTACTGATTTCTTTGGGGTGGTACTCAACCTGCAAGCTCTAATCTTTCTGACAGTTTTGACCAAACTGTAAAAACATCATATGTCTTGATGTTATTAACAGGACAAATTTATCCATGGTTTTGGAAGGCACCAGCAAGGACAGAGTTTATTTGTTATTCCCAATAGCTCTGGGGAAGGAGTCATTGTACAGTAAGGAAATTACCAGCACAGAACTTCCTTCGGTTCACATTGACCACAGTTTACCCAGGGTCCCTGATGCCACATGAGCCAAATACTACGTTGATGAAAGGGAAGTTACTCTGGTCTCACACAAATGACATTGGAAAATCAGTTCAAATAATAAAGAGCAAAAGGATCGAACACGGCTTGTTTGAACAATGTGTTCACTCTCCTCACAATGTTTAAAGGAAAACTGATACATGGACTTCTGATTCTGAGGATAGGTTTGTCCTATTTGTGATGAGGCTATTTGTTTAAGCCCTGTGGAACTCCACTCTGTACTATGGGGAACAAAACCACCCTGTTTACGGTGCAATGGACAGTGACAGACGCACACTATTGTCTGTTCCAATTGTACATTGATCATCTCAATCCCATTATTAACTGATGACCAATAGCAGCACAGACACCAGCAGCTCCATTATCCCAGTTGGAAGGCAAAAAGGGAAAGGGATGGTCAGAAGAAGTTGGAGTAACTGGTGTAACTTACAGTGGGAGTGGCAGAAGGGTGTGAAGGGAGATCGTCAGTGAAGAGAATGTATCAGCAGAAGAAATAGTGCAAGGGATGTAGGCTTGTAAGGAAAGATTAGGAAGAAGAAGGACGAATGGCAGATGAAGTTTTAGTAACAGGGAAAAGCTTGTTTTGGGGGAAGTGAGATTGGGTGCGAAAACATCACTGTTCAGGAAAATCGAGATCTAGTTTCCATTGTAAATTAAGAAAAGATTTCTTGTACTTTATTTTCTATCATTTGATTCTTGTTTACATTATACATGTAATCGATATTTTGGTATCTCCACCAAGTGCAGACATTTTTTTTTGTCTCCTCTCGTGTGGTGCTTCAACATTTTTGAATATGAATATTTTTGCGGTATGTATTTGCTTCCAATTCAAGGTAGACATGATAATATGATTTGCTCTCTTTCAGTTTGTCCGTAACGTAGCATTTAATTGAATATTTATCCTCATCACACTAACTGATTTAAACAAACAATGAATGAGTCTATGTCCATCCTGCAGATGAAAAATTTCTTCACCCCTCGCAAATGCAGGGAATGTTAAAATCACAGTGCCAGGCAAAATGCTAATCTTCCAGCGCAAGATGCCAAATCCTATTTCATCCTAACTTAGTTAACGCTTTATGAAAAATGCTGTGGAAGGGCAGAGTGTAAAATGTGAATTCAACTCTGTGTCGAAAATGCTATTTGTGGCACCCTCATAAAAGATCTGAACTACATCACTCATGCATTCACCAAAAAAGGAAAAACAAGGGACAGGAATTCTCAAATTTTCCTATAAATAACATCTGGAGAACAAGACGGAAATCATGGTTTCTGTATGATATTCATAAATGACGATGGTGAGAATATGGAAGATAGGGGGCAGTGTAATTATAAAACATGTGGATAACACAAGGATGAGCAGTGTCGTTCACAGTGAGGAGGAAAGTGTTAGGCTACAGGAAGATTAAACAGATTATTCAGATAGATAGATAAAATGGCTGATGAAATTTAACACTGATAAATGTGGGATGATGCACGTAATAAGACAAGTGAGTATTCAAACTATGAGTAGGGAAGGCTAAATTTGCTTGTGTTTTCTTTGCAGCAGGGAAGGTTGAGGAGAGAACTGGTACAGGTGTACAAAAGCATAAGGGGAATGGAGAGGATGATCAGTCACCAGCTGTTTGCCTCACTTGAAGAATCGAAAACAAAGGGCCACACTGTGAAACTGAAAGGCAGGGGATTGAGAGAGGATTTGTGGAGTCTGTTTCGAACTGAGATGTTGATATGTGCCTGGAATGCATTGCCGAGGAGGGTGGTTGACGCGGGTAACCTCACAGACGTTTAAAAAGAATGTAGATTTGCACTTTCTGGCGCAGACGTGATAGACCTGTTTTTTGTTGCATGATTCTATGCGGTAGCAGCCATGAACACTCTGATATATTCTGAAGCAATAAGGAATGACAATTGCTGGTTTGTTCCTTTAACTGTACTCAATAACTGGCTATATTACAAACCAGCATCATCTCATGTAGCTTCATGAGGGAGCGACGGTGAAGGAGGCCCAGGACCTCCATGTCCTTGGCAGAGTGGAAGGGAGAGTTGTAATATTGAAATGAAATGTTCCCTCACCACCAGACGCCTGGAGGAAGAACGCCTCATCTTCCGCCTCGGAACACTTCAACTCCAGGGCATCAATGCAGACTTCAACATTTTCCTCATTTCCCCTTCCCCTACCTCACTGCAGTTCCAAAGTTCCAGCTGAGCACTGTCCCCATGACATGTCCTACCTGCCTATCTTCTTTTCCATATATCCACTCCACCCCCTCCCCCCTCGTCCTATCAACTTCATCCCCTCCCCCACCCTCCTCTCACTTATCTATCCACTCTTCAGGCTCTCTGCCTGTATTCCTGATGAAGGTCTTTTCCCTAAACGTTGATTTTACTGCTCCTCGGATGTTGCCTGAACTGCTGTGCTCTTGCAGCACCACGAATCCAGAATCTGGTTTCCAGCATCTGCAGTCATTGTTTTTACCATGTCTTTTTTGTGGCGAGTTGATGTTTGTGTATCTGAGTGACTAGTTTCCTGCTTTTTTTTTTCCGATGTAGTATTTGTTACAGTTCGTGCAAGGCATTGGGCTTATTCGTCCTGGAGCAGAACAGAAAAAAACGTGAACTTTTTGCAGTGCTCAAAATTAAGAAAAGAAAAAGTTGCTGAGTAAAACAAGAATACTCTGTTTCCAATAGCTGGCATTACAGCATCAATGAGTTCTAATTTCAAAATTGTCAGCAATGGAGCGAGGAGTGAAATAAGGGAAAAAAAACGTATTTATTGAGAGAGTTGTTTGGATTTGAAATGCACCGCCTGGGAGAGTAGTCGATAAAGATGCAATGGAGAACTGTATATATTTGGAAATTATGAATTTAACGGGCTACAGAGATATGGCTGGCAAATGGGAGGGACGTGGGAGACATTTCTGAAGCTGATGCACACACAGTGGCAAATAGTCCCCTCCTGTACTTTAAACTTTTGCACTCTGTCATGTGTCAGATGCGAATACAAGTCAGTATCAGATTATTTCCCATTGTACATGTTCGCAAATATTTGATTATTTGTTTCAACATAAGCATTCAAAATGCAAATATTGCAAGGTCAGCTTCATTATAAAATCAATTATGACTCAGAACATGAATACTTTAAATGTTATATTCCAATTGCTAAACCAAATATGCCATCACTTTTGCACAAATCTCTTTGAAAATGTCTGACTTTTCACTCACATGATAATAAGTTCATCGTTTTTTACACTGTCCACATATATTATCAAATTTCATTCTTACTAAAAATTGGAAGTTTTCAACTCATTGTTCGCTAAAATTTGATAACACGGATCATTTATTTAGTTTAATTTTCATAGTGCATGCCGAATTAATACCATTTCTAAACTGCTGGCAAATAGCTGAAGCTTGTATATTTCCGTGAGAAATTAAACTGATTGATTATATGCAAATATAATCATATAATTGATTATATGTATAAGAAAGCTAATTGTATTATTTTGTTCAATCGTTTGCTCATGCTGAACATGTAATCATTCAGAAGCCAACCACTTTCTAACAATTGGAGTGAAATTGCATTGTTTTGAATCCTGACATTGAATATGTAATTCTGGTCACCAATATAGTTAGATACCACGTTGTTTTTTACGATATAAAATAAAATGTACGCTCTTTATTTCTGTGTTAGAAAATCATGACAGGAGTACATATTTTAGTTCCATAAACATAGAATAAACTTAATTGCTTTCAGGGATTATTGTTCAGTTGAATAATCATGGCTCACATCTTATTTTTGACCAATTTACGAAACATAATAAACATCTGATTAATACATGGGTCACCCAACAGATTGTTTCTGAAGAAAACACTAGCAAATAACAAGTCAAGAATCACATTCATAACTGAACTTGGCGGATTCTGTCTGGTGTACGTCATCACACACAGATATTGTACTGGCACTCAGGTGACTGTATGCTCCATAACTGGATGTTTTGAGCTAATGCCCCACCCAGCTTCCTGATTTCATATACATCACTCCCTCATACGTAAAACAATTGATGAGAATCCACAAGATGGGTGAAACAGGAAACATGGAACAGTGCAGCACCGTACAGGCCCTTCGGCCCTTGATGTCCTGCCAACCTTTTACCCTTTTCGAAGATCAGACTAACTTGCATACCCCTCATTGTACTATCATTCATGTGCCGGTCCAATCGTCGCTTAAATATCCCTAATGCAGCTGGCTCTACTACTGCTGCTGACAGTGTATTCCACGCACCAACCATTCTCTGTGTAAATAACCTACTTCTGACATCTCACCTAAACCTTCCTCCATTCATCTTAAGATTATGCCCCCTCGAGATAATTCTCTGGATATCCACTCTATCTATGGCTCGCATCATCTTGCACACATCTATCATGTCACCTCCCATTCTTCTTTGCTCCAATGAGAAAAGCTGTGGCTCACTCAAAAATCTTTGTAAGACATGACCTCCTGTTAAGGCACCATCTTGGTCAATTTCCTCAGCACCCTCTCCAAAGCATTGTCTTTCCAGTAATGAAGCAACTAGAAGTGAACACAATATTCTACAACTAGTCTCAGTAGAGTTTTTTGAGTTGCAGTACAACCTCGTATTTGTTAAACTAAATCCCCCGGCTAATCAGAACACCATACGTCTTAACAATCTTATCAACTTGGGTGGCAACTTTAGGATGCTATGACATGGATCACAAGATCCCTATGGTCCTCCACACTGCCAAGAATCCTCCCTTTATTCCTGTGTTCTGCATTCAAATTCCACCTTCCAAAATGAATCACTCCACACTTATTCTGGTTGAGCTCCACCTGCCATTTATCAGCCCAGCTCTGCATTCCATCAATGTCCCATTACAACCTACAATAGCCCTCCACACTATCCACAACTCCAACAATCTTTGTTACGTCATAAAACTTACTAAAGCATCCTTAAACTTTACCATCCAAGTCATTTATAAAAATCACAACAGCAGATGTCCCAGAACCGATCCCTGCAAAACACCACTGGTCACCAAGCTCCAGGTTGAAAACTTTCCATGTACTACCATCCTCGCTCTTCTATTGGCCAGATAATTCAATATCCGCACAGACTGATTTCCCTGTATCATATGCCTCCTTACTTTCTGAATGAGCCAAGGGGGACCTTGTCAAACACGTTGCTAAAATCCATGAACATCACATCCACTGCTCTAAATTCACCAATGTATTTTGTTCCATCCTGAAAGAATTCAATAAGATGTGTGAGGCAAGATAGAACATAGAACATAGAACAGTACAGCACAGAACAGGCCCTTCGTCCCACGATGTTGTGCCGAATATTTGTCCTAGCTTAAGCACCCATCTATGTACCTATCCAATTGCCGCTTAAAGGTCACCAATGTTTCTGACGCTGCCACTCCAACAGGTAGCGCATTCCATGCCCCCACCATTCTCTGGATAAAGAACCTACCCCTGACATCCCCCCATACCTTCCACCCTTCATCTTAAATTTATATCCCCTTGTAACACTCTGTTGTACCCGGAAAAATCTTCTGACTGTCTACTCAATTCCTCTGATCATCTTATAAACCTCTATCAAGTCACCCCTCATCCTTCGCCGTTCAATGAGAAATGTCCTGGCACTCTCAACCTATCCTCGTATGACCTATGCTCCATTCCAGACAACATCCTGGTAAATCTTCTCTGCACCCTCTCCAAAACTTGCACATCTTTCCAAAAGTGAGGCGACTCGAACTGCACACAGTACTCCAAATGTGGCCTAACCAAGGTCCTGTACAGCTGCAACATCACTTCACGACTCTTGAATTCAATCCCTCTGCTAATGAACGCTAATGCACTATATCGTCCCTCATAAAACCATTCTATCTCTAATCAAACTATCATTTGCCAAATAATCATAAATTCTGTCTCTCAGATCCACTCCAATACTTTGTCCAAAGTTGTAATTCCCAGGATTATTGCTATTCCCTTTCCTGAACAAGGGATTAACATTTGTCGCCCCCCCCCCCCCTCCCCCGCCAATCATCTGGCAATACTTCAGTGGAGAGTGAGTATGCAAAGATCATCGCCGAAGGCGCCAATTCCAGTGATAACCTCGGATGTTTCCTGTCTGGCCCAGGGGTTTTATCTATCCTTATATTTGCACTTCAACCAATCTGCACTTCACCTCACATTGTCTAATCCCTGCCCAACCAATTGACTGTTTGACTGATTTCCATTTCAGGGCTGCCCTCCCGAGCAAATACAGTTCACAATATCCTGTGAATCACGGAATGGAAAAAATGTGAAGGCATTAATGACTTCCTGATGAAGGACTTCTGCCCATAGTTTTCACTCTCCAGCTCCTCGTGATGTTTCCTGACTTGCTGTGCTTTACCAGCGCCACACTTTTCGACTCTGATCTCCAGCAATTGCAGTCCTCATTTCTCCATTATTGAGGGTTGACTCCTCGCACACAGAACAGGGAATTAATCACCAGGTTTTCATTGTATGTGCAGCTGCTGTTCAGTTCTAGAATGTTGCATTTGATGAATACATTAATTAAAAAATAAATTACAATTCAACAGTTCTAGAGTTACAGTTTTGTTTCATGGATTATGCAGCTTGATAACAAACAGTAAACGACTGATGAACTCCGAGTTACAGAGTATTCCACGTGTGATATTCCAGGCTGGATGTTCTTTGCATTAATGCTGGGAATATTATCAGATAGACAGATGTGATAATGAAACAAGGTGACATGTGGAAGTGTTACATTTTTGCCATTACAGAGACGTATCTGAAGGAGGCCAGGGCTGACAACTCAATATTCAGTGTTACAAGAACGAGAGGCAGGGCAGGAGAGGGGAAAAAGAGGAGGTGGGATTGCATTGTTAATTATGGAGTCAATGACTGCAGGAAGAAGGGACGATACACTGGAAGGATCTTCTAATGACGCTTTGCATGTAGAGCTCATAATCAAAACCATTACAGATACACTGCTGGGGATATATTATAGAACCCCACATAAAAGAGAGTACAGAAGCAATATAAAACCAATTTTCTGAGGTGTGTAACTACAATAGTAGGATCATTATATTCAGGTATTTCAATTCCAAATATTCATTAGGGCAGTGATAACTTTTTAAGGTGGGGAAGATGTCTTGAAATTTAATCCAGACAGCTTCTTATATCAACATGGAGCAGGTACAACAATGGGCGGTATAGTGCTGGGCATAACTGTGGAGAACGAAGCCAGTTAGTTATTGCAGGCAGGATTGGGAAAGCATTGTAGCATCAGTGACTGTTACTCATGCATTTTTAGCTTGTTAAGGAAAAGACCAAAAGAAATAGCTCCGAAAAATAAAAGATTTTTGGACTGCTGAGGCAGATTGTATTAAAAATAAGTCATGATCTGGCCATAGTACAGTTATTTCTGGGTGAAACTGTAGCAGAAGAGCGTGGGGGTCACATTCTCAAAATGGAATCGACGCCAGTGTCACCGCAACATGTTACACTGAAGATGAAATTTATGAAAACAAGACAGGAGAACCTTGAATGTCTACAAATATTCAGAATGGAATTCAAAATTATAGATATGCTTAAAACAGTTCTAAAGTGGGCAGGTCAATGGAGATCCCAGAAGAGTAGCGAACATATCGGGATAAACTCAAGAAAGTAAGTAGAAGAGCAAAAATGGGAATGATAAAAACATTAGCTGGCAATATTTTCAAGAATTCAACGACATTTAATCGATGTATTAAGGGTAAGAGGGTAACAAGACAAAGAATGGGGTGTATTAGGGACCAAGGAAGCAGCCTGTGCACAGAACCAGAGAATATGTTAAACACGTACGACATATCAGTCTTTGCTTTGGAGAAGCAGTTCCTGGATTCACTGTCAGTTTCTGACAGTGTGTCTTTGAGCAGATTGACACTGATGCTGAGGAAGAATTGGAAGTTGATGCAGGACTAAAAGTGGGCTAATCCCAAGATCCAGATCAACTGCAAATTAGACTAATGTGGAAGATGAGGGAGGAGATTACAGGCTCTTAAATTTTGTGGGTTTTTTTTGTTTTGCATCTGGCCACAGAGGAGGTGTGATTGAACAGGACAAAATCTCATGAAAGTTCAACTTCCATGCAGAGTGCTAGAAAAAATCTTTGGGGGTCTAAAGATCACCAAGTCTCACATCAATGGGAGGGAAACCATTGTGCAAAATTGTGAAGGCTGTTTTGGCTGGATCACTAAATATCTTCAAGGCTGAGATGGACAGATTTTTAAACAAAGGTGACATCTGTTCTTATTAGAACGACAGCAAAGACCGGAGGAATGCGACAATGCCGATTGGCTGTCAGGGTGAAGATTTGCATCAGCGCAGTCAACACTACCAGAGGGAAGACCTCAGCAACACATCTTCCATGGGCACGCATGAACCTGGTGTCAAGGAATGCTAAAGGCTAAATATTCCATCACTGGTTTCCCACCTTCCCTAGCAGGGGAGATGAAATGATCAATAAGGTGGATCTTCCCAAGATGAGACTAGGATCAAGTGTCTGTTCTTATTAGAATGGGTGTCGAGTTGCGAATCATCAGAGCTAGTTGAGATCATCGCTGGATTGTGATTGGAGGACAGTTTGTTTGTGCTGATCTGCTCTTGGTGGATCCTCATGCTGGTTTCAGCCTAACACCATATCAGGGACCTGACAACCTAGGAGCTATGGCCTCAGCAACCACTCAAAGCCCAGGCCAGGGCATTCACAGCACAGTCAGGGCTACTGTAAAGAAGATGGAGGAATGTACACTGGTCGATCGGACTGTGTCCCTCAAGAAAATTATGCTCGAGTGCTGCGGGTTTGACGCAGCAAACGTGTACTGCCTGCAGGATTTCCCTTAGGCAGGCTATTTCGATATGACCGTCGGGAGCATGAAGCATTGCGAGCAGCTCCAGAAGGTGTTTAAAGAGAAGCAATGGGGGTGGAATCTGTTCTCCATCTGGTGGGTGGTCGCGTTGTATGTGCTTCCTGCACAGAGGAGTAAGGTTGTTATAATTCATATGTACAACACCCACGTCCCAGCAGCTGATGTCCTGACCTTCCTGAGAAGATGTATCCAGGTCGAGGGAGAAAGCACTAATGTGGTTGACCATTTCGGGATCTTGACTAGCAAGCGGCAGGTCAGGGTAACTCTGAGGGTCGATGCCAGTGGGAACATCCTCCACCAACACTCCAGCTTTGCAATCAGAGGGAGCCGAGTTACATGATGGTCAGAGGGCAACCGAAAGTGTGCCAAAACTGCAGAAGGTCAGGAAACTTGGCGGCAGACTGTAAGGTGACTCTGTTGAAACTGCAAGCAGGAGGGTCACCCAACCAAGGAATGCAAAGAGGATAAGAACTGTAATTGTGCTGAGAGGCAGAACATATGTACAAGGCCTGCCCAAGATGAGCGGCCGCCACGTACTCTCAGATGGCCAGAGGTGGACGGCAAAAGATCAGCAAGGCACCACAATTCAGCAAGGGAACGGTGTTTGGTGGAACCCAGAAGGAAAGACAGGCTGGAGCATAGTAGGCCGCAGTCAGCTGAGATGTGCAGCATCCAATCCAAACTCCTACAGGTCAGGCAGAGGTAATGGAAGAGGAGGGAACCAAGGGGGGCGAGGAGTGGATTCCTGTAAAAAAAAGGAAGTGGAAAACTCTACAGGTCCCCAAAAACACCCAGCAAAGGGGAAACGACACCTGCAAGAGGAGGAAATGGGCAGCTCTTCGGATGTTGAGGACGGGTGTAAGGAGAGTCGTCACCACCAGAAGAAACAAAGCGCCGTGGGTAGAAAGGAGGGCAGCACCCCCACACCCCCCCAAACAGGAAAAGACGAACCCTCTTTGGGGACTGGTAAAGACCAACCCCCACCCAGTGAGAACCAGGAGGTATACACACCGCCCCACAGCCCCAGATAATTGGTTTCAGCGATCCTCTGACAGCCCCGTGGTCAGACAGAGACCTGGCTTGTGCGGACCCTCGGCCCAGCCTGATGACACCAGAGCGGGGAAATGTCCTCAGCATGGAGTCGGAGAGCTACCTCAGCCCTGCAAGGGTCCAGCAGTTCGCTTACACCACAGGGATGCAGACAGCTACCCCAGAGAGGCACAACCAAGAGCAAATGGACACTGGTAACCTCATAAACTGTTAAAATGCGTATAAAATTGCCAGCATTAATGTGCATAGCATTAAATCTGCTATGCAATGTGTTTCTACGTTGGCCTTCTTAGCCAATGTGAAAGCCGATGTCCTGTTTCTGCAGGAGCGTGGGATACCACACCTCACTAGCTAGAGGAAATGGTAGAGCTTGTGGGCCCATGGGCCGTCGGTTTGGTTGGGGAGCAATGATAACAGCCCCTCCGGCCTGGGTATCCTGTTACGAGGAGGCAACTTCACCATCTCCGTGGTTAATCCTCGTCACCGACGTCATGGACAGGAATGCTACCCAGAGACTGATCAATGTGACTCCCCAGTGGGTAAGAGTGATCGATTGGCCGTCCTGCAACAGCTTCAACTTTGCTGTCTACGTCCAGGTCGGTCATTCTGACAGGAGATTTGAACGGTATCATTGATGCAGATGTACAATCCGGCGGCGGGGGGAGGTGGGGTAAGGGGGAGGGTGTGGCAGTAAATTGGACGCCACTTCCAGACCCCTGATGGTAATGGTAAAAGATGCCAAGCTGCATGACATCTTCAGCACCCCTGCAGACTGAGCACAGTATAGTTATACTTTTTCACGGGCAGACGGGTCTATGTGCTCAAGGATAGATTACTTGTTTGAGTCCCGAACATTCTTCATCAGATACAGCGACGTCAAGTAGGTGTTCTTCTCTGACCACTGCCTCCTGCTGGCTGACTGTCACCTACAGGACGAGAAGCAGTCTGGTAAGGGAACGTGGAAGTTGAACACAAATCTGTTGGCCCCAGGAAACATTGAGGAGCTCAAGAGGGACTACACAGGTTGGAGAAACATGAAGCTCCTCTTTGAGTCTCGAGCAGACTGGTGGGAAACAGTAAAAGGGAAAATTAAGAGGTTCTTGATTCTCAAAGGTGTTCAGGATGCGATAGACAGGCGGCAAGACTGTCCCAACTCCAGGAAAGCATGCAAAACTTGCTCCTGCTGCAGACGATGAGGGTCAATGTCATGAACGATCTGGAGATGAAGGGCCAGCAAGACTCGCTCTTTACAACGGAGGCCTCTAAGAAAATCTTCCAGTCCAGGGTTCGCTCCATGGAATCGTACTCAATTTTCTTCTTCCAGAAGGTGCACAAAGTAGGAAGAAGATTACTAACTCCATAAGGATCAGCAAATCCTTCTATGCCAGTCCATATGACTTGAGGCCATCCGACAGCGCTGCCTCCCAGTCGTTCCTGTCCTCTATCACGGAGGTCTTTGACGACAGAATACGGGAGAGGCTGAACCAGCCGTTATCTCTGGATGAGATCGAATCCTTTGAAAAGAATAAAACTCCCGGAAGTGACGGCTTACTGGTTGTGCTGTATTCTGCTCTATGTGCCTTGATTGGCAAGGAACTGCTGAAGGTGTATGTCAGTATGTTTCTGGCAGGTATTATAAGTGAATCCATGAGGAAAAGCATCATCACCCTCATCTACAAGCGCAAGGGGGAGGGAGAAAATCAGAAATTGGAGACCGATCTCACTATTGAATGCGGATTACAAAATCTTGTCAAAGTTCGTCGCCAACCGGGTCAGGTCTGCTCTGGGGTCGGTGATTCATCCTGACCAAACCTGTGCTGTACCGGGCAGGAGGATCGCTGAGAGTCTCGCAATCCTCAGGGATACGATCGGCTATGTGCAGGACAGGACGTTTAACACCTGCCTCTTCAGACTGGACCAGGAGAAAGCCTTTGATAGGATATTTCATACGTGTATCAGAGATATTCTATCCAAAATGGGCTTTGGTGAGGGAATCTACAATTGGATCAGACTGCTCTACACCAACATTGTCAGTGCAGTCTCAATCAATGGGTGGGAATCAGTTAGCTTCCCAGTAAGATCTGGAGTCAGGCAGGGCTCCCCTGTCTCTCCTGCCTTGTTTGTGTGCTGCATAGATCCGTTTGCGGAGTCCATCAGGAAGGATGCGAGCCTGAGAGCGGTGACTATTCGTGTCAGCAGGGGCCTCCAGGTTAAGGCCTCACTCTATATGAATGATGTCGCCGTTTTCTGATGGGATCCGCTGTCCGTGCACAAACTCATGTGCATATGTGACCAGTTCAAACAGACCTTGGGGGCCAAGGTAAACCGAGGCAAGAGTGAGGCCATGCTCTTCAGGAACTGGGCTGACCAATCCTCCATCCCCATCACAGTCAGGACTGACCAACTGAAGGTGCTGGGTATTTGTTTCGGCTTGGCTGGGGCGTGTGCCAATCTTGGGAGGAGCGCATCAGGAAACTGAGTAAGAAACTGGGCAGATGGAAGCAGCGGTCGCTCTCCATCACGGGAAAAACTTGGTCGTCTGGTGTGAGGCACTATCATTGCTGTTATATGTGGCACAGGTCTGGCCTATTCACAGAACCTGTGCTGTCGCAGTCTCCCGGGACATCTTCCAATTTATATGGAGATCAAAGATGGACTCGACGTACAAAGATCCGGGCAACAGGGGAGAAAACACTCCCAATGCCACCCTCACACTGATGGCAACCTTTGTGTGCGGTTTTGCGTTGCTTCCCGATACACAAAAAAGAAATGTCACGACGTACTGAGATTCTACCTGCCCCCGGTGTTGCAAAGGAGGGGCCTGGTCTCGGAGCAAGTTGTTGGACCGTTCAGTATCACCTGTCGTTGGTGGAGAAATTTCTGAAGAATAACACCTTTGACCACAAGTCCATCAGGAAATGGTCAGCACACCGTGTCCTTGAGACCTGTTGGGAAATGGAGAGGGTGGACCCTGTTGAGCGGTTCCCTGGGCAGACTGTCAAAGCCATTTGGCAGAATGCCTCATCGCCAGAACTTTACAACAAGTACCAAGACATAGCTTGTCTGGTGTTGAGAAGGTCTCTGCCTGTGAGATCCTTTATGCGCGCCCAGTCTCTCAGCTGCACCACACGCTGCCCTCGAAGCGGGTGTGGAGGGGACAAGACGGTCAGACACCTCCTTCTGGAATGTGCATATCCAAAGGAAATCTGGAGAGGAATGCAATGGCATTTTTTGAGATTTGTTCTGAGCAGCGCCGTGATGCAGGACTCCATCCTCTATGGTCTGTTTCCTGGGATGCACGCGAAGACGATCATCAACTGTGCATGGAGGATCATCAACTTGGTCAAAGACGCTCTTTTGTCTGTCTGAAACCTTTTGATATTCCAGCTGAAGGAGTTGCCCCCGAATGAGTGTTGCAGAATGGCACATTCTGAGGTCCAGGACTACGTATTGAGGGATGCGCTGAATCTTTGGGCAGCTGCTGCCAAGACGCAGTGTGGAAAGACCACCGTGCCATGTCTGTCCACCAAAGAAAAACAGGGGACCCACTCATTAAGTGGGCTCCGCTGGCAACTCAGTTAAATATATGGATGGTAAACATACAGATTTCTATATGCGAAGGATTAATTCCGATCTCTGTGTGTAAAGAAATGCAATGTGCACATATGAATTGCATCATCAATTGTATAGATCAGCAAAATATTTTATGAATAAAGTATGTTTTTGAAATAAAAATAAGTGTTTCCCTCCTTTCCTAACCATAACTAAATGTAGAGTGGACGATTGACATGCTGTAATTAGCAGAGTAGGTAGTAATGCTTTGGTTTTAGAAGCTTCAGTAAGCAGCAGCTCAGCAAAATGTGCAGATAAGCTCAGATAAAGTCTCTTTAATGCTTGTCTGACAGCAGTCGAGATGACAGTTAGGGCAGTCACATGTTCTACCTGCGGGATGTGTGTCCTCAGGGAGACTTCTACTGTTCCTGATGAATACACGTGTGTGGGAAGTGATTGGGCGCTGTAGCTGGCTGCTCTCGGGGTCATCCAGGATACTGAGAACTTCGTAGATAAGACCTTTAATGAAGTGGTCACACCCAAATCCCTCCCTTAGCCTGTTTCTGCAATGACTGTCATATCACAGTACCATGTAAAGATCCATGTCCTGAGTTCATCTGCCTTCCTTGTCAGCCCCGTTGCCTTTAAATAAACGCTATTTATTCCAACAAGCGTTCCTTGCTTCCTGTCGTGTTCCAGGCAGAGAGTAGCTGGGCGACCACTAGGAATGGCAAACGGAGTAGGCAGACAGTGCAGGAATCGCCTGTGGCTATTCCACTTGAAAACAAATATACCATTCTAGATACTGATTTTGGGTTTGGGGGAGTGGGTTGGTGTCGGGAAATGAACGTTGAAGGGAAAGCAGCAGCAGCCAGGTTGGTTGCAGTACAACTGGCTCTGGGGCACAGCGGGAAAGGGTAAAGTTAAACAGGGTCTTAGAGGTAGAAGAGTCGATTATTAGGGGGACAGATTGTAGATTCTGTGGCCTCAAACGGGAATCCAGGATGGTGTGTTACCTCTCAGGTGTCAGAGGACAGGATGTCTCTGAGTGGCTGCAGAACGTTCTCAAGGGGAGGCTGACCAGCCAGAAGTCATTGTGCACGTTGGCACAAATGACAGAGGTAGATATAGGAATGAGGTCCTAAAGACTGATTACAGAGAGCGAGAAGGAAAGTTAAAAACCAGGACTTCGACGGTGGTAATCTCCTGATTACTTCCAGTGTCATGAGCTAGTGAATGTAAAAATAGGCGGATATGGCAAATAAATATGTGACTAAAGAATTGGTGCGGGACAGAGATTCAGATTTTATGATCAAAGGTAATTTTTTGACAAAGGTGACCCGTTAAAGAGGGACAGGTTGCAAATGCACTAGATGGGGGACCAATATCTTACAGCTAGTTTTGCTAGTGCTACAAGGGAGAGTTGAAACGAGATTGGCATAGGGGGTGGTATCCTCAAGAGCAGAGAGGCAACTGCGAT
Source organism: Chiloscyllium punctatum (assembly GCF_047496795.1). Classification (NCBI taxonomy): domain Eukaryota; kingdom Metazoa; phylum Chordata; class Chondrichthyes; order Orectolobiformes; family Hemiscylliidae; genus Chiloscyllium; species Chiloscyllium punctatum. Next base: position 69,401,872 of record NC_092751.1, on the reverse strand, counting down.
GCTGGAAAAAGATACAGTAATCAGGATTTGAAATGTGAAAAGTTAGGTCAAGCTGGAACAAGACGGGGAACAAGGAATGCCTGTCGGCTTAATTTCCATTTATTTAAATGCAAAAGGGCTGATCGGTAAGACTGATGATCTCCGGGTGTGCATATGTACGTGGGACTGAGATAGTATAGCTATTACAGAAATATGGCTGACGGACAGATAGGATTGACAGCTTAATGTACCTGGGTAAAATGCATTAGGAGGGACAGAAATGGTGGTAAGAGTGGTGGGGGACTTGTATTTCTGATGAAGGAGAGTATCACAAAACATCAGAGATGAAATAACGAAAGGAACAATCAGGGTGTCTTTGTGGGTGGAATTAAGAAATAAGAAGGGGATGGTGACATTATTGTGCCCCCAAATAGTCAATAGTAATTACAGGAACAAAAATATGTACAGAGATTAGGGAGACTTGCAGGAACAATAGGGTTGTCATAATGGTAGTTTTAATTTTTATCACGTGGGCGGCACGGTGGCACAGTGGCACACTGGTTAGAACTGCTGCCTCACAGCGCCTGAGACCCGGGTTCAATTCCCACCTCAGGCGACTGACTGTGTGGAGTTTGCACGTTCTCCCCGTGTCTGCGTGGGTTTCCTCCGGGTGCTCCGGTTTCCTCCCACAGTCCAAAGATGTGCAGGCCAGGTGAATTGGCCATACTAAATTGCCCATAGTGTTAGGTAAGGGGTAAATGTAGATGTAGGATTATGGGTGGGTTACGCTTCGGCGGGGCGGTGTGGACATGTTGGACCAAAGGTCCTGTTTCCACACTGTAAGTAATCTAATAACACAGATTGGGACTGCCAGAGCATTAAGGGATTTGATGATATTAAATTCATTAAGTGCATCAGGAAAGTTTCCTCAATCAGTATGTAGAGGGTCCTAATCGGGAAGAGGCAACATTTGACCTATTCTTAGGGAATAGTGCTGGACAGGTGAGTGAGGTGACGGTGGATTCGCAGTTTGAGACCTGTGACCACAGTTCTATTAATTTTAAAATAGTTACGTAGAAGAAAAAAAAAACTGGACCTCAGATTCAAGTTCTACATTGGGGCAAGGTGAATTTTGCCGGAATTGTACAGGAGCTTGCGGGGTTGATTGGATTCGTTTGTTTGCAGGCGAAGGGACCTCTGGCAAGTGGAAGCCTTTAAAAGTGAGACAGCTAGAATTCAAGACCTATATGTTCCTGTTAGGGTGAAAGGAAAGTTGACAGGAATGGGGAAACTTGAATGACAGGAGATATTGAGGCTTTGACCAGAAAAAAATGTGGACGTGTGGCTCAAGTCCAGGCAGGCGGGATCAGGGGAATCATTGGAGGTACACAGGGGATACTGGAGTTTAGTGAAGAAGGAAATCAGTAGGGCGATAAAGGGCCTTGACCGAGAAGATCAGGGTGAATCCAAAGAGGTTCATTTTGAATATTAAAGGAAAGAAAAACATTAACTGCAGAAAGAATAGGACCATCAAAGACCAAAGTGGACATGTATGTGTGGAACCATAAGAGATGGGCGATGTCTGTGTTTACCGTGGAGAAAAACATGAATACTTGGGAACTTGGGGAAGTTAGTGGTGGTATCTTAGGGATAGTCCATAGCACAGTAGGCGAGGTTTTTGAATGTACTGGAATGTTTGAAGATGGATAAATCACATTGTCCTTAACAGATAGATATAAGAAAACTGCAAGGGGCTAGAGAAAAAATTGATAGGCCCTGGCTGATAAATCATTAACCACAGCTGAGATCCCTGAAGACTTGAGGATAACAAATGTTGTATCTTATTCAAGAAGGACTGGAAAAGCAAATATCTAGAAACTATAGACCAGGAAGTTTAACATCTCTACGTTACTTGAGAAGATTATCAGGGATACGTTGGACATGCATTTGGAAAATTGAATTTGATTCGGAATAGTCAGCATGACTTTATGAGTGGAAGTTTGTACCTGATGAGTTTGTTAAAGTTCTATGATGACGTGCCCAGGAAAGTTGACGAGGTCTGGCCGGTACATGTCGAAACGTGTCGTGCTGTCAAAGCACAGCAGGTCAGGCAGCATCGGAGAGGCAGGAAAATCGACGTTTCGGGCATCAGCCCATCATCAGAAATGTCCAAATCAGCGATTTTCCTGCCTCTTCGGATGCTGCATGACCTGCTGAGTGTTTCCAGCACCACAATTTTCAACATCTACCGGCCAGGCCGAATCAACTTTCCTGGTTACGTCATCATAGAAGATTAACTGATATCCAGCATCTGCAGTGCTTACTTTCTCCAAGGGCATTAGATTTAATCTATATGGATTTCAGTTACACCAGAACAGGATGTTGCTTTTCAGGCCTTGGACACACATCCGCGGTAACAGGAGGAGGCCAGTCAGCCACTCGAGCCTGTAAAACTGTACCCAGAGTAGATCATGCAGTCTATTCAGCTACTTGAAGTTAGTAACACAGGAAATGTAAGAGGCCACCAAGTGACTGGACAACAAGAAGACTGGAAGAAGACGATCTCTGTATAGCCCCGCAAACCTGCACTTCCTTTCAGTAAGGGCACAGCTGATCCGCTCTCAGCCACAATTTCTCTTTCATGCCCAATTCTTTGTAGCACTGAACTCCCTGAATGTGTCAATTTTCATTAACACCACGCCGTGCCCCAAGCATTTCAATGATGTAGCTCCCCCTAACTGTCTGGGATAGAGAGCCCCAAACATTCACAACCCTCTGAGAGAAGGAAACACTCTCCACACATATACCGTGACTTATTTAAATGAACAATAGATATGAACACAGCGTCAGATTGACTGGCCCTGACATCACGGCGGTATTTGACTGAACAAGGTGTCAAGGAGACTGAACAAAATTGAACTTAATGGGAATCAGTTGTAAACTCCCCATTGGCTGGATCATCCAGAACACAGTGTGACTGGTGGAGACCAATCCTCTCAATCCCTGGATATCTCTGTGGATGAGCCTCAGGGAAACTTTCTCGGCACAAACAATTGCAGCTCGTTCATCAATGTCTTTCCCTCCGTCATACCTTCAGAGCTGGGGATGTTCAGTGAAGATCACACAATGTTCAGAACAATGTGTCACCTCCTCAGGAGCAAAAGTTTCAAAACCTGGACAACATTCAAGCTCATGCAGTAAAACTGTCCGGAACATTCATGCAACAGTGAGACCAGACCCTGCACATTTCTTCGTTAAAAAAAACGAAGCTCATGCAGCATCTTAAGCTGCTTTCACGGAAATTTGACAGAGCCATTCAGCCCATCAAAACTATTGGATAAGAACAGACACGGTCCCTTTCGCTTTCTCCAGACTATTACACTGGAAGCGATTTTTAAAAAATCTACAAATGTTGAAATGCAAAGTAGACAGGCAGAAGGCTGGAAGAACGCAACAAGCAAGGCAACATCAGGAGGTGGAGAAGTTAACTGCTTGGGGATAAATATTCAGGACTGGAGTGGGGTAAGGGAGCTACAGATAAAGAGGCAGGACGAGGGAGGAGGAGACAGGGTGGTGAGGTGGGGATAGATGAACAAAGGTTAAAGGGGTACCACTCGGTTGGACGATGGGAGAACTGAATCCAGCTGAATCTGAAAGAAGGGTAGCTAGAATGGAAGGAAGGAGAAGGAGGTGGGAATGGAGTTGGGGGATTGGAAGGCAGGTTATTTGAAATTGGAAAACTCAATGTTGTCTGACTTGCTGTGTTCTTCCATGCCCCTGCTTTCCTGCTATTACATAGGAAGATAATGAGCTCAGTCAGTACATCACGCTGGTAAACAGGAACCAAGGGTCGCCCAATAATGCCCGTGAACCATTTTTCCCTGGGACCAGAAGAAGGACTTTCTGTCCCTCGAAACACTAACGCATAAAGAGAAGAAACTATTCAGCCCGTCCAGACTCTATAGGATGTCACTGATGCTCCAACATTGCAAAACCAATGAAGCAGAGACTGCACAGACAGACTGGCCCATGTTGTTCCTCCTGGCTCCATTGTTAATGGTGCACACCCATTATATTAACGACACCATGGTTTGCTAACAGTGAGGAGGGACTGCGGACAGTTTGTGCCAGGTCTCAAGGAGGCATCTCCCAGAAGGCAGGCTAGTGTCCTCTATGGAGGTCAGAAGTTGCTGGGAATGGCGAACTCTATCAGAGTGTGGCTGCTGACAGGTTTGTGAAAACATAACGTTCAGTCCAGGATCACACACCAACTGCTCATTGAGACAGTGACAGTTCATTCAGAGCCTGGAGCTCTCGCTTAACCAACATAAGGTCCCACGCAGGTACGTATAATATCATAGAATCCTAGAGTCTAACTTAACGGAGACAGGCCGTTCAGCCCAAACTGGTCCATGCTGACCTAAATCTACATCCAAGCTAACCCCAATTCCCTACACTTTACCCACATTCGTCTAATCGTTTTCTCCCTATATAGGCGGCACCTGTGGGCGGCACTGTGGCACACTGGTTAGCACTGCTTCCTCACAGCACACGAGGCGGGTTCCGTTCCCGCCTCCAGCATATCTGTGTTTGGAGTTTGCACATCCTCTCCGTGACAGCGTGGGTTTCCTCCAGGTGCTCCGGTTTCCTCCCAAAATCCAAAAACGTGCAGGTTAGGTGAATTGGTCCTACTAAGTTGCCCAAGGTGCTAGGTAAAGGGGAAAATGTAGGAGGATGGGTCTGGGTGGGCTGTGAGTCGGTGTGGACTTGTTGGGCCGAAGGGCCTGTTTCCACACTGTAAGTAATCAAATCTAAGTAAAATATTTGCCTATGGGAAAATACATACTTTATTTAACACTATCAATGTTTTGTTTTGAAAATAATGAGTTTTGGTCCATTACGCTCAAGGTTTAATGCAATCACTTTTTTTTTCTTTTGTAGTGACATAGATTATTTCCTTCGCAGTCTTCTCATGATACCATCACCACACGGATTAATCTGGTGAAACTCCTTTACACTGGCTAACTGTGGCAAGGTGATCGTTCCTTATAAAGGAGAGATAATCTGTACACAGTGCCCCAAGTACCTTCTGAACAACACTCTAGCACGGCAGGAAAGTATTTCACTCCAATTCTTGAATCGTTTTGCAAAGAAGGACAGTATACAATTTACTGTGTTGATTACTTGCTGCCTGGTATGAACTCTGTTTGTGACTTCTGACCAAGGAACACAGCTCATTTTCGCCAACGGCCGTTCTGATTCTTTAACGTTCTAATTAGTTCAAAATGAAGAAGGATGGTATGTTTTACCAAATCATTCTTTTGCCTTGCGAACAGCTGTGTTTCAAGTACAGCCACACAAACAGCAACACCACGATTGCCATTTGAGATGGTCAGAGATGCCAGGAAGACGATGTCCTAACAGTAGTATCTCCAGTTTATTAATCTGGGGACCCGGGTGCTGACCCCATCCTGGATTCGAATACCACCATGATAAAAGGTGGCATTTGAATTCAATAAAATCGAATGAAGCTATGATACCATTGCCGATTATCAGAAAATCCTACCTAATGATATTTACCACATTCAGCTGGTCGGACTGACATGTGAATCCCGCAATGTATTTGACTCTGAATTGCCCTTTGAAATAGCCAAACCAGCCGCTCAGTTAGTTACTCACTAAAAACATCAAAGAAATGAAACCGGACTCAACTAAGCACTGACTACTCACAGCCCACAGACAGCAGTGGGTCAGGAAGGCAGCTCACCAACACTTCTCAAGGACAATGAGGAAAGGGAATTAAATACTGGCCCAGCATCCCACTAATGAATAAAGGCGGATGATCACACTCAGGGAAGACAGACAAAGGGACATAACTCACTTTAAACAGGAACCTTGATTTATACGCTACATGGGCATGATTTTCGGTAATATGGGAACAGGAGAAAAAAAAATAAGATTAACCTCGTTTTTTAATTTCCATTCCAGCTGATCATCTTCAAACCCTTCGTTTGCTTATTTTCTTTTATCTCTCGTTTATCTGTCTATTCAACTCACTCCTTGTCCCCTTCATCATAGACATCCCTGTCACCAACATCAATCACCATATTTTCAAGCTGTGTTCAGTTATGATGGTAGGTCAGCGAACTCGAAATGTCAATTCTATTTTGCCCTCGACCCACGGGTGCCAAATCTGATCAGTTACTGCGGCAGCTTCTCGTTCTTTTTTTTGTTTCTGATCTCTTGCATCATTCTTTGTTTTATTTAAACTTCCATAATATTATGACATGGGATGTCTGCATCGCTGGTAAGGGCAGCATTTATTGACCTCACTAAATGCTCTTTATTGTGAGGTCATTCTTTGACACAGTATAGAGCCAATCACATTGTTGTGGATCTGACGTCAGTCTTAAGACAGTTCGGTAATAATGCTAGATTTCTGTACCAAAGGATATCAGTGCTATAGATAAACGTATTGTCAAAATGCTGGTGCTGTTATTGAAATATTCGTGAAATTATCGTTTATTTCCAATTCCTGTCATTTGAATTTAAGTTCTGACATATCTGAGGTAAGATTTAAAACAGCGTATTTTGTGCAGTAACCTGGGCCTCTGAATTACATATCCGCTGACATCACTTCTCTGACACATTATCCCTGTCATGAATTTACTTTAGAGACAAGAACAAGGTTGTGATTGACATATTTGTAACGGAAAGTGCGCTTGTAAGAGAACTGGAACCATAAAGTCTGAATTTTATCAAGGCATGGATAATGGTTTATTTAGTATCCGCACTGACGTCAAGGTGGGGACTGCTGATATTATGGAGCTGGTAGTGGGTAGATTTGGTGATGGAGAGAATACCAAGAAATAAATCAATTCGGGTCCAAAAGGTACTTCGGGATTGTGAACAGTCTTGTTCTCAGATGTTTGTGTGGACGAGCTTGTTGGGCAGTTCAGAAGTTTGTAGCAATGAATGGAATTTGCATTTGAAACTGAAGACAAAGGATTCTGTCTTTGCCAAATGTAGATAACAGAAATAGCAATGAGGTTCACCATGGTTTATGGATTAACACATGGATAGAGATGAAGAGACTTACCAGGAACACCAACAATAGCGAGCATGGGATAGTAGCCCGCATGAATAATCATCAGTGCACCCATATATCCGATGTGATAATGTGAACCCAGACCAGGAAAAATAGGCAAGATACCAGGATAAACTCCTGTCCATTGTTGCAGCATTCCAATCTAGAGTTCTTAAAATCTGATCCATTAATGGAACATTCCAGACTATTCTCAGATGTTTATCTCTCCTCTCACTGTCTCTGCAGCTGCTGATCCCTGTTAGTGTTGGAGATGATGCATCTGCTGAGACAATGGCATAAAGCATTGCATGAAGCTCCTTACTATTAGAAGAGGGGTGCCACATCTAGTGCCACAGTTAAAATACATGGAGACTGGCCTCAATCACAGTCACTGAAAAAACTGATCCAGTTGACTCCTTTCAGTGTGGTACCTTCCGTTCACAATACGAACTGGAATGGATTGAATGTTGGCATCACTGGCTGTTGGTCACATCTCCCACCACCAATTGCTGTCGTGACGTTAGTGGTGAGGGACAATGAGGATATTTTCCTATCACAGGTTAGATGATTCTGATGTGTTGTCCATTTGCAATGTTATAACCACCTGAACTTCCCATCACCATCACCCCCAAACAAACAACCTAGATGTAGTTACCGTACTGATGTCTCCAACACAGAATAGGCGCCAGCCAATAGATTTACAGTGGGCATATTTGCCCTGACCATACACAGGAAGTGTGAATCTGACTGGACATTCCTCTCATTGCTCTAATAAGCCAATCTTGTATCTTCAATACCCAATGCCCTTCAGCACTGTTTTATATTAACTCACAAACACTCATTTTTTGAATTCACTTCAAAGCCAAATGTTACAAATTATCACAAATCTGCTCCCTTTACAGGGTTATGTTGTTCTTGATCTTTATTTTCAGGGATGCTCTAAATGACCCAAGGTTTCAATATGTCTGATTTTTTAAAAGGTTTATTAGTGTCCCTTCATTTATACATAACAGATAATGCATCAGGCAGAACGCTTACAATTCTTTAAAAAAAAACCCTGCATAATCAAAGGATGTGTCCAGCTCTGTAGCTGGGCAGTTCTGTTCAGTTTGGGGGCTAGTTGAGTCAGGTCACTGTTGAAATTGGATGCTCACCCCCTCCTTCTGCACTTCTGACCTCATGAACTGCAAGCATTTTGAGTCAGATTTACTCTTTGTGCTAAGGGTTTTGTTCATTGCGATTGTTGCAAGTATTTTGATGCAGCAACCTTAAGTCCGGATAGCCTGTAGGTTGGATAGGATACGTTATTCAACTATTCTCCCTTCAGTTCATGCATTTCTTTCTGTAATTTGGGAAACAAATAATGTTTGTTTAAAATACTGCAGTCTGACCAGCTAATTCACTCTGCGAATATCCACTACACACTTACCTTTAACAAATAAAAAGTTACGGTCTGGGCTACTTGCTTAAACATTTTTGAGGCATCGGGCCTGGTCCATAACATATTGGGGGCCCTTTGCAGGATTTAGGCAGCGAGTGGCAGGTGTTAGTGTCTCTTATTTTGTGTGTTGATTTGTCTTGGTAAACAGAGCTTTAGAGAGCAATGGCTCTTGCAGGAACCAAGGATGTTTTGGAGGTGGACGAATCGACCTTGGGGATTTTACAAAATGCACATAAATCCAAGCTGCAAGAATTAGTAGACAAGCTGCAGTTGAAGCTGCCACCTAATGTGAGGAAAGTTGAGATGATTGCAGCAGTAGTTCTGCATTCAAACTTGCTGGAAACTCCACCGTGATCTGCACAGAAGATTAAACTTCAATCGCAAATAAAGCAGCTTGTGTTAGAAGCAGAAATGAAGCAGTTGGCGTTGCGACTAAATTTAGAAGGAAAAGAAAGAGGACGAATAGATTTAATGCAGGAAAGAGAAAAAGAAAGCAAAGTAAATGTTTATCAGAAGAAAAAGAAAAAGAGAGCGCGTTTGCGTTTCAGAGATAGACATTTAGAATGGAAGGTCAGCTTAAAAGGATGGAAATGAAGGCTGAAGTTACGCTTAGGGATCCGGGGAGTATGAGGATGCAAATCAAATGCACATGAACTTGTTCCAGAAGCCTATAGACAACATTTAGGAAACTAAGGAGTGGCCCGGATCAAACATATATTGAGTTTGAAAGGTTCAAACAAAGTAATTTTGATAGATGGAAAAGAACTTTAAAATTCAAGCAAACCTATGATGCACTTAGAGCGTAACTATTTTGGAGGAATTCGAAAATTCACTGCCTGAAGTAATGCAAACTCCTGTGGGAGAGCAGAGAGTTTAGATAGCAAGGTTAGCAACTGAAATGGCTGAAGATTATGAATTGGTCTCTAAAACACAGTTTGGCTTCCAGACTAAATTTCAGTCCATGAGGTAAGTAAACTGGGGCAAAGAGAAATCCTCACGTGGGAAGGGATATGTAGATCTCAGTGAAAATCATAAGGATAACTTACGACAGGGGTAAAAAGGAAATCCAAGAAGAGGACAAAGAAGTTTAAAAAACTCTGATGTTTTCATTGCAATAAATTAGGTCACAGGAAATCAGTCTGTTGGTGCGCTAGGGAAAAAAAGATGTAGGAAAACAGGATAAGCCTGGGAGTTTTGTTGGAGTGGTAACAGAAAGCACAGTGGAGGCGAGAAAGCTTCATCAGAGTGTACAAGCTGATCGGAGATTGGTCAAGGAGGAAGTGCCGAATCTTGCTTATAAAATATACCTTCAAAGGGAAAGTTTATTCAGATAGGCCAGAAGTAGCAGGTACAGAGGATGCAATATTAAGGGACACAGGATCCTCTCAGTCTGTGATGCTGAAAGATCAGGAGATATATATTCCTGAGGGACTATTTCCAGAAAAGTTACTATTAAAGGGAATTCACTGTGAGACTAAAAAAAATCACATGGTTATGTTAAGCGAGGATAGAGTGTCCAGTGAAGAGTGAGGAAATTGTGATAGGAGTACTGGACAAACTCTCAGCTCCAGGAATACAACTTTTCCTTGTAAAGTATGCAACTGATTCACCGGTAGAAGTGCTGCCTGCTCTGGTTAAAAACCACTGGAGACACAGCCAATTGAAGCAATGCCTTATCTTGGAATCTTTTCTGAATGTGGGGTAGCAAGGTCCCAGTATCACGAGCTCAAACAGGAGAGATAAAAAAATGTAAAGGTAAGTAAGCTGAAGTGGCATGAGGAGATACTTCGTTCCATTAGATAGTTGTTACAAAACAGGAGAAAATAGGTGATCATGCACATATGTTTAGTTCAGCTAAACTAATTGAGTTACAGCAGAAAGATGAAATTTTTAAGTAGTTGTATCAAAAGGGCATATACATTAGGGATTCTGAATGCATCCCTGAGTATTATTACCTTAAAAATGGTGTCTGCATGAGGAGATGGAAACGATCACATACTGAAGGAGATGAGAAATGGGCAGAAATTCATCAAATTGAATTGAAAATGGGGTACAGAAAGGAGAAGCTGCAAGTGAAGCATGAATTACCACGTGGAGGTCATTTTGGAGTGAGGAAAACACAGTCTAAAATAGAAGGCATTCTTACTAGCCTACACTGCACCATCATGTTGTTGAATTTTGCCAGACGTGAAATACACGTGAGGTAATTAGAAAACCAGAGGTGTTAATAAAACCTGCATCTTTAATAACTATTCCTGCAGTTGAGGAACCTTTTACAATCGTTTAATTGATTGGCTAGGTCCCCTATATCAAACAAAAAAAAAGTGTGAATCAGTATTTGTTAACAATAATTGATGTATCCACGAAATTTCCAGAGGCTATTGCATTATGCAAAGTCACAGCGAAAAGGATGGTAAAGGAAATACTCTTTTTAAAAATATATACGGACTACCAATAGAGATACAGTGCGACCAAAGTTCAAACTTCACATCCAAACAGTTCAAAGAAGTTAAGGGCAGCTCTGTAATAAATCAATTCAAATCTACTGTGAACCATCTAAAATCGCAGAGAGCACGAGAAAGGTGACATCAAACTTTCAAGATCATGTTGAATGCTTATGGTAAGGATTATCCAGCTCATTGGGGTAAGGGCTTTTGGTGATCAGAGATGCACAAAATGAATTGACCAACTTCTGTCCATTTTAATTAGGTTATTAAGAGGTAGGACCGTTAAGGTCGATTCAGGAGTAGTTAGTAAATCAGAAGTAAAAGGCCACACTGTTGGACTATGTCTCAAATTTTCCGGAATGATTAAAAAACGCTGGGGAGTTGGCTAGATGGCATTTAAAAGTATTGCAGAATGCACCTAAACAGGAAGTAGACAAGAACTCAAAAATTTGCAATTTTGCTCTCGGGGATAAAGTATGTATGTTACTTCCAGTGATGAGGGGATCTTGAAAAGCAAGGACTGGTGAAACTTATCAAATGCGAAAGAATATTGAGTGAGGGTAACTACTTGATAGGGACTCCAGACAGAAAGGAATCTCACAGAGTATGTCATGTGAATACGCTCAAAAGGTATTTTGACAGGGAACGGACAGCAAGAGGAGAATGTGTTAAATGATTACAGTACAGAAGGAAAAACTAAGTTCAGAGGATTCTGGATTGAACGTTCCTCAAATTAAAGTGGACAATGAGGAAGTTTTCTAAAATTGGGATAAATTATTGAGTAACCTCCCTGAGGAAAAATAAAATAAAATGACTGATAGAGTTGTTCGTATTATATGGGGAGATGTGAGGAAATTAAATGGGAAATATTACCTAATTGTGCATAAGGTAGATAAAGGACATGCGGTTCCGATTAAGCATCATCCTTATTGGCATAATCCTCTAATGTTGGCACAGGTTCAGAAGGGGATTGAACACATGCTCCAAGATGACATAATCCACCTGAGTTACAGTGACTAGAACTCATCCTAAGTCATGGTACTGAAACCAGATGGTACCCAACGATTTTCTGTGGACTATCGCAAAGTCAATGCAGTTAAATAAAGGATGCATATCTAATTCCGCAGTTGGAAGGCTTTCGTTGGAAGGTGGGACAAGCAACTTCCATTTGGTTTGAGCTCCATCTGATTAAGCAATGCCTTTCAAGGTAGCTATAAATGCGAGTGATGTGGGTGTCGGTGCTGCACACCTGCTGGAAGACGACGAGAAGACACAAAGACTTATTGGTATTTATCCAGCAAGTTAAACATTTATTGGTAGAAATATTCAACAGCTAAGAAAGAGACTTTGAGCTTCGTGTTGGCACGACAACATTTCAGTTTTTTTATTATTAGCAACGCATCTGTAACAATAACCCATTGAAGCTTTTGGAGAAGTTTAAGGACAATAATGCGAGTCTGTTTAGCTCGACCCTGTAATTTCAGCCACACAATTTGAAAATTGAGCCTCTGGCAGGTCTTGAAAACATGATTGCCAAAGCATTGTCGAAACTTTAATGACAGATAGAGACACTCAGTGGGAGGTGTATCACACACTGAATTTGGATGTAGCTCTGCAGGTTTGCATTTTTATACTAAGTGAAGGCATATGTGTGTTTTTGTGTACTAACCACTACTTTTGGTGATTTTGAGAACTGAAGACATCTTTAGATATTAATGATTCAGTTTTATATGGTCCGTTCACAAGGTTATGTTGTGTTTGATTTTTTTTTCAGAGAGGTTCGAACCGACCCAAGGTTCCAACATGTCTCAATTTTGAAAGGCTCATTGGGATCCTTTGGTTTATACCAAACTGGTAAAACCTCAAGAACAAGGTCTTCAAGTCTTAAAAACAAACTGGTATAATCAAGGGGACATGGACAGCTCTCCGCCAGCGTAGTTCAGTCAGTTCGAAGGTTATTTAAGTCAGAGTCACTGTTGAAACTGGACGCTCTCCCCATCCTTCTGTCCTCTACATTTGTAACCTGTAAGCTTGGTTTGTGTAATTTTTAATCTTTGCGCCAAGGGGGTTGTTTATTGGGAATGTTGAAACCAATTTGGAACAGCATCATTAAGTAGGGAAAGCCTGTCAGGTTCGGATCGGATGAGTTATTTGATTATTCAATATTCGGTTGGTTGTGTTTCATTACTTAATGCTTTAAATAAATTCTTTTTGTTTAAAACTCGGCAGTCTGACCAGCTAATTCACTCTGGGGATATCCACTATACAGTTACTTTCAACAGTTAGCAAATCTACGGTCTGGGCGACCTGATTAAAATGTTTGGAGGAGTCGGGCCTGGTCCATAAAAATGTAAAAAATAATCTTGTTCATCAAAAGTTATGATTTAACAAGTAAGGGAAGGAATGAATATGATATTGGCTATGACACAGAAAGGATTGGGGCCAACAACTGAGGAGACCTCCTCAGATTACAAAAAGATCTTGATCAAATGGGTCAATCAGCTGACAAATAGCAGACAGAGTTCAATCTGGATGAATGCGAGGTGCAGGCAGTAGTGTGTGTTTGCTGCTGTCTGCTGCACCAGGAATGGGATAATTTTATACCCCATCTCCTGGGTTCAGCACATCGATGTCCTTCGTGATCTTTGAGAGGCCTTACTCTCGTGGTTAAGTCTTGCTGTTAATGTAGTTACACAATATCTTTGAATTACCATTAACCTTATCTGCCCATGCTATCTCATATCTCTTTTTGGCTTTCCTTATTTCTCTCAAAATGGTGCTCCACTCTCTTTATATTGATTAAAAGATTCAATTCAATAAAGTTGTCTGGATCTAAAGTAAGTATGTCTTTTATTTTTGAGTGGCACCTCAGTAACTTTAGTCATCCATGGTTCCTTAACCTTACCAGCTTTACCCTCACGCTAACAGGAACATTATGCCTCTCAACTCACGTCGTCAGTCTGTTGACTGCCTCCCCCTTGTCAGACATTATTTTACCTGCGAAAAGTCTACTCCCATCAAACTTGGACAGTCCTTGTCCCATGCCATTGAAAATTATGGTACTCCAATGAAAAAGATAATATTAATGGAAGGCGTATTATTTTCCACTAATAGTTATGATTGCAAGACCCAAAAGTATTCTCCCATGTTCACTTCAGTCACTTGCCCTGCCTATTTCACAAAACCTGGTCTCGTTTTGCTCCTTCTTGATTAGGATGATCCACTTACTGATGAAGAAAATTTTCTTCGACACATTTGACAAATTCTTCATGATTCAACCTTTTAACACTATGGTAGTCCCAATCATTTCTTTAGTAAATTAAAATCCCTATTACCACAACCTTATTAAGCTTACATATATCCGAGATCTCCCTACATGTCTGTTTCTCAATTTATTTCTTACTGTTGGAGAGCATATGGTGCAATAACGTCAACATACTCTTTCCTCTCTTATATTTAATTTCTATCAATATATTTTGATTGGACGATTTGTCATAAATGAGCATATAGTGCCATCTCTTCAAAGTGATCTTTACTTTCTTATTTTTAACACTACCCATGTATTTCACCTGATCATTTTTGAGAAATCGCTTCTCCAGTAATACCAATAATTTATCCCTTAATCTAAAATGGCATGCCTCCCCCTCTCCACTTTTTCTATCCATTCTATGACACCTATCACCTGGAATGTTGAATTGACAATCTTGAACATCTCTCAGGCGAAAGTGAGGACTGCAGATGTGGAGATTAGAGTCGAGAGTGTGGTGCTGGAAAAGCACATCAGGCCAGGCAGCACCCGAGGAGCAGGGAAATCAACGTTTTGAGCAAAAGGCCTTCAACAGCCCTTTCCTGATGAGGGGCTTTTGCCTGAAGCCTCGATTTTCCTGCTCCTCGGGTGCTGCCTGGCCTGCTGTGCTTTTCCAGCACCACACTATCCACTTGAGCACCTCTTCACCAACTTTCAGTAATAAATATGATATCCCAATCCTATGCTCTTAAACATGCCCTGAGTTCATCAAAGTTCCCCATAAGACCCCTTGCATTGAAATAAATGCAACTTAGTGTTTCAGAATTACTGTGTACTCTGACTCTCTCATCTTTCGTTTCTAATGGACATGCTCTATTCACATTCATAACTTTCTCCATCATCCGTCCATTAACACTGCCAATAAGAATAACCCCCTTGCCTTCTCTATCAATATAATGCCTCCCTATATAGAGTGAGCAAATCTCCCTGCTAAGATATTGGTTGATTTCCAGTTTAGATTAGAACAATCCTTTTTGAACATGTGTTTTCTATTCCAAAACAAATTCCAATTTTCCAAAAATCTAAATCCCTCAACAACAACCCAGCTCTTCAGCCATTGATTTTTCTCCTTTAACCTTTCGTTCCTCCACCGGTTGGGGCTGGCATTGGCAGTAAACCACAAATTAATATTTTTAAAGTTTTATTTTTAATCTACCTCACCTCTTAAAATCACCCTGTACTGCTTTAATATTTTCCCTAAAAAGTCATTCCTACCAATATGTACAGCAATCTATGACTACTCAGTCTCACCTTTAACAATGTGTTTGAAAGGTTTAGAGCCATTCTTAAGGCTAGCACAAACCACCCTAAACTCATGCTCACTGCCACAGAATCTCCTGCTGATGCTCCTGATTGAAAATCCCACTGCAGCAATAATTCTTCTAAATTTTCTCTAACCCTGCCTAATATAAAAATCGTGCCATCAGTCCAATAACTGACGGCTCTTCCATTTTCCTCAGAAAGACTACCTTCTTCAACAGTTCCAAAAAGTGAAAATCTTTTTGGTAGAGGAATAGTCACCAGAGACATTGAAGTACCTTCTTACCTTTCCTGACAGTCACCATTTATCTGACTGCTTTGCTGGGTAGTACTTTTTTTCTAAATCTTCTCTCCAAACTCTCTATGGCCTGAATAACATTATGCCTAGAAGCAGGATTTTTCACAACACCTTATTTATATGTTACCTTTCATTGCCTACAGATAATAATGTTAAAATGGAAGCAAAATCATATACACATCAAACATATAAAAAATAGATAAAATCAAACCTTTAACTAATTAACTCAATATAAATATTCATCTTCAATATATTCCTAGCAGAAAAGTCTTCTCCTGAGCAGAAAACAGACAAGACTCTCTGATATGAAGGCGCAACTCCTTATTTTTTTTTTAAAATGTTTAATTTTTCGAAACGGAAACAAACTTTCGCAGCATTAAAAAAGAAACCTTAAAAACCATAGGAAAACCGGAAGTGTTGGTTTTGCCTATGCCATTTCTGAGTTTAACATTATTATCTCATGGCATGGTGGCACAGTGGTTGGCGCTACTGCCTCACAGCGCCAAAGACCCGGGTTCAATTCCCACCTCAGGCGACTGACTTGGTGGAGTTTGCACGTTCTCCCTGTGCCTGCATTGGTTTCCTCCAGTTTCCTCCCACAGTCCAAAGATGTGCAGATCAGGTAAATTGGCCATACTAAATTGCCCGTAGTGTTAGGTAAGGGGTAAATGCAGGGGTATGGGTGGGTTGCGCTTCGGTGTGGTGGTGTGGAATCGTTGGGCCGAAGGGTCTGTTTCCACACTGTAAGTAATCTAATCTCGCTGCTTTCATCCTCTAAGACGCCAATATTTAATTTTAACATTCTTTTCCTTTTTGTCTTCTGCGAGAAATGTTATTTATCAATTCTTATGCTTTCTACACATTTTGCTTCATAGCCATTTTGATGTTGTTTTTAGTAACCGTTTGCTGGTATTTAAAGCGTTTTTCTTTAATTTATTCATAGGATGAGGGAGTCGCTCGGTTAGACTGAACTTATTGTTCATCCCTAGAGGGCAGTTAAGATTTAACCAAATTTGTGTGGGTTTGAAGTTATACACAGGTGAGACCTGGTAGGAATGATGGGTTCCGTCCCTAAAGGACACTCGTGAAATATATGGCTGTTTCTAACAATAAGCAATGCTTTCATGATCATCAATAGACTCTTAATTTCAGGTTCATATTGAATGTGACAACATTTGAACCTGAGTCCCAAGAACAATATCTGGATGAGCAGTCGGCGATAATACAGCCAGGTCATCACTGTCTTGTTATTGTTGACTTCCTTGTTAAGCTATGGATCACTTTTCAGCTTTTTACCATTCCTTATCCACTAAGGATTGCACTTCAATTGAGGTGTCTTGATTATCTCCTGAAGTAGTTAGCACTGTTATTCAACTGTCCTGCACTTTAATGTTTTTGCCAAGTCTACTTGGGCAAATCGCTTCCTCAGGCCAGTAAAGTTGTCATTGCCCAACACTAAACCTCTCGTATGTGACTGTCTTCACTGTTTCAATCTGAATGTGAACCTCCAGCATGCTGTGCCACTCTTTCTAAGATAATCCTTACGACAATATGATTTATCACTCCTTCCTTATTACTTAATACCAAGTCGGTTCTCTGGTTGGTTCCATGATACGTTAATCGAAGAAAGAATTCCTGATAGATTCGATCAGTCGTTCTTTGTGTCTCCCCTTGCAAATTGATTAATCCAGTCAATATGCATGTTCAAATTACCCATAATCACTCGTGTGCCCTTGTCTCGAGCCATCATTATTCCCTGGTTCATGCTATTCCCTACTTTGAGAGTAGTTTGCCGGGATGGGAGTTTCTGAGCTGAAAATGCTCATCCCAATGGGTTTCTTTCAATGTATTCTATTTCAAAACGGACTGATTCATCATTTTTGTCCCACGTGTTAATATCATTTCTTAATACAACCTTGACAAGACCCTTGACTAATACAGACACTCCATCTACTCTACCCATGGAC
Organism: Chiloscyllium punctatum; assembly: GCF_047496795.1. NCBI lineage: Eukaryota > Metazoa > Chordata > Chondrichthyes > Orectolobiformes > Hemiscylliidae > Chiloscyllium > Chiloscyllium punctatum. The sequence goes on along the minus strand of NC_092751.1, from coordinate 69,384,086 downwards.
ATTTAACACCCTAGACCTGACCTTCCTGTAACGACGTTTCAGTAATCCCCACAATGCCATATCTATTTATCTCTGTTTGAGCTGTCAGCTCATTAATTTGATTCCAAATACTGCACGCTTTTAGTTAAAAGTTTTTTTTTGAAAAGTCCAATTGTAATGTCTTTTTTTTAAATACTTTTGTGCACAGGATCTCCAACCGAATAACAGTGAGCCTATCATTTACTCCAACTTTCTACTCATATTTTTAAATAGTTATTATTCTTTCCCTCAACATGGTCATTGTACTGGCACTGCCTGTTTATTCGAACACCCTCTACTTTCTGTTCAGTTTCTGACCTGCTGAATTGGTTCCCAGCCTCCTGAGCTGCACGATCACACCTCCCTTCCAGGATGTTAGGGCCCCTCCAGTTAAGGTGCACACTTTCATTTTTGTACAGTTCCCACCTGTCCCGGAACTTTCTTTGCAGGACCTTTCAACCTTCCATTCTTCTTACCTATGTTATTGATGTCAATATGAACGACGACCGCTGGCTGTTTACCTTCCCAATTCAATATGCCCGGCGCATGCTCGGAGGCATTCTTGATCCTGGCACCGACCTCCCTTTTTATGAAGAAATCATAGAATCATAGAATCCCTACAGTGAGGAAGCAGGCCATTTCACACAGCACGTCCATGCTGAGCCTCCGAAGAGTAACTAACCCTGAACCATTCCCCTACTCTATTCCTCTGCATTAACCCATGACCAATGGACCTAACCGGCACGTCGCTGAACACGATTGGCAAAAAGTAAACAACCCAGACTCATTCCACTCGGCTATGTTCAATCTGCATTCTCACAACAGATACTGCCAAAACTACTGAGCATTTCCAACAACGTCTGTTTTTGTCACCGATTATGATTGCATTTTGATAAAAAAACTTATGTAACATGCACTTCAAACAAAGCTGAATTTAAAATCCCAGGAGAAACTTAAGTATCTGGTCATTCGATGACCCCAGTGAAGGTTCAGTAAATTATTTCTGTTTGGCCCATGAACGTCATTTGTTCACTTTCCCAATCAATGAATAAAGGAGATTTTTTAGCATCTGTTTTGATATCATAAAACTTGGAAACGTTGCACTTTACTCCTTCATTTGGGTGTGATTACATCTCATTCTTTCGTCTTAGTGCAACTAAAGATGATTATTCACAAGCGAAACACACACACACACACACACACACACACGCACACACACACACACACACACACACAATGTAATACTTTGTCGAAGAATGCCAGTAACATTGTAAGTAATTGGAATGACAACTGGAAAGAAGGAAATAAGTAATGGAAGGATGAGAGAAGATGGGTCTTTTTCGGAACAGAAAATACATTTATGTGAACTTGCTAAGTTGATCAAATTTATGAAAAGCTATTCAGGGCAGTAAAAAAGATATTGTTATGAAGGTGTAGCGGTATACTTTCCCGTTAAGGGAGACAGGAAGCTGGCACAACGTGTTCTGAAAGAAGTCAAAATGTAACGTTTGTCTGTGAAACCAATAGTGATGCTGAGTTGCCATGGAAGAAAATCAAATACAAATTCAGCCAGACAGTTTAAATTATGCACCAACAGACTGAAATTAAATCGAGATTGAATTATAATGTATTTGATCGCATCAATATCAATGAAATTATCCGATGCATTGTTGTATGAAACTGGATATTTTGAACATTTACGGGGAGAACTGCTAAAGACATTCACAAAGATAGACAGCGAGTTGAAGAGCTTCCTGTAGGCACCTGTCTAGAAGTTTGCACAGCAGAACATCAAAGCTCACCGTGAGTAAAATCTATAGACAAAGTCTACAAAGGAAAATCGACAAAGCTGACTGGTTTTGAAACATGATGATATTTTTTGTAAACCTTTATTGGGGGTTTTGTTTCATCAGACCAGTATTGTAGAGTGGGAGGTAAAAGATACGTTTAACCCACGGGATTTCTAAACAGTTGTTTATTTTATGATTCTCTGTTGGACTTAAATAACAAAATTGTTAATTTTACTTTAAATAGTGACTCTGTAAATGGATCTTTGCCTCTCGACACTTAAGATATTAGGACATGAGGTGAACATTTCTGTGTAGCTGGTTTAAATTAGGAGAGCGGTTAATCCTGTGTTGTAACAGTTTGAGGGCTTTCGTCCGCGATTATAACAGGTTTAGGCAGATCCAAACTGTCATTTGGGTAGATGTGAATAGATTTGAGGTATGAGAAAATGCACAGTATATTAAAACATTTGCATGTTGGTGTCTGAGATCTTTAAATAAAACGTCAGTAAGACAACTGATTCAATTTCGAAGACTTGTTGTTGGTTAAATTAAAAGTGAGAGAAATGGTGCTTAAAAAAAATTAAGAGGGGTTTGAAGATGATTCTCAATTTTTCCATGGAAGTTTAGAAAGAAAAATAAAGGCCAAACCTTTAGAATTAGTAAAGAACATAGATTTGCGTGTAACCAAGGACAAAAGTAAAGCTGAAATTGTCAGGAAATTACTCAAACGCTAAGGTGTATCAGAGAAACAGATAAGCGCAGTAGACTGAGAAAAACTTAAATTATAATTGAGGAAAATGGAGTTTAAAGATAAACAACGGATAAGAGAAAGAGAGAGAAGAAACAGAAAGCAAGAGAGAAGGGAGATGGAGAAAAGGGAAGGAGAAGGTTCGTATCTGAGCATAGAGAGAAGAAGATTGAAAAAGAGACAGAAGGTTTTTAGTTGAGCAAAAAGAGCGAGAGATTGAACTTGAAGGTACGATTTAGTCAACAAAGTCAAAGTAACAGGATGGAGATTAAAAGGCAATTGGAGATACATACAGCGATGTCAAAACGCTGTCACATTTTGATGAGAAAGATTTTGAAGCCTCCTTTGTTTCATTGAAAACTTGGCTAGGTAGATAGAATGGTCCATGTAATGATGGGTAATGCTAGTTCAGACTAAACTGGTAGCCAGGCCGAGTGAGGTATTTGCTCCGATGTCAGATGAACGGTCAAGAGACCCTGAAGATGTCAAACAAGCTATTTTAAGTGCTCATGAATTGGTACCAGAGACATGTAGACAGCAGTTCAGAAACATTAAGAAGTAAACAGGTCAGACTTATGATGAGTTTGAAAGAATTAAACATAGGCATTTTGATAGATGGATGCTTGCTTGAAAGATGAATAGGACCTGTGAGGCTGTAATGGAGATTATTCTGACTACCTGCTCAGTGTGGTTTCCAAGAGGTCCCCATGTGGAGATGGTGCTGCTGTGGAAATGGCACTGGATTACTTATCCAGATCAGGCTAATGGTCAGGCAGCTGGTGGAAGTTAACAAAACAATTAATAAAATATCGAGATTTAAAACCTGGTGTCAGTAACAGTGATCCTGAAATCAATGTCGATTGTAAACTTCAATTTGCTTCCCCAATGCACTTCATGAAAGTGAATTCTGTTCTGGTAAATTCTATGCTTTCCTGGCCTGGTCTAAAAGTGACTCCAGACACACAGACATGTGATCAACTGTTCAATGGTCTTTAAACCGGTCAAGCAAGACACTAAATTGTACTGATGTGCTACGAGGTTTGAAAGGGTAAAACCGACAGAACACCCAGCTGCAGCCTCAGTATCAGAAAAGGGAATGGGAAACACAGTCCTGTTGACCCCGCAGAGACCTCCTTCCTAATATCTCTGAGCTTGTGACAGCCGCACCCCAGCTGTCTCCTGATCCCTTTAGTGTCTAGAAATCCTTATTTATATCCCGTGTTTTAGCTTCCACAGCCTGATGCGGTATAGAATTTCCCAGGGTCACCACTCTCATCTCAGTGCAGAGCAGCCTGCCTGTACCTAATACTGTGACCTCTTGTTTTAGACAACCCAACCAGGGGAATGATCATCGTTGCTTCCAATCTGTATCGCCCTGTCAGTGTTTTAAATATTTCATTGAGATCTCCACTCATTTTCCTAAAGCCCAAGGAATACAGGTCCAGTCGCCTCAAACTCTGCTCCCTCAGCAAGTCTGTCATCCCAGAGATCAGTCTGGTCATCCTTCACTGCTCTCCCTCAATGTCAGGTTTGTCCTTTATTAAGTAAGGAGACCAACATTGCACACAATACTGCAAAAAGGTTCGAGATGGGCGTCTCCCCAAGGGCCCGTACAGTTGCAGTAATACACCCTTACTCTTGTCTTCAAATCCCCCTGAAATGATGGTCAACACAGCCTTTACCTTCCTACCTGTTTTGTGTTTCTGCAATATTGCTTTCATGACTGTTGTGCTGAGAGATCCTGAACTTTTCAATGCTGCGCTACCTTCTTGGTGGGTCTATGTACACTGGTTTGTGTGCCAATATCATTCCCAGTTTTGCCTCATGGCTTCAGAACTCACTGCCCTGCACTGACCATGGAGGTCTGCGCAGAAGAAACCAAAAAAGGCATAAATCACTTTAAAGATCAAAATGTTTCGCCCAATCCATTTTCAAATTATCGGTTGCTGTTCTATTGTTTCCATCAAAATACACACCGTCACATCCACTCCCATTGCTCTTCATGTGCCACGCATTTGCCCCTTCACTCTACTTGTCTCAATCACTTTAGAGCGTTTCTTTAATATACTCCTCGCCCACTCACCATTCGACATCATTTAGTGCCGTCAACAGTCTGGGTTACTGTATTTGATTCTCTCAACCAAATGTTTGTGATGTATTGGGAATAGCTGGAGCCAAAGCAACGATCCCTGCGACACCAAAGATCCTTGCACTTCAAAACAGAATGTTCTATTCCTGTTCACTGTTTCCTGTCAGCTCTCCCATTCTAAAATCATGTTCATATTTTAGGGCCAAACCTCTAACATTTTACTTTGCATACGAGGCCTGAATCTTTACCAAAATCTTTCTGAAAATCCAAATGCACTGCATCCATTGCTTCACCGTATGTATAGACCAGTCTGTTTCTCAAATATGATTCCCATTTCATGTTGACCCATTACATAAGAACTAGGAAAATTAATAAAAACATGGCTGATCATTTCATGCCCTCAGCTCTACCTGCCCGTCCGCTCACCATAACCATTAGTTCCTTTACTTCTCAAAAAAATATCTATCTGAGCTTCAAACACATTCAATGACAAAGCTTCAACTATTTCACTCAGCAGGGAATTCCACCGATTCACAAACTTCTTGGTCAAGATGTTCCTTCTGAATTCAGTCCTGAATCTGCTCGACCTAATTTTGAGACGTTGCCCTCTTTTCCTAGTTTCACCTTCTACTGGAGACGTCCTCTCTATTTCTATCTGATCTATTTCCTTCATAATTATATATGTTTCTATCAGATCCTCCCTCGTTCTTTCAAATTCCAATCAATATATAATTACAGTCTACTATGTCTCTCCTCATAAGTGAACCCCTTCAACTCCGGAACCAACCTAGTGAACCTCCTCTGTATCCACCGCAGTGCCAGGACATCATTTCTCAAGTGAGGAGACCAAAATTGCACATCATACTCCAGGTGTGGTCTCACCAGCAACTTGTACAGCTGCAACATAACCTCCCTGCTTTTAAACTCAATCCCTTTAGCAATTCTATTTGCCTCGTTAATTACTTGTTGCACCTGCAGACCAACTTCTGTGATTCATGCACAAGGACACCCAAGTCCCTCTGCACATAAACATGCTGTATTTGTTTTAGCATGCAAGCAATAGTCCTTTTCACTGGTATTCCGACCAAAATGGATGACTTTGCATTTATTACAATTGTACTCCGTCTGCCAGACCTTTGCCCACTAGCTTAATTATTTATGTTCCTTCGTAAAGTTTAACATTCCACTGAACACTTTGCTCTGACACTCATTTTAGTATTATCTGCAATCTTGAAACACTACACGTGATGTCCAACTACAAATCGTCCATGTAAGCTGTGAATAATTGTAATCCTAGCACTGATCCCTGAGGCATACCACTAGTCAATGAGCAGGAACCAGAAAACACTCATTTATTCCCACTCATTGCTTCTTGTTAGTTATCCAATCCTCTATCCATGTTCATGCATTACCCGGAATACCACACATCTTTACCTTATGCAGCAGCTTTTTTGGCGGCATTTTGTCGAATGCCTTTTGTAAATCTCGGTACACCGCACCTACTGGGTCCCTGTGGTCATAATGTCTTCATAGATTTCTAGTAAATTAGTTAAGCATGACTTTCCTTTCATGAACTGATCCTATGTCAGCCCAATGGGACGATTCCTGTCGAGATGCATTGCTATTTATTCCTTGATTACACATTGAAATATTTTCCCCACGACACTTAATGGCTAACTGGTCTATAGTTCCCCACCTTTGTCTACATCTCTTTTTAAACAGTGGCGTCTAATTTCCTGTTTTCCAATCTGCTGGAAGTGCAATAGAGTCCAGTGAATTTAGAAAGATTTCCACAAATGCATTTATTATTTCTCCCACTACATCTGTTAGTAAATTGTGATGCATTCCATCAGAGCCAGGAGACTGATCTACCTTTAGCTCCATTAGATTGATCAACACTATCTCTGTCGTGGGAATGATTTTTTCCAGGTCCTCACCTACCTTCATCGCATTGACAATTACTGGCATGTTACTAATGCATGTCACAGACAAGATCGACAAAATATGTGCTCAAATCCTCGGCCATTTGCTCATACCCCATTACTGAATCTCACTTCTCACCCTCTAAAGGAAAATTGCTTACCTTAGCCACTATTATTGTTTTATTTATTTATAGAATCTTTTGGCACCTGTCTTTATATTCTGAGGTAGTTTACTCTCATAATCTACCTGATGTTTTTGATTTTTTTTGTTGCTTTCTTTTGACGTTAATATTTTTCCAAGTCTTTTAGTTTCCCAGTGGTCTTTGTCATTATTTATGCCAGTTATTTGATAGCTTCCCTTATTTTCTGAGACATCCACGACAGATTACCATTTTCCTTCAATCCTTCCATTTCCCTCTTATATACTGTTACTGAGCACTTGGAAAAATTGCATTGAAAGCCAGCCAGTGTTCATCAACAGTTCCACCTTAAAGTCTTTTCATTCAACCAACTTTAGCTAACTCCTCCCTCATTCTATCGTAGTCTCCTTTATTTAAGCACAATACTCTGGTGTTGGATTTTGTCTTCTTACCTTCCATCTGTATGCTGAGTTCAACCATACTTTAAGTCCCAATAATTTATCCCAATACATTTATTTATTAATCTCATTCTTTATCCCTCGAGACTAAGGTTTCCCAGTATTGCTGGGAAGATTTGACTTGTTTGTTTTTTTTTCTTCTGTGAAGACAGAACTAATGTGTTTGCTTCACAGTTCTGTCACTTCCCTGCTGTAATGCTGCATTCTCTGGGTTCAGACTGTAACAAAGTTGCACTTGTTTTCTCTTACCTTTTCCTTTGACAGTTCACACTTATAACTCTTGTTAATAATCTCTTCAGAAACCGACGAATTCATATTCACACCATGCAATCACAGGAGCATAGACTCTCCTCTGCCAGAAATTTTAATTAGATTAGGACATCAGATCTGTAAACAATACTTCATGTACAGTCTCACCAACACTCTGTGTAACTCGCGCAGAATATCTTTACTTCTAGTCGGAATAAATTACTGAAGAATCTGCAATCTGTACTTAAACCCACACGTGGTAGATATCACAGTGAGTCAGACAGCATCCGTGGAGAGAGAGCATGGAGCTCGACACCGCCTATATACTGATTCTCTTTAAACAAAATCAAACCTAACTTTTACCTTGCTCAATTTGCGTATGTTTCTCCTAGTGTACTTTCTTTTCTCTGTTAACTTACTGCATGAGTTCTTGAAAATCCTCCTGAGTATCCAACTATAGCATATTCACTGGTTTTCCATTGTTTACATTCACAAGGCTTATCTTCAAGCAAAAAGTTTGCAAATTTTGACTACCCTATCAGAAATCTAGCATCATTCTCTTGACGTTTGCTATTGTTCTCTAATTGTGCAATATCAGATTCTTTTTAATAAATTTCAACAGATTCCCTACTGTGGATAACAGGTTAGCTGCTCTGTAGGTCTCCACTCTCGCTCTCCTCTTTCTTTCCTAAATCCTTGGAATGCATTCATTATCTTCCAAATTGGACATGGAAAAATACAATGATCCTCAATGCAATCAATCTATGCACTGCTGCTTTCTCTGAAATTTCAGTATGAATTACATCGAGTCTGTCAGACTTATCAATCCTCAATCCACATATGTTTTCAAATACTACCTCATCACTGATATGGATGATTTTAGCGTTTAGTTACACAAGTCCCATGATCACTTGTTATTTCCTCCATGAAGACAGACACTAAGTAACTGGTTAGTTTCCCTGTCATTTTTTTCTGTTCTCTGATCACACAACACCAATTTCAAAACAGTCTGAACTCTAGCTGGTGCTGAAAATACTGTTAAAGCAACCCATCTCATACACCCTCATGAAATCCATTTCCCCAGCATTAAAATTCACTTGGGTTAACACTGTTCCGATATTACTTGAAGCTACCCATTTTTATTGTAGTACCCACAAAACTTGGATATGTAATTTCCTGTTCTGCAATATAAACAGCATTTGTATCACAATTTTGGCTTTGAGGTATAACTCCCATAAATGTTTGCTTCTGCTTGCTGTTTCTGAGCTCCACCTTACCAGATTCTTTGGAATCTGAGTGACATGGGCTCTGGGGAGATTAATGGCAGGTTCAGGCTAGATGTTTGGTGAGGCATATCTCAACATTGATGTCATCTCACCACATCCTACCCATTTCTCTCAAATGTCATTATGACATTTTCACCAGATCTCCAGTTATGCTGGTGAAGTAGAGAAGGACAATAATCTTTCAACAATGCTGTGTATTCCCCCAAACAACTGAGACTGCTCTAACCTGGATGGGAACCTTACAGCAGGCTGGTGAAGTGCTGCTGGTGATGTACAGGATCTCGGTGAGACCACATCTGGAGCAGTGTGTACAGAATTTATCTCCTCACTGGGGAGATTGGAATTAACTCAGAGATTATTCCCCCAACTGATTTGTGCAATGAAGGTGTAAAACGTAGAATTCCTACAACGTGGAAGCAGGCCATTTGACCCATCGACAGCAAACTAATCGTCCGAAGACCACCACATTTAAATCACACTATACCCCCCTGCTCCCCAGGCAATCTCTGTTACCTGGCATTTTCTTTGACTAATGCACCTTACCTGCACATCGTGGGGCTGGGAGGAAACTGGAGTAGAAACCCTTGCAGGCACAAGGAAAATGTGAGACAGTAACTCCTGACTGAAATTGAACCCGAATCTCTGGTGCTATGAGGCAGTCGTGCTAACCACTGAGCTACTCATTGTGGGCATCACAACGTGCCTGCACAATTCAGCCCTCGAAATGTGACTTAACAGCAGGGAGATTCCGTAAGTCCCCAAACCTGTCACTGAGCAACAGAAGAAGGACATTGAGACCTTGAGTGGCTTCAGCAGGAACAGGATCAAGACATGCAAGCCATCGAGAAGATAATGAAGGAACACTGGGAGGATATTCAGTCCATCGAGACTATAATGTAGGAAAACCAGGAGGACATTCAACCCATCAAGTGTGTAAAGCAGGAACAGAATGAGTCCATTCAGCCACTCTTGCCTCTTACACACCAATTGCAGCAGATCATTTACAACCTTGTGAATTGAAAGGGAATGTCGAGGTTATAGAAAGGGAAGAACTTCGAATAGCCAACTTCACTAGGGAATGAAAAGGGATGAACAAACGATTGGGAATTGAAGACAAATTGTTAAAATCAGTAATTAAGGAATTAAAAACAGGAAATGTTCAAATCAAACCACAATCCATCGCAGTCAACATGATTTACTGAAGGATAAGTCAGGTTGTTTTTTGACTTATGTTTTAACAAAAAATCTGACAAACATGGTGGATGAAGGGGATCCTATTGATGTCTTAGTTCTGGACTTCCTGAAGGCATTGCATAACGTGCCTCACAAAAGGTTAATATGCAAAACAAAAGCAAATGGGATAAGGAAAATGTAATTTGTTGGAGAGGCGCTAATGAACAAAAGCTATGATATGGAGGTGCTGGTTTGGACTGGGTTGGACAACGTTAGAAATGGCAAGATACCAGGTTATAGTCCAATAGTTTTATTTTGAAAAACACAAGCTTTAGTCCCGCTCTTCGTTCATCAGGTGTTAGTGAGAGCAGAAGACCTTAGACATATAATTTATAAGGAAAAGATCAAAGGGTTATACAACACATGGACGTGAATTTAACACATCGAAGATGTCTCCCAAACCTTTTATCAGTTAGAATGGAGGTGCAGGTTTTGATTGATTAATATGCAAACCTGAGAATTTATTTCAAGTCACGCCTGGAGATAGTTTAAGGTACTAACGATGTAAAGGAATGGACCCCTCCGGACAGACTATGTTATACAGGCGTGAGGTCTTGTTTCGAGTCTGTCTTTGTCTTCTCCTGGAGTCAGACTGATTTTATTTGCAAAGTATGAGTTTATAAAATACCGCATTGACTGACTGTATACAAATTGTATATTTTTGAGAAAATATGATTTATTAGTATGGATGAGGGGAGTGTGAATGTGCGCGGGAAGAAGAGGGAGAGGTGCATGGGTGTATGTCGGGGGAGAGCGAAACGGCGTGTGTACCTACGTTAAGACACAGCCAGATTTGGCAGATTCCTTTCCCCACACACTCACTCCGTGGTTTCAGAGTTTTCCTTCTCTGAATCTCTGCTCATTCTTTGTTGTTCATGTTACAGACCCAGATGCTGCAACTACAGTCGCAATGCTCCATCCAGATTTGGGTCACCGAATCATCAGGTCTCTCTGAATGTGAGAGTCAGCTCACAGCACGACCTCCTGCAAACCATCCCAAGCCCATCCACGAATGTTTCAATAACAGGAGACAGTCAGAAGCTCCTCAGTTACAAGTTAGATGCCTTGTCCTTTATAATGGTTGTCGCGGGGTTCCCTCGTGTTACTGACTGCACGGTCAGCTGAGAGCGGCAAACACAGTCGTTGAGTGGACAGGTACATCTCTCAAAGCTAGTGGAACACCTTGTCCAACAAAGATAAACACATGGGACACACCAGGAAGTGAACAACTGCCCAATACACACTATTTCATTCTTTCAGAGCTTCACAATGTCAGCATTCGATACACTCAGAAGCCAAAAATAAAACACCAGGGAACGATACAGAAAAACAAACAATTAATTAACTGATAACATGTTGCGAAAATATGGATAAGGAGACAGGGGAGTGAGAATAACTGGAGAAGTGAGACAATGGTGGGTCCAATCACAAAAATGAGAACATCAAATGGAAACATTGGCAGATCAGTTGAAATGCTTCGTTACATCAAAATCCGAATCGGCCTCACAGAACCAACCCAGATATCATAAGCTGGGACAAGGAACTAGCCAGAATGGAGAGCTGTGCAGACCATGCTAGTGGAGTACTCCATAAACTGGGAGAAAGTGAGGACTGCAGATGCTGGAGATCAGAGCTTAAAAATGTGTTGCTGGAAAATATAGAGAGAGGGAGAGAGAAAGAGAGAGAGAGAGAGTGTGTATGTGTATGCGTATGTGTGTGTTTTGGTGGCGATAAATATGAAAATTGTTTGAGAGAGAACACACATGGACGTAATCAGTTTAAATGAGAACAAGTGACAAGGGTTTGGGTAATCAATATAGAGACACTGAGGATTGTACCACAGACAGAGGAAACGATGTGGTTCAAAATATTAAATTAAAGGCATTGCCAGACCCAGCAAAAATATAAATCGATCCTCAAAGAAATGATGGGATTTTGGTGTGAGGTGAGAACTGAGCCTTGGAATGTCGACTCAGATTTGCAGGTTTGAATTTGGGAGTGTCAGCAGCAGATTATTGGGATCATTAAGACTACATTTCATAGCTCAGTGTTCAAATCGCAGATAGAATAAGCCAGTGAAGTATATTCAGGAGACGTTAACAATTACAAATAGGAATGATTCAGATATGGGTTCGGAATCAGCTCGTGGACAAAGGGATCACCATAGTTGTGACTCGTCTGTTTCAGCCTCAGATAATGGCCAGGGATGAGATGAAGTCAGAGGAACGAAATGGTGTTTGTAACCAGAACAGAAGACAGTGACCTCCAAGCTTTCAATATTGAACTAGGGCTGTGATACAATGAATTGTGTTCCATAGCTGAAACTGAGTAGGTCCGACAAGGCACAGTGCCCGAACGAAAGAAGGAAAGTTGTTCCTGGTGGTTTGGAGAGTGAATGTTTACACAGTAGAGTAAATGTAAAGAAAAATAATACAGTCACACATGATTAATGCAAATAATAAATGGACAATGAAACTTACCAGGTACCCCAATAATAGCCAGGGTAGGATAATAAAAATATTAAATAATGTAAAGTGCATATTCGATCCGCAATGGTAATGGCCAGGAATGATGTGTAGAAAGAATCCATACATAAGAGGATAAACTCCTGTCCATTGTTGTTACATTCCAGTCTAAAGTTCTCAGAGTCAGATCTCCCATTCCCCTGTCTCTGCAGCTGCTGATCCCTGTGAGTGCTGTCGGTGATACACCCACTCGTACTATGGGATAACATATTGAACGGTGCCCATTTTATCATTAAAATATGTAAACCCTCATATGGGATAAGTACAATCTCTGGAGACTGACATTAATCACAGTCACCAAATAAACAGCTTCAGTTAACCAGTTCCTTACCTCATTTTACACATCCCAATAAAAGGGAACATTTACTCAGTCTGGACTGAGTGGATGACTGTTGCCGAGGGATAGATCATAAACCTTTCAATCTTTTATAATCTTTCTTCCTTGTGTGTAGGAGTATTGCTGGAACATTGTAGGATTGTATATGTTCCATCCTGTTTGTAAAAAGGAGACAGGGAAAGAATAACAGATCAGATGCATAAAATGCCTTGTAGGGACGTTTCTAGATACTTGAGTAATGCTGCTCGTAGTTTGAAATGCCCTGGTATCAAACCATTTCATAACTTCGAGGCACCATTCAGCACATTGAAATTGCTGCTCAGGAACAGGGAGAAACAATTCTGTCCCCAAGTGCCTTCTATAGAGACATAGGAAGACATAGGCCTTTCGGCCTGTTACAGAGGGACAGGAGGAACTGATCAGCCTCTTGAAACTGTTACCCGTTCAGCTTCTCAGACCAGTATAACAAAAGCAGAGTCAGTTAGCACGATTGCTTAGTTAATGAGAAATAAAATATAAATGCAACATTCTGATTTTGATGGTATTTTACAAAAAAAGCAGAAAGATTTTCAGTCAATACGAACTGATTGGAATGTCAAAAGGACATTCAGTCCATCAGTTTCATTACACAGGAACAGCTGGTGAGCATAGAGCTGTTAGAGCCTGTTACTCAGTAGCAACAGGAGGAGAGCAAACAGATATTGCAGACAGTTACTCAGGAGCAGCAGGAGGAGGGCACACAGCTATTGGAGCCTGTTACTCAGGGGCAGCAGGAGGAGAGCACACAGGTATTGGTGCCTGTTACTCAGGAGCAGCAGGAGGAGGGCACACAGGTATTGGTGCCTGTTACTCAGGGGCAGCAGGAGGAGGGCACACAGGTATTGGTGCCTGTTACTCAGGAGCAGCAGGAGGAGGGCACACAGGTATTGGTGCCTGTTAGTCAGGAGCAGCAGGAGGAGAGCACACAGCTATTGGAGCCTGTTACTCAGGAGGAGGGCACACAGTTATTGGAGCCTGTTACTCAGGAGCAGCAGGAGGAGAGCACACAGGTATTGGAGCCTGTTACTCAGGGGCAGCAGGAGGATAGCACACAGGTATTGGAGCCTGTTACTCAGGAGCAGCAGGAGGAGAGCACACAGGTATTGGAGCCTGTCACTCAGGGGTAGTAGGAGGAGGGCACACAGCTATTGGAGCCTGTTCCTCAGGAGCAGCAGGAGGAGGGCACACAGCTATTGGAGCCTGTTACTCAGGGGCAGGAGGGTGTGAGCATGCAGCTATTGGTGCCTGTTACTGAAGGGCAACAGGAGGAGAGCACACAGCTATTGGAGCCTGTTACTCAGGAGTAGCAGGAGGAGAGCACACAGGTATTGGAGCCTGTTACTCAGGGGCAGGAGGGTGTGAGCATGCAGCTATTGGAGCCTGTTACTGAAGGGCAACAGGAGGAGAGCACGCAGCTATTGGAGCCTGTTACTCAGGAGCAGCAGGAGGAGAGCACACAGTTATTGGAGCCTGTTACTCAGGGGTAGCAGGAGGTTAGCACACAGGTATTGGAGCCTGTTACTCAGGAGCAGCAGGAGGAGAGCACACAGGTATTGGAGCCTGTCACTCAGGGGTAGTAGGAGGAGGGCACACAGCTATTGGAGCCTGTTCCTCAGGAGCAGCAGGAGGAGGGCACACAGCTATTGGAGCCTGTTACTCAGGGGCAGGAGGGTGTGAGCATGCAGCTATTGGTGCCTGTTACTGAAGGGCAACAGGAGGAGAGCACACAGCTATTGGAGCCTGTTACTCAGGAGTAGCAGGAGGAGAGCACACAGGTATTGGAGCCTGTTACTCAGGGGCAGGAGGGTGTGAGCATGCAGCTATTGGAGCCTGTTACTGAAGGGCAACAGGAGGAGAGCACGCAGCTATTGGAGCCTGTTACTCAGGAGCAGCAGGAGGAGAGCACACAGTTATTGGAGCCTGTTACTCAGGGGTAGCAGGAGGTTAGCACACAGGTATTGGAGCCTTGACTGAAGGGCAGCAGGAGGGGAGCACACAGGTATTGGAGCCTGTTACTCAGGGGCAGCAGGAGGAGGGCACACAGGTATTGGTGCCTGTTAGTCAGGAGCAGCAGGAGGAGAGCACACAGCTATTGGAGCCTGTTACTCAGGAGGAGGGCACACAGTTATTGGAGCCTGTTACTCAGGAGCAGCAGGAGGAGAGCACACAGGTATTGGAGCCTGTTACTCAGGGGCAGCAGGAGGATAGCACACAGGTATTGGAGCCTGTTACTCAGGAGCAGCAGGAGGAGAGCACACAGGTATTGGAGCCTGTCACTCAGGGGTAGTAGGAGGAGGGCACACAGCTATTGGAGCCTGTTCCTCAGGAGCAGCAGGAGGAGGGCACACAGCTATTGGAGCCTGTTACTCAGGGGCAGGAGGGTGTAAGCATGCAGCTATTGGTGCCTGTTACTGAAGGGCAACAGGAGGAGAGCACACAGCTATTGGAGCCTGTTACTCAGGGGTAGCAGGAGGAGAGCACACAGGTATTGGAGCCTGTTACTCAGGGGCAGGAGGGTGTGAGCATGCAGCTATTGGAGCCTGTTACTGAAGGGCAACAGGAGGAGAGCACACAGCTATTGGAGCCTGTTACTCAGGAGCAGCAGGAGGAGAGCACACAGTTATTGGAGCCTGTTACTCAGGGGTAGCAGGAGGTTAGCACACAGCTATTGGAGCCTGTTACTCAGGGGTAGCAGGAGGTTAGCACACAGGTATTGGAGCCTGTAACTGAAGGGCAGCAGGAGGTGAGCACACAGTTATTGGAGCCTGTTACTCAGGGGCAGCAGGAGGTGAGCACACAGGTATTGGAGCCTGTTACTCAGGGGCAGCAGGAGGTGAGCACACAGCTATTGGAGCCTGTTACTCAGGGGTAGCAGGAGGTTAGCACACAGGTATTGGAGCATGTTACTGAAGGGCAGCAGGCGGATAGCACACAGCTATTGGAGCCTGTTAATCACGGGCAGCAGGTGGAAACAGGAATACAGGAACAGGAGCCAGTCATTAAACTGCTCTCGACTTCGACAGAGGAACAGAAGCGAGTCACTCGACTGCTCGAGCCTAGGACACAGGAACAGGAGGCCATCACTCAACTGCTCGAGACTGGGACACAGGAACAGGAGGGAGTCACTCAACTGCTCGAGACTGGGACACAGGGATAGGAGGCAGTTATTCTCTGATCTGATTGTGATTCCTTCATTCCATTTTTAAGATATTCCCCTCTCTGCAGTCTCTGCTCCTTTTGATGGTCATGTTGCAGATGCTGTCACTACAGTCACCATGAATCATCCAGAGTGGGTCACCAAAGCATCTGGTCTTCCTGAATTTCCACAGCAGCTTAAAGCACAGCCTCCAGGAAACCGTCCCCAGCTTTTCCACTGTCACTCAAGTGCTAGTGAGAAGGCTCTTCTGGATCAGTAACAGTGCAAGCGATTCCTTGTGTTACTGAGCACATGATCAGTAGAGAGTGATTACCACAGGCGTTCAATTGATCGGCGCAGAGCAAGTTAGAAAGGTGTGCATCAAAACTGCTGGAAGTCCACTATCCAACATGGAGCACAGAGCAGGACACTGGGAAGTCAAATAAAACACAAGCTATACTTTTTGAACATTGTTTCTAAGCAGCTTAATGTTGGAAGCTGATGCTCAGTTTAAATTACAACAGTTTAAATACAACAAATGGGACGGATTTGGGAAATAGACGGATGGAGAGAGACTCAGAGTCGGTGTTGCGGATGGATGTGTTCGCATGTTTAAAAATGCTGAAGTGAAGACATTTCGATAGCATCAAGTAACATAGGCTGGTATTTCTGGCAATGGTGAATTAATAGTATACTGGTGTGAGTTCAGACAGAATCATAGACTCTCAGAGATGTACAGCACAGAAACAGACCCTTCAGTCTAACTTGTCCATGCCGATGGGATATCCCAAATTAAACTAGTCCCATTTGCCAGCACTTGGCACATTTCGATGTAAACCCTTCCTCTTCATGTACCCATCCAAATGCCTTTTAAATGTTGTAATCATAACAGGCACCACCACCTCCACTGGTAGCTCATTCCACACATGCACCATTCTGTATTAGAAAAACTTGGTCCTTGGGTCTCACCTGAAATCCATGCACTCTAGTTTTGCGAAAGAGATATGCCTATTAACACTACATATGCCTCTCATACTCCAAGAAAAATCACCCCAACCTACTCACTCTCTCCCTGCAGCTCAAATCCTGGCAACATCCTTGTAAATCTTTTCTGTCTCCCTTCAAGTTTCACAATATCTTTCTGATAGGAGGGAGACCAGAATTGCATACAATACTCCAAAATAACCGAATTAATGTGCTGTACAGCAGCAGCATGGCCTCCCAATTCATATAGTCAAAGCACTGACCAATAAAGGCAAGCATGCCAAATGGCTGCTACTGTATTCTATCGAACTGTAACACAACTTTCAAGGAATTTTGAACCTACACTCCAAAACCTTTTTGTTCAGCAACACTCCACAGGACCTTACCATTAAGTGTCTACATCCTGTCCTGATTTGCATTTCCAAAATGCAGTGCCTCACATTTATCTGCACTAAACACCATTCGCTGCTCCTCAGCCGATCAGCCCACCTGATCAAGATCTCGTTTTACTCTGATGTAAACCTTCTGTGTGTCCACAACAACATCAGTTTTGGTGTCATTTGCAAACTAACCAACTATCGCTGCTGTGTTCACATCCAAATGATCTATATAAATCATGAAAAACAGTGGACCCAGCACTGATACTTGTCGCACACCACTGGTTACAACCCACCAGTTCGAAAAGCAATCCTCCATCACCACCCTCTATCTCCGACCTTCGAGCCAATTTTGTATCCACATGTCTAGTTTTCCATGTGCATTCCATGTGAACTAACCTAGTTAACCAGTCTACCATGTAGAACATTGTCAAATGCCTTAATGAAGTCTATATCGCAATGTACACCTCTGCCTCAATGAATCCTCTTAGTCAGTTTCTTCACAAAATCTCAGTCAATTTCGTGAGACACCATTTCCTGTGCTTAAAGCTACGTTGACGATTCCGTATCAGTCCTTGCCATTCAAAATGCATGCAGACCTTGTGCCTCATAATCCATACCAACAACTTGCCCATCACTGACGTCAGGCTCACCGGCTTTTCCTTACCATCCTTCTTAATGTTTTTAATGTAATGACATCACGTTATCAAACCTCCTACCTTCCTGCACCTCACCTGTGACAATCAATGATACAAGTATCTCAGCATGTGACCCAGCAGTCCCTTCCCTAGCTTCCCACAGAGTTCGAGGTTACAGCTTATCAGGTCCTGGGGACTTTTCCATCTTTACAGGCTTTACGAACAACATCATCTCTTCCTCTGTAATACAGACACTTTTCAAGATGTCACTGTTAATTTCGGAAGCTCCTTAGCTTCCATATCCTTCTGCACAGTAAATACTGATGCAAGGTGCTTGTTTAGTATCGCCTCCATCTCCTGTTGTTCTGCACATCGGAAGCCTTGCTGATCCTTAAGTGACCCAAAACTCTCCCGTGTTACTCTTTCGTCCTTAATCTGTTTGTACAGTACCTTTGAATTCTCCTTAACCCTATTTGTCAAAGCTATCTCAAGCCCCCTTTATGGCCTCCGGATTTCCCTTTTAATTATACTTCTACTGGCGATAGACTCTTCTCGACAGTCACTTTAAATCTGGAATTCAGAGGCTGATGACGATGATATATCTAGTTTTGATTGTTTGAAATACCCAACTAGTTCGCTGATGCCCTTGAAGGAAGCAAACAGCCATCCTTACCTGGTCTAGGTTACATGTGACTCCAGACCCACAACAATATGGTTAACTGTTAACTGCCTCTTGGCAATTAGTGATGGGTAATAAATGCAGTCTAAGCCAGTTATACTCTCATCCCGTGAATGAATACTGTAAAAACATCGACTCCTGATATCCGTATATGACATTGGCATCCCTCTTACCCGTGACCAGGCCATCAATGTCTCCAATCTGCCAGCAATTCCTTACACCTTCCAGCCTTACCCCTCACCCTAAAAGGGGCATACTGTCTCTGGGCTCTTGATATCTCATTTTTGAAGGCTTCCCACTTCTGAGCTGGCCCCTTATCTGTGAATATCGATTCCAATCCAGTTTGGAAGTTAAAGTCATAGTGTCATAGAGATGTGCAGCATGGAAACAGACCCTTCGGTCCACCTCATCCATGCCGACTAGATATCCCAACCCAATCCAATCCCACCTGCCAGCATCCTGCCCATTTCCCTCCAAACCCTTCCTATTCATGCACTCATCCAAATGCCTCTTAAATGTTGCAATTGTACCAGCTTCCACCACTTCCTCTAGCAGCTCATTCCATACACGTACCACCCTCTGTGTGAAATATTGTCCCTTCAGTCATTTTTATATCCTTCCCCTCTCACCCCAAACCTATACCCTCTCGTACTGGACTCTCGGACCCTAGGGAAAAGACTTTGTCCATTTACCCTATCCAAGTTCTTGCCTAATATAATCAAATTAGCCTTCCTCCAATTTAAAACATTATCTTTTAGATCCACTTCATCCATTTCCATCTCTGTTTTAAAACTAATAGAATTATGAGTACTTGTTCCAAAGTGCTTCCCCACTGATAACTCAATCTCCTGCCCTACCTCGTTTCCCAAGGGTAGGTCAAGTTTATGTCCGTCTCTGTGATGGAGAGCATTGGACAAGCAACTGCAGCTTTGTGACTGTTAGTGGTTTCAACAGAATCTATGACTCACTGGTCTGAATCTAAGAATAATTTGTCTCAGTGGCGTTTTCATTGAATGTGACAGATGGATTGTCTGTACGAGGCTGAGCATGTTTCTGGTGCTATCTTATCAAACTCACCTCATTAACTACCCACTCCACCCCATGGTGTCCCTCTTATTCAATACCAGCCCGATTCTCACACCCATCATGGCTGGAGGTACTCACCATCGCTCGGATGCCCCTGGATATTCCGTGATCTCTGGCACTGGTGCCATCTTCAAAAGGCCAATGGGCAGACGGTTGAGCTTTCTTAGTTAGAAGTTGCCTTGCACAGTTTACCCTGAGCATGGCAGATAAGAGACAATTACAACACGGTTTTTTGAACAGGGGTTTGGAAGACCTGGTGGATGGGCTAGTAGAGAGTTAGACCATTCTCTTCCCAGAGGGACCCACACCACCAGACCCCCTGAGCATTGTCCGAGCTCACCACCCAGCTCAGTGCTGTATCTGCGGTCTGAGGAAATGTATAGCAATACAGGACAAGCATCAATAACCTTCCCCACTCTGTCAGGGTAAGGGTCACTGTATTCTCTCTGCTCCCTCGCACTCACTGTATATTTGTTATCGCACCGACCACCGAACTAGGCTCATGCTCCACCACTCTCACTCTTGCACCTTCTCTCCCTTTCTCTCTCTCCTAATTTCCCTCCACTATACCACCCACACTAATAACGCAACATGGCCGTAACACTATGGACTAACTCCCTCCTGACACCTCACCATTTCCCCTGCCACACCTACACCAGAACTAAGAGCAGGGCCACCCACTGCAACCTTCCCTCCCTCCCTCCCTTTGTACCATTCCAGGAGAAACAGCCTGCAATAGGACAGAAATGGTCAAGCCGGGTTGTGGAGTGCCCGATATCCGCTCCCTCATGCCACCACCACATGGGGACGACCCTGCTACGAGTTGGAGAGGACCGGGATGCCTCGTGTGGAGATTCTGAAACATCCACATCTCACCAAACGAGTAAGGAGCAATGTTCAGTGAAGGGCAATTCTCACTTTAAACCCACTGGCAGTTCCGTTTCCCCCGGCACAACTCCTAAGCCGTGGCCCTGATGCCATCTCTCTTTTGTGTCGAGCTGGTATAAATGGAAACTCCACCATCTCGGTGGCCGGAGGGTGGGCTCACAACACATCGTCACCATTACCTCCCAGGAAGGGAGCACCGAGACTCCCTCCTACACCTCCCCCTGTAAACAGCTCAGATACTGAAACTAATCTGTGACATTTACTGCTCTCCTCCCTTGTCCTGCCATGTCCAATAATCTGTCCTCATATATATCCAGCATCCTGTGCTCCTGCAGCCCTTTTATAACTGTACAGATATTTTATATTGTCTGTCAATGTTATTCCTACCAAAGTGCATCATCTCACACTGCTCTGCATTGATGCTCATCTGCCATAAAACAGAACACTACACCAATTTGTCACTGCCCTTTTGGAGTTCCACACTGTCCTCCACACACTTTACAATTCTTCCAGGTTTGGTTTCGGCAAGCAATGAAATTGTCCTAAAATCACTCTCCACTAATACTTACTGACTCTCTCACTAGTGTGAACAAGCACAATACAAAAACACTCACCATGAACAGACTGAAAAAAACTGACACATTCCAGAGTCCAAGTGATATATTGACAAAGTTACCGGAGCAAGAGAAATACTGACAGACACTCCATGTCTGTATTAGTGTCAGTGTATGAGTGAGTGTCTCTATGTCTCTGTGCTCGTGTGTGTTTAACTGTGTGTATCACTGTAGGGCGAGTCTGGAAGTCACTGTGGTGTTAATGTGATGTACTATCCCCCTGACATGAGTTTCTGAGGAAGGGGTACTCAACCCAAAACATTAACTTCCATTTCTGCCCACAGATGGTGACCGACTTGCTGAGCTTTCTGTCGCTCTCAGTCTCTGCTGGTCTCCCCACCCCTCTGTACAGGTGGGAATGGAGGGCGAAAATCATTGGGATTCAGTTTCGGAAGGACAGAGGGAATGTATCAGCTCACAGCACCATCCAAACTGAGAGCACCATCAACACACATATACGCGCACACACACAGAGGCATGTACACACATAGAGCTGCACACAGACACTCATGCACAGATACACAATACTCATAGTCACCGCCACACACACTTACACACACACTACAAACGCGTGCACACACAGAGACACGTGCACACAGACATATACAGCTGCACACAGACACTCACATACAGATACACATACCTATAGCCACCCTACACACGCACTTACAAACGCACACACACACGCGACACACACCCAGACGCAGAGAGCCACACACACAAAGAGACATACACACGCCCATGACACACACACACGCACACAAAATGCTTACACTCATGCAGAAATATATACATACATGCACACATACGCATGCACTCACACAGACACACACACACACCGGCAGAAAAAACACAGACACAGATTTCATTCGTTTCTTCATTCCAACCCCCCACCAGAACTTATCCCAGATCCATCCTTCCAACTCGGCACCTCCCTCTTGAACTGTGCTACCTGTCCGTCTTCATTCCCACTATCCACTTCACTCTTTGCTCCAACCTATCACCTTCACTCCACCATCATTTATTTGTCGCCTTCCCAGCTGCCTTACCCAAGCACCATCCCCTTCCATTTATCATTCGGCCCACATGGTCCACAAGCCTCGTTACTAACGATGAGATTATGCTCGAAATTCCAACTTTCATGCTCCTTGGATGCTGCCTGAAATTCTGTGCTCTTCCAGCACCACACTCTTTGACATAGACACACACGCACCCACAGACACAGAAACACACACAGACACACACGCACACACAGACACAGAAACACACACACAGACACACACACACAAACACAAAGACAACCATGCTTCCCACGCTCGAAAACATCCACACTCCCCACACAGAGACACCCACACTGCCCACACACACACATACTCACACACAGACAGGCATACACACTCAAACAAACATGCACACTAACACACATAGACACCCACCCTCCCCACAAATGCATATTTACTCTCATACACGGACAGACACACTCAGCCAGACACACAACTAACACATATGCAGACACGCAAAAAGCACATGTACGTACATACATGCACAAAGGAACACACAGACAGAAACACAGACACACACACACACACAGGCAGACAGATACATACTGATATGCACATACACTGGCACACAGACAGAGGCATACATACATTGACACATAGAAAACACCCTTACAGGCCCCCTACACACAGACACCCACACTCCTCACACACACGCAGAATCACTGATACACAGAGACACACAATCACTCGCACACACACAAAACAAGCACATATTATCACACAGACACACAGAGATGCACAGAGACATGCACACACCGACACACACCAACACAGACATACAGGCATGCACACACAGAGGCAGACATACATTGACACATGTACACACACAGTGACAAGATCCATTGAATCGGATTCCGTGAAAAACAAAAGCCGATGGAATGAAAAGTGCCATGAGAGCGAGAATATAACATTATATGTGAGGAAGTAATTTTCCAGACTCGATGAGTGTGCACAATGCTATTTCCAGGGATCAATATCTGGATAAGTAGACAGAATTAGCATCGGCTGTTATTGTACTGCATCTTTTGTACAATGTTGCAAAAGCACAGGCCTTTTCTATAGAGGGGTCAACTTCAAAATCTTCAATGATACAAAACACACAAATGAGGTGAACAACAAAGCAACCACAGAAACTCGTGTTACGTCATGGGGAAAACGCCCCGGCTCAACCTTTGCTCAAATTCGCTCTCTGTCAAGTTCCTGAGCCAGAGTTTCGAACACTGAATGGTCTATGTTAATAAACACTGCTCGAATTTCACAACTTCAGTATTTAATACGCCCCTATATGTATGTCTGACAATAGAAATTGCTCCCTCACTGTGTTACTTCAGCACACGTAGAGAAAAAATAAACATGAGAACAGCAGTCACGTATGTGACGGGGATTTGACCCTCCCCCAATCACGCATGGTACTCTACGCTACTTTCTCCCCACCCCACCCTCCTCTAGCCTCCTCCACGCTTCAGGTTCACTGCCTTTATTCCTAATGAAGGGATTCTGCCCGAAACGTCGATTTCGAAGCTACTCGGATGCTGCCTGAACTGCTGTGCTCTTCCAGCACCACTAATCTAGAATCTGGTTTCCAGCATCTGCAGTCATTGTTTTTACCGCCTTGCAGTTCTTCCTCAGGCTGTGTCACACAGCAGGGTCCTCCGGTGAAATGAACAGCCGTGAATGACATGTGGTTCAGTATGTTGGAGACAGCATTTCGAGACAGACACAGTTCCCTCTTATTAGAACAAGCAGCACTGATGATAAATAACCTCAGATAGAAGCAAGTGACAGAGATTTATCGTGAATGACGTCACACGTCTCTGCCGTCCCTCTCCCTGTCGCTGTGACAGAGGCGTTGAGGGAGAAATAATGGCTCTTTTTAATCCTCCCTTCCGCTTTGGACTGTCTGCAGCCCCGCAGCCCCTGGCTGTGGGGATGGTCCTCAGTGAGTGAGGGTTTCATTCGGAGTCGCTTCATCTGGGACAGTTGGGACTCAGATGTTAACTGATGCCCGATTGCAGCAAATAAACCGAAGCCTCTGAAACAAAAGCCTTTCTGCTGGATTGTTCTGTGAAGATTGATTCTGAACATCAAATGGGCAGCACAAAAATGCACTGATTTGAATTTTACTGAGGGAAGAGAGTCCACAGCCCATTTCTCTCTTTCCCACCAGCTCAGCACCTTTCTCTCTCTCTCAAATAAATGATATCTGGAGGAAGTTCGCAATCAAAGTTTCTAAGTTCCAGCGGCGCTCTTGCACCTGGCTGTGCCCGTGAGAGGAATCTTCAGAGCAAATCCGCATTTACATCCGTCATAATGCCTGCAAGTGGAGGGAAATGGCTGAATACTCTGCCAATAGAGACAGCTCAGTCCACGGGGATGGGATAAACAGCATCGTCCCGCGTGGGAACGTTCTGCCGATCAGACACAGTCCATTTTATCATTCAGATCATACCAGAGTGAGAACGCTCGATAAGGCCAATCGGTCACTCGTACCTGTGCCAACTCGGGAGTTGCAAAAGATTGGTGCAAGTGGAAAGTGGATTTGTTCACGTTTCAAGTGTTTCCATGACGCAGGAAGCAGAAGAAGATACACAGTCAAGCGATTGAGATCTGACTACAGGCGCAGCAAATAAGTTGTACAGCGCAGAGGAGAGCTTTGAAGTATTGAATTCTTGTTGATGGGACGATCATGCTTTTACGAGGCCACGCTGCTACAGAAGAGACTATGTCAGTGTCTCTCAACATTGTGATGTCACAGGCAAATATCGCCGTTAGACTGCAGGAAATTCCTTTTTCCAATGTGAGGGCAGTCCATATGTAAAGGTGTAGCTTATATATCGAATCCTTTCACATAAATAATTCCACTGCACCTCAGTGCGTTGTATTGTCTCCTTTTCACTTTACCTGTCATTGTGCCTGCACTGAAGTTGATTTTCTCTTTCTGCGTGTCTTTTACAGTCTGGGTGATGTGATGCAGTTGTACAGACCCATCTTCTGACAGAATTTTCCACTTCACTTCAGCCCGCCCTAACTTCGCTATCTGATACCAGTCCCGTTGTTTAGATGGTAAGCGCTCGTCTCAGATCCAGCCTGCCCTCACCCAAAATAAATGGAAAACTCAGTCACACTGTGATCACTGCAATCGAGGGATATATTCACTCTAAGGTCATTGATAATTCGAAGGATAAAGTTAGGACTGCAGATGCTGGAGATCAGAGTTGGTAGTGTGATGTTGGAAAAGCACAGCAGATCAGGGAGCATCCGAGGAGCAGGAGTATTCAGGTTTCAGGCTTAAGCCCTTCATCTGGAATAAGGCTTGTGAGTCGGGGCTGAGAGATAAAAGGAAATAGTGTGGGGTTGAGGGGAAATAGCTGGAAAGTAATAGATGGATGAATAGGAGGGAGAAGAAAATAGGTCAGAAATAGCAGTGATGGAAAGGGTTGAGAGGACGGTGCCGAGTTGAAGGCTTGGGCTTGGGGGAGGGGAAATGAGGTAACTGTTCAAATTCACATTTGGTCTTTACGGAATGTTGACAGGGCTGGGCAGCGAAATATATCTCTGGTGATGGTGTCTGTTTGGAGGTGGCATCAGTGGCAGAATATGATGCGTTTATGCGGAATTTGATGGGGTTTAAGGTGAGCACCAGGTGGTTCTGTCCTTGTTGCGTTGAGAGGCGTGGCTCCAAGGGTTGTGGTGTGTGAAATGGATGTGTTGAACCAGAGGGCGCTGTCAACCACGTGGGAAGGCAATTTGTGATCGTGGAAGAAGGAGACCAACTGGCTCTTTCTGAGGTGTAATTGGTCATCCTGGAAACATATGTGCTGGAGGTGGAGGAATTGGGAATAAGGAATGGCGTTCTTACACGAGATAGGGTTGGAGGAGATGTAGACTAGATACATGTGGGAGTCGGTGGGCTTGTAGTATATGTCTGTAATTAGTCAGTTGCCAGAGTCGGTGATGGAGAGGTCCAGGAAGGTGAGGGAAGTTGCCAAGAGGATCCGGATAAATTTGAGGTCAGAGTGGAAGGTGTTGGTAAAGTTGGTGAGCTATGCAACCTCCTCGTTGGAGCACCAAGTGAACCCAAACATTCATCAATGTAGCGGAGGAACAGGTGGAGGATGGTGCCTGTGTAATTGTGAAAGATGGACAGTTCCGCGTATCTAACAAACAGGCAGGCATAGCTAGGTCGTATGTGGTGCCCATGGCTACCAGCGTCAATGGAGGAAGTGGGAGAATTAGAAAGAGAAGTTGTTGATTGTGAGGACCAGTTCAGCCAAGTGGATGAGGATGTCGGTGGAAAGGTACTGTTTGGGATAGTGTGAGATTATGAAATGGAAGGCTTGCAGACTTCTGTCATGGCAGATTGATTTGCACAGGGACAGGATGTCCATGGTGAAGATGAAGCGATGGGGGCTAGGGAAACGAAATTCTTGGAGGAGGTGAAGTGCATAGTGGTGTCACGAATGTAAGTGGGCATTTCCTGAACTGGGGTGAGACGATTGTGTCAAGGTGGGAAGAGATTATTCGGATGGGACAGGCTCAGGATGAGACAATAGGTCGACTGGGGCAGTCAGGTTTGTGAATCTTAGGAAGGAGGTAGAATCGGGGAGTGCGCGGTTGACGGACAATGAGGTTGAAGGTTGTGGATGGGAGATGCCCAGAGGTGATGAGATTTTGGTTGGTCTGGGAGATGATGGTTTGGTGAGGGGAGGAGAGTTTGTGATCTTGGTCTGTAGGAGGAGGTGTCTGCGAATTGGTACCTGGCTTCAGCTTTGTTCCTCTGCCCGACTCACAAGCCTAATTCCAGATGAATGGCTTATGCCTAAATCGTCCATTCTCCTGCTCCTCAGAAGTTGCCTGACCTGCTGTGCTTTTCCAGTACAACACTCTCCACTCATTCATTATTACTGTCTCATTTCACACTACCAGGTCCACGCTGTCTGTTTGATTCTCATGAGCACTGTTCTCATGGACTGCGACAAAATCTGCCAATCTGAAACAAAAACAGAAATTGCTGTAAAATCAAAGGTGTGTTGGCAGCATCTGTGCAGATGAATCACAGTTAACGTTTCACATCCATTGGGTCCGTCTCTCCACAGATGCTGCCAGACGTCCTGAAATATTTCAGCAACGTCTGTTTTTGTTTGATTTTCAACATCAGCAATTTTTTCATTCTTGTTTTCTTATTTTCTGCCAATATGATTTGGCTAAAGATTACGTTAAATGTTTTAAATATGACTGTGATGGAACGGCCAGATTCCACCAGCCGGCTCCTTTTATTTGGTTGACGTGACCAATGCCTTTCCACTTGGTCACCGCGCCCTACAGCTGCACTGCATATAAATTGACAAAATTGTGGCATTCTCTCGGATTGGTAATCAGGAGCGAGATTGATTGAAATTATTGAAAACTTAAGATAAACTGATAAAATACGGGATATAAAACCGGAAACTGAAAGGGAAAGAGAGAACAGCGAATGATAATTTTTTGACAAAACTGAAATATAATTGCTCAAGATTCAGAAAGTGCTTTCATCCACAAACATACCATAATATGGAATGTAATTTTTGGGACAACCAATGCAAACAGATAGCAAAATCTTATTTTTAAAGTCTTGCTGCAATTGTTTTGGTTTTAATGAACGCACACATGGGATTCAGTGCTGTAATGATCTGCTAAAATGGAAAAGGAAATCCTTGCCTTCGAGGATACGTGTGGAATGTTCACTGATTCATCCCAGTAATGGCAGGACTGTCCTCTGGAAGCGTAAGAGTAAAATTATTCAATGTTCCATGGAGTTTCGAATGAGCGGTGAAGGGAATGTCTCCATTCACAAATTAATCATTCAGTAGAATTCCATACAGGGACCCATGAAATGATGAACAAATTGAACAAGAACACGGACATACGATACACAATAGCTACGACAATTACTCTGTGAAAACTGTTGAAAACTGTGGCCTTTGGTGATGGCATTTACTGTCCAGACCCAGTCTGCACTGGAATGACGGGAGACACACTATGAAGTATTTGAACTTCAGTCACCTTTAGAAATAGCTGAGACTGACTCAGGACATGGGGATTTAGAGATGTTGGCCTTACAAACCTTTCAGACATTCCGTGGAACAATAAAGGAAGTGATATATAATTTCCGTCTCCATGGAGGCGATGTTCATGAACTGGATAGGTAGTAATTTACCTTATTGGAGTTTATAAATAGAGGCGTCATATTTACAAAGCAAAGAGTTCATTGAATAACTGTAAAACCTTTTGGTCACACTCAGTGGGAACATTGTGTGTAATCCTTGTCCTCATTCTCCACTAAAAACATGTGAAGAAGTCAGAAAGGGCACAGACGCTGTTTCCTGGATAGCAAGATATTAGAAAGCCAAGTGACGTTGTTTACTGAGACATAAAAATATCAGAAAGGATACAAACGGGATGATAGAATGAATGAAGGATTTTATTCACGAGATTTGGAAATGCTGGAGCAGAAACACGCAAGTTTGATGTAAACAAATGAGATTTTCACATAACGCGAGGTTTGAATGACTAAATCGGGAAAGTCCCTCTTTCGAGTGAATTAATACCTTTCGTTAGAGCTTGAAAACCATTAGTGAATGATTAAGAAAAGTTTGGATGAGAGTTTCTTCCACTCAATAGAGTTATTTAAATCGTGAACGACTTTCCAGAAGTAAAACGTAGAAGCTCACTTTAGAGTGTTTTAAAAGATGCACGAACAAACGTACAAGGAGAGAATTTACCATTGAGTGAAAGTCAGTGTGGTTGCGTAACAATTTCGAATTTGTTGACTTCAGACACAAAGATATTTCATGACCACGAACAACTGAATAAGACTGAGTATAACAAGTTCATGGATTGGTAAGGTGTGGCGTATTATTCAAGGTGAAACTCTGTAAATTGACCTGATGTCGTAAAATAACTGCAGACAGAAGTTATATCCACTTGGAGACGCAACACCTACTTTAAAGATTTGACCACACTCACATGATGTTATGTCCATTTCGTACATTCTTAACTCCACCCAAGAAATCCACCAAGAAGTCTCTGTCCTTTTGTATTGGTAACCCTCTGTACTTCTCTGCAGCACACCATTTAAGATAAAATATGCTCTGACTTAAATTTAATTCAATACAATATTCAAACGGTACTATGTGATTTTTTTTTTATTATTGCAACAACCTTTGTGAATTTGCAACAACTGTGGCACATGAAACCAGTTCAACATCTATTTTCCTGGAATCTAACGCAGTGCACAAGGGAAACGTTATCCACCTGCTGAAAAATCACCTTCTGCTCTCTCTCCACATATGTCTCTTCACGTTTTAGATACTTGCAGTATGTTTGTTGATCAAGGAGTCATTATCCAGAAAAGGTCGTTTCTCAATCCACAAACACGGGTATTTTCCCATAAACTTGGCTTTGCTCAGCATCATCTTCTGTCCGTATTCCTCAACACGACGACAAATTGAACCTTCTCCATGTGAGGCTCAAAATTAAAACTTCGGTACAGCACACCCCACTATACTGGAACAGAGATACCGTGCACTGGTCACCTCCAACATAGGAACAACACATTAATGCTTACCCCCACGTTCCTGGTTTTACCTTAACGTTTGGGAAACCGAGTTTCTCTGATTCCATGGCTAGTAACGGGGATTATATGATCATCTTCACCAGTGGTTCAGTCCCCGAGTGAGGAAAGTGGTGAGGTACTCATTGTAAAGATGGGTAGATTGATGAAATGTACAATTTCATCTTTTGCCTTCACTAACCCATGAGCTTTTTATTTTGTTTTGAATCTGTAGAAATCTTAAAATCTTCATCTTTAACAGACTCAATGACAGATCTCCATTGTGTCTCTGGCATCAAATTTCATAGTGTAACCTCCCTCTGAATTCTTCCACCGCAGTCCGCTGTTTGGGAAGTGTGCCTGTTGTGGGAAATGCACTTCCCCGTGTGTCACCTGCTGCTCCCAGCATGCGCACTGGCACTGCACTCATATTCCTTGTTCACTTGCTCACTGTGTTGCAGTGATCACACAGTGACTTGGTGTCGCACGGCCGAGGAAAATGATACAGATCAAGGTTTTTGCATTGTTGAGTTCAATTGTCAGTTTAGCCTTATTTTGGATTTTGAAATTGTCTGTTCTGTGCACAAGTGCGTGTCAAAAACATCTGAGTGGAAGTTAGGTCTTCGGAATAATGACAGTGAGCACTATGCACTCTCCTCCAGTCTGGAAAACAATTCCTCACAGGCAATTTTATAGACAATAGACAGCAGGTGCAGGAGTAGGCCATTCTGCCCTTCGAGCCAGCACCACCATTCATTATGATCATGGCTGAACATCCTCAATTTGTATCCTGTTCCTTCCTTATCCCCATAACCCTTGATTCCACTATCCTTAAGAGCTCTATCCAACTCTTTATTGAAAGAAAACCTCCTGCTGTCTCGGGTTCTGCATTCCGTTGACTTCAAATCTTCACAGAATTCAACAGACCTTGTTACATAGTCATTTCCTCATTTTTGTTCAGATCACTGTGTGCACAGTGTGACAGTGGGAATGCGCTTGCCCCACAACCCAGGGGTCAGACCATAGTATTGGAACCGTACTGTTTTATTTCTCATTTCACCAACACCAGGGAGAAATATCTGCTGCTCTGCATGATTTACAAAATTCAATTATTCATCAGGTCATAGCTGCGTGAGCGTTTCTGCCGAGGTGGCCGAGAGGTTAAGTCGATGGACTGCTAATCCATTGTACTCTGCACACGTGGGTTTGAATCTCCCTCATCAACGGTTTTCAATGGTGCTGTTTTCAGATGATCACAGCTGTCGTATTGAAACTGGGATTCTGATAGTTATTTTATATGCATTGACGCTATTACAAAAATCTCAAAGAATAGTTTGAGCCTGTTGACTAAACGGCATTGAAATGTCGATTGCATTGGGATAATGAAAAGGAGCGCGTTTTTCTTTTTCAAGTCAAGTTGTTGTGAACATTTTTTTCGTATGAAAGACATCCAGGAAAATCAAATACCGAGAGCTGCGAAGTGCATGTTTATGCAAAGGGAATCTTAATGAATGTTTTGTCAGATGAAATCTGGAGGAGGTTGAGTAGAAGTAATTCATCCTGGTGAGAAGAGCACAGCGAGACAGCACAAAATAATGGAGATATTTCAAAATGGGCAGGGCGTGGGTTTAGGGGCACTGAGAAGTGGCTGGAAATGCACAGTGGAGAATTGCCGATGTGGGTGCCATGCATGGGCACGGAGAGACTTACACATTGGTCTCGTCCTCACCCCTTGCTCTCGCCATTGATGAATGCTGGACATAAGGCACAGATAAACACACGATGTGGGAAGCAAGCTCCCTCTGGTTATGCAAACACAGGATGCATCACATAGAACTATGAACAGCTGGAGAAATAAGCATGTTACCTATAGGGAGTGAAACTAAACTGTGGATCAATAACATCAGATTGATGCAACATGAACATGAAAAATGATTTAAAATGTAGGGTGTAGGTTTGCTCGCTGAGCTGTAGCTTTGATATCCAGACGTTTCGTTACCTGGCTAGGTAACATCATCAGTGGCAACCTTCAAGTGAAGCGAAGCTGTTGTCTCCTGCTTTCTATTTATATCTTTCTCCTCGATGGGGTTCCTGGGGTTTGTGGTGATGTCATTTCCTGTTCGTTTACTCCGGGGTTGATAGATGGTATCTAGATCTATGTGTTTGTTTATGGTGTTGTGGTTGGAGTGCCAGGCCTCTAGGAATTCTCTGGCGTGTCTTTGCTTAGCCTATCCCAGGATAGATGTGTTGTCCCAGTCGAAATGGTGGTATTTTTAATCCGTGTACGAGGTCGTGTCTTTTTGTGGCTAGCTCGTGTTCGTATATCCTGGTGGCTAACTTTCTTCCTGTTGTCTTACGTAGTGTTTGTGGAAATCCTTGCATGGAATTTTGTAGATGACGTTGGTTTTGTCCATGGATTGTACTGGGTCTTTTAAGTTTCTTAGTTTTTGTTTGAGAGTGTTGGTCGGTTTGTGTGCTACTGGGATTCCGAGGGGTCTTAGTAGTCTGGCTGTCATTTCTAAAACTTCTTTGATGTGTGGAAAGAACGTTAGTGTTTCTGGCTGTGTTTGGTCTGCTTGTCGTGGTTTGTTCTTGAGGAATCTGCGCACTGTATTTTTTGAGTATCTGTTGTTCTCGAATACATTGTATAGGTGGTTCTCCTCTGTTTTCCGATGTTCGTCTGTGCTGCAGTGTGTGGAGGCTCGTTGGAATAGTGTTCTGACACAGCTTCGTTTGTGTGTGTTGGGATGGTTGCTGGTGTAGTTAAGTGTTTGGTCAGTGTTTGTCGGTTTTCTGTATGCACAGGTTTGTAGTTCTCCGTTGTCCTTTCTTTCTACTGTGACATTCAGGAATGCGAGTTTGTTGTCGGTTTCTTCCTCCTTGGTGAACTTTATGCCTGTGAGGGTGTTGTTAATGATGTTAAATCTCTTTACTATCTTGTTTCGTTTTGTGATGACAAAGGTGTCATCTACGTAGCGGACCCACATTTTTGGTTTGATAGTTGGTAGGGCTGTTTGTTCTCGTCTTTGCATTACCACTTCTGCTATGAGTACTGATAGCGGAGATCCCATGGGTGTGCCGTTGGTTTGTTTGTCGACTATGTTGTTGAAGGTGAAGTGGGTGGTGAGGCACAAGTCCACTACCTTCTTGATGTTTACGTTGGTAATGTGATTGATGGTGGTTGGTGTGTGTGTGATGGTCTCTTCCAAATGTGTGGGAAGTGTTTCCTTTGCCAGGTCGATGTTGATGAAGGTGAACAGTGCTGTTATGTCGAATGAGATCATTGTTTCCTCTTCCTCCACTTTGGTGTTTTTGATGATTTTTAGGAATTCCTGGGTGGAGTGGATGGAGTGCTGTGACTCTTCTATGAGGTATTTCAGACTTGCGTGTAGTTCTTTGGCCAGTCTGTAAGTTGGTGTTCCGAGTAATGAGACTATGGGTCTGAGCGGGGCTCCTGGTTTATGGATTTTTGGTAGTCCGGTTCGACTTGGGCAACACATTGTTCCTGGGACAGTCTAAGCAAAGACATGCCAGAGAATTCCCAGAGGCCTGGCACTCCAACCACAATGCCATAAACAAACACATAGATCTAAATGCCATCTATGAACCCCGCAGAAAACGAACAGGAAATGACATCACCACAAACCCCGGGAACCCCATCCAGGAGAAAGATATAAATAGAAAGCATGAGACAACAGCTTCACTTGGAGGTCGCCACTGATGATGTTAACTAGCCAGGTAATGAAATGTCTGGATATCAAACCTACAGCTCAGCGAGCAAACCTACACCTTAAACCTCAACCTGAGTTACAAACCTTCACAAACCTTGCGATTTAAAGTGTCTTTATACACATATCATTAATAGACTTTTCGATATAAGACCCGTCTGGTTGAAAGAAGAAGACACTCCATTTCAAGATGGATGACAACGTTACCAATTTTGTTTTGAAGTTGAGATTTATTTGGTCATTTTAAACAATGAACAAGTTAATTTTAAATAATGCAAACCACATTCTCTCACCTGGAATAAACGTGTGATTTCAATATAAACATTGTCCTTGCTAAGTCACAGTTACTCAACATGAAAAATAAGATGTAATTTTTATTAAGCATACATCAGTTAGCACCATTATCTTACTTCAGATTGACTGCGGTATGCACATGCTAAATAAGGTTTAAGAAAGAATGACTTTTGCAAATAATGATTCGGTGGTGACTAAAAATAATATTAGATTGTCATGATACGGATATTCCACCAATGGCTTCTGTGGTAGAAATGTTCAGTGGGCAGTATTTCTATGATGGTATAGAAGTCTGTGTGCTGCCAGGGATGGGAGCTCCCACTTCATCTGGAGCGGCGTCTTTTGACGTGGACCAGGGAGCATTGTGACATCAGTCTGGGTGTTCCAACCACACCTGGAGCAGCTTCCATTGACATGGAGCAGCAGGGAGCATTGGCACATCCGAATGCAAGCTCTAGCCTCATTTGGAGCAGCTTCAGTTGGCATGGAGCAGGGAGCTTTGCGAGATCCATCTGGGAGATCCACTCTCACCTGGATCAGCTTTTAATGACATGTAGCAGCAGGGAGCATTGGGACATCAGAGCGATAGATCCAACCTCAACTGGACTACTTCTATTGACATGGAGGAGGGAACATTAGGACATCATACTGGGAGCTCCAACCTCTCAAGGACCAGCGTTTAATGACATCTAGCAGCTGGGAGCATTGGGACATCAAAGTGGTAGTTCTAACCTGAACTGCACCACTTTTACTGACATGGAGCAAGGAGCATTTGGACATCAGACTGGGAGCTCCAACTTCTAGTAGAGCAACTTCTATTGACATGGCGCAGCAAGGAGCATTGGAACGTCAGGTTGGGAGCTCCAACATCATCTGGAGCAGCTTGTATTTACATGGAAGAGGAGGGAAGATTGGGACATAAGGCTGGGGGAAAGGATATTCAACTATTTTAATCTAAAGTAAAATATGTTTCAACACCTCAGATGTTAATTGATTTATGAAGAATCTTTCCGGGGAAAATAATTAATTATTTGGATAGTAAAGACCAGTCCTGCAAATATTCAACTCAGGAAAACGCATTGGTACAGAAAGAAATGGGAGTGATGTTTCATGTCTTTGTCTTTTCTTTTCTGGCCGACTCTGCACTGGATTACATCACCGGAAGGACGTTTTCACTCATTTCCTGCAAGTACGGACAGGTCATTAACGTAATCTAAAACTGAAAATTAATGGGAATAGGCGATGTTATGATTCAGCTGGAGTTTACCTCAAATTATTGTGAAAACTTTTCAAAGTCAGTTGCAATTCCCTTGATCAGCAGTGACCTCATTGATTTGCTGATCAGATTGTGAATGGTCGTTTTTTATTCGGACAATTTGAAGTGAATCAATAATGGTGATTATCTTGGTCCTTTGTTCACCTTGTGGCTGTTACTGCTATTGCTCATGTCCTTGTTATCACCACAGCTCTGCAGCGTGTAAAATCTCAGCTTTGCATCTGGCCAGTGGTACAACCATTTGTATAGCTGGCTACGGATCAGGCGGTTGTTAGTTCAACTTTTACTTTGCGCAACTGCATTGTGGAGATTCAGCACACATTCAACCTAATCATTTTTGTTATGCTGAGGTGGGTAATATTTGAAATTTTCATCTCCACGAACGAAAATTCTTTCACTGTCTTCGACCAGTTAAACATTACCAAGAGCTGTCAGAGTAAAAATCACACAGCACCAGATTGTATCGAACAGAGTTAGTTGGAAGCACCAGTGTTCCATGCACTGCTTCTTCATCAGATGTTTGTCAACTGTTGGAATCTAAAATGGCTTTGTGTGATTATTAAATATATCCACCCCAGTCCAACACCAACACCTCCAAGTCATGGGTACCGTCGACACCACGAACGGTTGGTTAAAGTCCAGATGATCTTCCAAAAGATCGCGCATATTGACACACACACCAAGTTTCTGCAGAAAAACACCCATCTGATGAAGGAGCGACTCTCCGAAAGCTAGTGCTTCCAAATAAACCTGCTGGACTCTGCCCTGATATTGTGGATTTTTTAACTTTATCTACTCAACTCAAACACTGGCACTTCCATATCATAGACAGCATCAGTCATGTCCCACCGCTGTCAGAGAAGGCAATCCTGGAATAGCCTAATACATTGCACATGGGTATGTTTCGTTTTCAGAAACCAACACAATCAATCGCTGAAGCTCCTATGGATGAAAAGCACAGAAAATAAATAGCTGAGACTCAGATTTGACAATATTTTGAAACTCTTTGGGAAGTGGAATCAGAGGAGAATGAAGGATTAACTGTCCGAAAGTGCAGAGAGGGAAGGCGCTTTTCCCTTCTTTGATGAGCTGGGGTATTGACTGATCTAAGGCATGAAACAGATTCCTGGTAGAGCTGCGCTCTCTGCATCAGGAACAAGAAGTTCTGATTTCCTGAACGGTAATGAAACACAGGCCACTCAGTTAAAGCTTTGAATACTAACCACTAGACCACCAGGGATGAGGGCAGAAGCCGTTGCACCGTTTCTTCATAACACAGTTTTTGGAATTATGTCACTGCAGATATGTTTCCCCTCAAAAATGATTGAATTATAGAGTGTTTACAGCACAGAACCGGGTCCCTTCATCTCATTTCCCAGCACTTGGTCTGTAACCTTGTAAGCTCTGACGTTTCACCTGAATACTAATTTCTCTGGAACGTTTTAATCTCGTAAAACACAATAAGTGGGATTAAAGTTTGAGATGGGAACTGAACCTCATTTTTACCCATAGACTGAAGCACGCAGACACATTTCCCCAAGTGTGACACAGGCCTCGGGAGAAAACAAGCAGAAAGAAAGATTTCACCGACTTGTCTGATGTTGTCCCGTTTCAGAGTTCAACACCAATGTCTGGTGACAGCAAAGAAAGGAAAGATTCAGCCCCTCCCGTCCCAGTGTTCTTTGCCCATTGTTTCCCCATTACTCTGTAGTTTATACTGCCTCACCTTGTTCTTGCTGCCAAACTTGATCACTGCTCACGCCCGCTATTTCCTGTCCTGCCAAACGGTTTGCCTCAAGTTCTTGTAATGAAAAACAGGAATGACCTATTTCAAGCACTCTTCTAGTTTACAAGGACAGTTTTATCACCACTGAGCAAGCACATTGCCAGCTCAGAGAGAAGGTCTCATCCTTTAGAAACTGAAATGCAAAGATGATTGGATAGCCTCAGTATTGTAAACCAACCAACAAGACCGGAATAGGGCCGAGGAGATCACGCACAGAAGGATGGGAGAATAGAATGGCGAATTTCTTGGTGTCCAGGGTGATTTTAACAGAAATCTTCCCTGGTAGTTTCGTGATGAGGATTCAGTGATTTCACTGTCATGGCTTGTTAAAGGTTAACGTGTACAGTAATCAATATGAAATACTGCCTGATATTTCGAAGCAGAATGATGTGCAGCAGACAGAATCGTTTCCCTGCATGACCTAATAAGAGAGCTCAGAAGAACCAGGAGCAGACATGAGAGCCAGGAGGAGACATTAGAAGTTGTTGGCGGATAGGATCAGGGTTAACCCTAAGGCTTTCCACAGGTATGTCAGGAATAAAAGAATGACGAGAGTTAAATTAGGGTCAATCAAGAATAATAGTGGGAAGTTGTGTGTGGAGTCAGAGGAGACATGGGAAACACTAAATAAATATTTTTCGACAGTGTTCACTATATAAAATGAAAATGTTGGCGAGGAAGATACAGAGATAATTGCATCTCGACTCGAAGAGATTGAGGTTCACAAGGAAGAGGTATAAGAAATACTGTAGAGTGTGAAAATAGACAAGTCCTCTGGGCCAGATGGGATCTATCCTAGAATCCTCTGGGAAGCAAATGAAGAGATTGCCGAGCCTGTGCCATTGATCCAGAAATCATCATTATCTACAGGAATAGTGACTGAGGACTGGAGGATTGCAAATGTGGTTCTCTTGTTCAAGAAGGGTAGTAGAGACAACCCTGGTAATTACAGACCAGTGAGTCTCACTTCAGTTGTTGGTAAAGCGTTGGAAAAGATTATAAGAGGTAGGATTTATAATCATCTAGAAAAGAATAATCTGGTCAGGGACAGTCAGCATGGTTTTGTAAAGGTCGTGCCTAACGAATCTTATGAGTTTTTTGACAAAGTGACCAAACAGGTAGATGAGAGTAAGCAGGTTGATGTTCTGTATATTGATTTCAGCAAGGTGTTCGATAAGATTCCCACAGTAGGCTATTATACAAAATGTGGAGGAATGGGATTGTGGGAAACATAGCAGTTTGAATCAGTAATTGGCTCGCTCAAAGAAAACAGAGTGTTGTAGTTGATGCAACATGTTCATCTTGGTGTCCAGTTACTAGCGGGATTCCGCAAGGGTCGATGTTGGGTCCAGGGCTATTCGTCATTTTTATAAATGACCTGGATGAGGGCTTAGAAGGGTTGGTTAGTAAATTTGCGGGCAACACTATGGTCGGTGGAGTTGTGGATCGTGACGAAGGATGTAGTAGGTTGCAGAGAGACATAGATAGGATGCAGAGCTGGGCTGAGAGGTGGCAAATTGAGTTTAATGTGGACAAGTGTGAGGTGATACACTTTGGACGGAGTAATCGGAATGCAAAGTACTGGGCTAATGGTAAGATTCTTGGGAGTGCAGATGAGCAGAGAGATCTCGGTGTCCATGTACACACATCCCTGAAAGTTGCCACCCAGATTGACAGGGTTGTTAAGAAGGAAAACAGTGTTTTGGCTTTTATTAATAGAGGGATTGAGTTCTGGAATCAGAAGGTTATGCTGAAGCTGAACAAAGATCTGGTACTGCCACATTTGAAGTATTGTCAACAGTTCTGGTCCCGCATTATAAGAAGGATGTTGACGCTTTGGAAAGAGTGCAGAGGGGATTTTCTAGCATGTTGCCTGGTATGGAAGGAATGTATTATGAGGAAAGACTGAGGGCCTTGAGGCTGTCCTCGTTGGAGAGAAGATTGAGAGGTGACTTAATAGAGACATACAAGATAATCAGAGGTTTAGATAGGGTGGACAGGGAGAGTCTTTGTCCAAGTTTGGAGACGGCAAACACGAGGGTCACAACTTTAAAGTGAGGGGAGAAAGGTATAAGACAGATGTCAGAGGTAGTTTCTTTACTCAGAGAGTAGTTAGGACATGGAATGCTTTGCCTGTAGCGGTGGTAGATTCGCCAAGATTAAGTGCATTTAAGTCATCATTGGAGAGGCATATGGACGTACATGGAATAGTGTAGATGGGATGGGCTTCGGATTAGTATGACAGGGCTGCGCAACATCGATGGCCGAAGGGCCTGTACTGCGCTGTAATATTCTATGTTCTATATGCTACAGTTCCACATCAGCAATGTCATCGGCAATTGCCTGACGTTCAATCAGTTTAAAACAAGAACGGAGGGGTCGTCAGGAAAACGGAAGGGGAATAGTGGTTTGTGAGAGTTAACTACATGCCTCGTGGAGCCAGATTCAGTGTAGATACTGAATATCGGTTTTCCTGTTTACCTTGGTATACTGATCACTTCGGATCAATTGCCCAATATTGTCTGCCCTTTGTGTGCTGTTCTTTGTACATTGCACCTCGGTACAGTGCTCTGAGGGACCACGCTTTTTTAAAATTTGGCACGTTTTACTCAGGTCTGTTTTGCAGCTTCATATTAAGGCCAACAATTTTAGGAACAAATAGTCACCATTCAGACCACCAAGTCTGTTCCACTATTGAATGGTTCCATATCTGATCTGATAAACTTGAACTGCACTTTCTTGCCTTTTGCCATAACGCTTGATGTCTTTGCTCTTTGAAGATCTACCGATCTCAGCCTCATTACACTTAATGACACTTCCTCAACAGCCTTCTGCGACAAGAAAGTCCACTGATACAGAACTGTCTGAGAGAATAAATGTTTCTCCGTCTATATTTTAATTGTGAGATCCGCATTCTTATACGAAGTTAAAAATCGCACAACACCAGGTCATAGTCCAACAGGTTTAATGGAAACAATAGCATTTGGAGAGCTGCTCCTTCATCAGGTGGCTGTGGAGTACACAGTGGTAAGGTACAGAATTTATAGCGAAAGGTTACAGTGTCATGTCACTGAAATTATACATTGGAAAAATACCTTGATTGCTTGTTAAGTCTTCCATTTGTTAGAATGACTATGTTAGGTTCATTTCTTTCTTATGTAAATCGAAAAACTTTCTTTTGACAGTTACATTCTCAGGTGGACTTTACCAGTTAGTGTCAGCACAGATAATATGTTGAAGGTGCTAGTCCCTGAGTGCTGCGTCTATGCCATAATGTTTAGACTGACGCTCATCTAAAAAAACAACATGGTACATTGGTGAAGCTGAGCAGAGGCGACAGCAATGGAACGGGTGCTGCACATCAATCAACAGACAGGTGTGCCCCTTCCCAGTTGGAGAACACTTCAGTGATCCAGGACATTCGACCTCGGATCTTCGGGTGACAATCCTCCAAGGCGGTCTTCGGAACAGGCAGCAGCTAAAAATGCCCCCGCAGAGACTGAAAGCTAAATTCGGCACCCATGGTCATTGGGTTCATGTCACAGTCCAGGTGATCCCATTGCCCTATCTACAAACAGAGACCCTCCTACACACGAGTGTGCACGCGCGCGTGCACGCACACACACACACACACACACACACATACGTCTGTGGGGTGAATTTATACTTGCACAGTTACATTGTACTTTGCTCAAAAACTGCATGAATCCATGTAAGTCTCTGGTAACTCATTTTTATAAATTAGAATCAGTCTAAACATTATGGAACAGACAGCAGCACATGGGGGCAGACACCAGTTGTTAAACTTCACCTGAGAGTGAAACTTTAAAATAAAAAAGTTTTGCACTTTACATATGAAAGAAGTGAAGCTCACATGGTCATTCTAACAGATCGGCGACTTAGCAAACAATCAAGGTATTTTTCAATGTACAATTTCAGTTACATCACACTGTAAACATATGCTATAAATTTTGTGACTTACAACTGTGGACTCCACAATCACCTGATGAATGAGCAGTGGTCCGAAAGCTAGTACTTCCAATTAAACCTGTTTAACTATAACCTGGGGTTGTATGATATTCACATTTGCATACCCCAGTCCAAAACTGGCATCTCCAATTCATTCGATACGAGGTGCTCTAGTCACAGAACCAAACTTTCTGCATCCAACTTATTAAATCCTTGAAAATACCTCTATGTTTCAAAAAGGATCATTTTGTAGTACTGAGTCTCAGCAGGCAAAGGCAACTGATTTCAGCGTTTCTTCCCATTTGATTTCATCTCCGATATGAAATTCTCACTGACTCTGACAGAACTGCTACCTTTGCTGTTCTGTGATGTCAGGAACTCATGTTCAATTTAAGATTTCCATAAGGAACAACAATATTTTTTTTCCCTGACTGGAAATCAACATTGGGAAATAGCATTGAGACAGCTGCATTTCAGCACTTTCGCACCAAGGACGACATATGTAATGCTTGGAACTTTTCTTGATGACTTTGTTTTTGCCTATTTTGTTCAGTTGAAAAATGACAGTTTTTGAGTTTTTAAAAGCATGGCCAATGGTCCTTCAGCCTATTGCATCATCATCAGTTATCAAACATCTGGCTTGTAAACACAGTTTCCAGACGTGACTCATCGCCCGGTGTGTTCTTACATTTCAAGTCTTAGTTAAATTGTTAATCAATTTCTTAAGGGCTTGAGTGGAACAAAAAACATCTCTGTGAACTAACATTTCTGAAAGACAAACTCTTACTCGGAGCAATTTGTCAGTTTTCCTCATGATGCTGCGGAAAATGTTTCTGCGCTGACATCTGAATTGGTTCACCCTGTTTCTTCCTCAGCTTCCTGGTAACGTTAAAGTTCGATGAATAAAACCTGGAATGGAAGCCTGACCTCAGGAACAGTGGACTTGTCTTTAATTTCCTGCAATCCCATTCATGCATGTCGCTAATAAAGGGGATGCTACCATCTTTACCCAATTCTGCCTATTTGTGTCTCCAGGACCTGAACAACATAGCTGACCCTTAATCCGAGAATGACGACCGTGTGGGAAAGCAGGCCATTCGGCCCTTCCAGTCGACACCATCCCTCTGAAGCACATCCTATCAGACACACACTCTATACCTATTCCGTTCCCCTTCATTTCCCATGGCAGATCCCAGTAACCTGCACACCTTCAGACTGTGGGAGGAAACTCACACAAGCAAAGAGAGACTGTGCAAACTGCACACAGTCACACGAGACTGGGATCGAATCCATGTCTTCTGTGCAGCGAGGCAGCAGCGAATCAGGAAGAACAACAAATGCTGTCCTGACCAGCGACATCCACACCCTGTGGGTATATCAGGAAGAACAAAAACATATTCACAACATGGACAACGGAACTTGCGTCTGCATGGACATGATTTGAACCAATCGTTCATCCTGGGTAGATGCAAGGACACCGATATCACAGAGAAACCAGGGCAATGCGGGATTCAATTACATGCTGAAGTGGAAACTCATTTACTCAGTCAAACTGGGGACAGACTATTCAACAATGCCGTGTGTGGGAAGGGCTCAATGAGCAGAAGAACCTCCAGAGTAACCAGCAAGATTACATATCCCAGAAGGAGATCAATTAAACTGTCAATGCTGCTGTTAATCCCAAC
The DNA here is from genome assembly GCF_047496795.1 of Chiloscyllium punctatum. NCBI lineage: Eukaryota > Metazoa > Chordata > Chondrichthyes > Orectolobiformes > Hemiscylliidae > Chiloscyllium > Chiloscyllium punctatum. Next base: position 69,341,460 of record NC_092751.1, on the reverse strand, counting down.
CAGCTGTCAGTTTCATAGCGTCAAAGTCATAGACTCAAACAGCATGAAAACAGGCCTTTCACTCCTACCAGCTCATACTGAACTTAATGACAAACTAAACGAGTCGCATCTGACGGCTCTTGTAACTGCTGAGGGTTAATAATGCCCTTGTGATATTATTACTGCATTGTTAATATGAATGTCCAGATATAATTCTGTGGACACGGGTTCAAACCCTGGCATGGCAGATGCTGGAATTTTATTTAAATAAATACCTAGAGTCTAATGATGATGTTGAATCAGTTGTTGTAGATCTAATTCACTGATGCCTGATAGGGAAGGAAACTGCCTTACCTATCTGGTCTGGCTGGTATGTGATTCCAGATCCATAATATCGTGGTTGATTCTGATCTTCGCTCTGGGCAATAAATTATGTACCAGGCATGAATGAACAGCTTTTGTTAATTCCACTGATACTTTCCTATTCATTTATCGATCCAAATATCCTGTAAATATTGTAAATGTACTTTCATTCATCACTGCCCAGGAAGTGAATTGCACACATAAACCATCCTCTGTTAAAAAAAAGCCTCTCATGTCTTATTTTAAATCCCTCTTTTCACTTTAAACACTTAAAGTCCCCCTCCTTGGAGAAAAGACAGTTACTGTTAACTCCAGCCGAACTCTCAATAATTTATAAATTTCTATCAGGTCGCCTTTCAAACTCCAGTGCTCGAGTGAAAATATTCTCAGCCGATCCTGCTTTTCGTTCTAAGACAAACCTTCCCCACTAGCCATACGCTGGTATACCTGTTCGAAACCTACTCCAGCTGAATAATTTCCCTGCTATTACTGGGCGGCAAGAACTGGACACAGTTTTCCAGAAGACGCATCACCCAATGTCCTATTCAACTTCAACAGAACGTACCAACTCCTACGCTCAAAGGACTGAACAATGAAAGCAAGATGACATTTTTTTTAACCATTCTGTCTATATATAAAGCAAACTAGAATGAATTATGAACTTGCATTCCTGGCCTCCGTGTTCCGCAACACGATGCAACGCTCGATCATTAATTGTATAAGCATACTAATATTTGATGTAGCAAAATGCAATACCTTCCATTTATCCAGATTGAACTTCATGTGACATTTTTCAGCCCAAAGACGCAATGGATTAAGATCCTTCTGGAATCTTAGATCACCTTCTTTACAGTCTCCAATTCTGCTGTCCTCTGCAAGCTTAAGAACCATGGCTTCTATGAGTTCTATTGTTTACTCATCTAGGTCAACGATTTTTAATTATTTGTCGTGGCCATCATTTAGTTGTTTGCAAATCAGGTAACAATTAGTCATGTAGTTAACCATGAGGAAGACAACCATAGACTGCAGGGAGATTGGAAACAATTGGCAAGAAAATGTGCTGAAAGGAATTCAATCCAGTGAAGTGGGTGATAATGAATTTGAGGACGCACAATGAGAAAAGTGTGAATACCGAGTGGTTTAAAGTAATAAAAGAGAAATTGGAGTAGACATTCACGAATGTTTGAAGGTGATTGGACAAGGGATCAAGTGGTCTCGAGAGGTTGGAGATACTTTCTGTTCTTGACAGCAGGTGGGAACATAAGAGCAGGGAAATGATGCTGGAACTTCAGCAACGGCCTATTCAAGATCAATAGACAGGGGAATCAGATGGACGGAAGTGCGTACTGCAGGTGCTGGAAATCAGAATCAAGATTAGAGTGGTGCTGAAGAAGCACAGCAGGTCAGGCAGCATCCGAGTTGCAGAAAAAAAAAATAACGTTTCGGGCAAACGCCCTTCATCAGGAATAAAGCTGGGAGCATCGAGGGTGGAGAGATAAATGGGAGGACTAGGTCTGGGAAGAATTTAGGTGAGAGTGCAAGAGGTGGATAGAGATGGGGTTAAAGGTGATAGGTCGGAGAAGAGGGTGGAGCGGATAGGTGGAAAGGAAGATACACAGGTGGGACAGGTCAGTAGGCTGGTGCCAAGTTAGAAAGTTGGAACTCGGATAAGGTGGCCGTGGGGAGATGAGGAAACTGGTGTAGACCACGTTAATGCCCTGGGGTTGAGGGTCCCGAGGTGGAATGTCTGGCGTCTGGTGGTGAGGGAATGGGGGTGGAGGAGACCCAGGAACTGCATGTCCTTGGGAGAGTCGGAGGGGGAGGGTGTGCTAATTGATGTTTTTGGTCATGGGGCGTTGGAGTTGAATGTTGTGGGTGCCCTGGAAATGTTCTCTGAAGCGCTCTCCGAGAATGTGTCTGTTGGCCCCAATGTAGAGGAGACCGCATCGCGAGCAACAGATGCAATAAATGACATGTGTGGAAGTGCACATGCACATTTGATGGATGTGGAAGGCTCACTGGAGCCTTGGAAGGATGTGAGAGGGAAGATGTGGGTGCAGGTTTTGCATTTCCTGTAGTGGCAGGGGAAGGTGCCGCGAGGGGAGGTTGGGTCATTGGAGGGCGTGGAATTGACGAGGTAGTCGTGAAGGAAACAGTCTTTGTGAAAAGTGGATAGGGGTGAGGAGGGAAATATAAATTTCCCTGTCACTGCAGGATTGCAAAACCTGCACCCACATCTACCTCCTCACCTCTGTCCAAGGCTCGAATGAAGGCTGCCATATCCATCAAAGTTTCTCCTGCACTTCCACACATGCCATTTCTTGTATACGTTCCTCCCGATGCGGTCTCCTCTAAGTTGGAGAGAGGAGATGTGTTCTCACACAACACTTCAGAGGATATCTCCAGGATACCTACAAGAATCGACCCCAGTGCCCAATGCCAAACATTTCAACTCCCCCTCCCACTCTCCCGAGGACATGCAGGTCCTGGGCCTCCTGTATCGCCACTGCCTCACGACCCGATGCCTGGAGGAAGAACGCCTCATCATCCGACTCAGGACCCTTCAACCATATGGCATCAATTTGGACTTCACCCGTTGCCTCAATTCCCCTCCCCCTAACTGACCCCAGTTCCCACCTTCCAGCTCAACACCATCCGCCTGACTTGCCCCACCTGTGCATCTTCATTCCCACCTATCCACTCCACCTACTTCTCTGACACATCATGTTTACCCCCCGCCTGCATCCACTTACAGCACTCTCAGCTACCTTCTCCCCAGCCCCACCCCATTCCCATTTATCTCTCCATCCCATATGCTCCCAGTCTCATTCCTGATGAATGGCTTTTGGCTGAAACGTCCATTTTTCCTGCTCCTCAGATGCTGCCGGACCTGCTGTGCTTCTCCAACACCACTTTAATCTGAAGGGGAGTCTGTTGATTGAGAGGGTTTTCGGATATTTTCTATTGTTGACCACAGGCTGTGGATGATTGCAGAACTTTTACAACCACCAGTTTAGGGAACAGCTAAAGTACTGTGTACAAGTCTGGTCATGGCATAAATCAACATTATTCCTAAAATTGTCAGATAAAAGATGGAAGGCTGAAGTATGCACCTTTGCCCATCAAGACCGTTTCACCAATGAGTTTGTCACTGAATCCTTTCCAAGTCAGGGTGCTATGGGCCTTGGAGGGTAACTTGAAAATGGTGGCGTTTCGTTGCATCTTCCAACCTTGTCCTTATAGTCAGTACAGCTGTTGAGCTTTGAAGGTTGTCAAAAATGCACGAATGACTTACTCCAGTGCATTTTATAGTTGGTGCACTCTGCTGCAATTGTGCCTTAGCGGTGAAGGGAATGAATATTGCAGGTGTTGAAGAGGGTACACTCAAGTGACTGCATTGTCGTGGACGGTGTCCAGTTCCTGAAGTGTTATTGAAGTTACACCCATCCAGGCAAATGGAGAGAGTTATATTCCACGTCCCATTTGTGCCTTGCAAACGATGTAGGATTCACAGAACAATGAGTTGAGTTTATAATCAAAAAAATGTCTCAAGAACATGTTATTGTTGTCAAAGTGTTTATGTAGCCAGCTTCTGTAAGTTTTTCCCCCCGAAATAATAGCTCTGTGGACGATTACACGGGGTAATTTGTTTACAGTAAAGTTATTAAATGTCAATGAGATATGATTAGTTTCTCATTTGTGAGAGTGATCATTACTCTATTTCGTCCTTGTGTGGACCAATCTGATTCCAATCGCTGTCTGATTTCAAGATCCAATTCCCGTCTGTGCTCGAAATTTCAACCGTTTCTTCACATAAATATCTCCACCTGCCTTCATAATATGTAAGGATTCTACAGGGGACAGCAGAGATTAATGAACATGTTGTCAACACTGGAGAAAATGGAGCTTCGTGGAATGATTGGTTAGGCTGGGATTATTCTCCTTGAAACAAAGGAGAGGGAGGGGACCTCTATAATCACATAATAACATTTATAAACGTTCAATATTCATGGGATCTTGACAGGGTAGTTCCGGGCAGGTGGTTCACCCTCTTGTATGAGGAGAGCACCAGAGGGCATGAACTCAGAATTAGATATTACCTATTTAATTCAGAAATGAGGAGTAATTTCTTTGCTCAGGGGCCAGTGAATCGGTGGAACTCCTTGCCGAAATTGTTGCTGAGGCTGCGTTGTTGCGTTTTTTTAAACTGTGCCAGACAGATATTTAACCAGAAAGACGATGAAGCTTTGTCGAGGCAATGCTGGAGAATGGAGTTGTGGATTATCAGATCAGCCATGAGTTTGTTCAATGGTGGAGCAGACTCGATGGGCTGAATGGCCGACTTCCATTCCTACATCATTTGGTCTAACGCCTTATTTTATTGATACCTTTAGAATTCTGAGGGGATGGAATGAAGTAATAGAAAAGGTTTCTCAAACTGCTCGGACAGATCAGGAACTAAGCTCATTAGTTCATGAACAGGAAATGTGCTGTGGCCTGGATACAACAAATGGCACTGGGCACACCGAGGATGGGTATTTGCAGATGTTGTGATTGCTAAAGAAAATTGGTAGATCTAATAGTGTTGCCAACTTGGTGATCATGCTGGATGATGGATCGCGGTATGATTCACACAGCAAAAGGTTTTAAAAGAATGAAAGATTCGTTTCATTGGAAAAGTTTTCTGCGGTTCCAATTCAATTGACAGTTAAAAATACTGATCAGAACTTTGTGTGGAGTGTTACATTAAAATTCACAATCCCACTGGATAAACTATTGCACCCGATGTCTCCTTATTTATTCACCTTTCATTCGATGTAAATTCATAGAAAGTCAAGATGGAATGAAAGGAGAAAAGAAACGTTTGCACTCCTTTTCATTATCCCAATGTAACTTAGAACAGAATCAAATTGCTTTACTTCGACTTTGATGAGGTATCGATTTATCACAAATATCCGGTGCAATGAAGGGCAAGAGCAAGATTCTCCACGTTAAATGTTGCATTCAATTTTGCTCCGAATTTATTTCAGATTAAAGAAAATACTGATGAGAAAAACAGAAGGTTATACTACAAAACAAGATGGCAGTTTTGATGCTCAGTTACTTTGGCAGATTTAAATGGGTATCAAATGAATCCAACATCATGGCGATCGTCCCCCCATCTTTATGGCATGGGATTAAAACAGGAAATCGATCTCCAAGAGACGGGTCACTTCCTATTCATTATGGAATAGCTGTCCTTGACAATAGACAAAATCTGCTCAGATCCATTTATAATGATTCATGTGGAATATTAATAGAAATCTTTCAATACTATGAGTTTTTGTTGCTGAATCTTACTCAGCTGCATACGTTTCCGGTATTTCTTTGCATCTGAAGTCGTCCAAATTAGATATTGTTTCCTCGCACCTTCTACCCCCTACACCCTCCTTTACACTTTTACCTGGCCATAGGCTATCTCTCTCCTGGTGAAACTCACTGCTTCTGTGTCTCTAAATGTGCCTTTCCAAATATTTTGGAAACGGATTGTCTGAGTGAAAGAAATTCTGCTCCCATTATGTCTTTGTCCCACATCGATGGTTTTGAAATCTTGACTTTCAGAAATTTATGATCTTGAAAGAGTGAATTTGCCACATATTTACTCTCTCCAAACCTCAAATACTCCGGAAAACTTCCATTCGGTTTTTCTTGGTTTAGTTTCAAATTTTCCAAAACACAAATAAATAAAACTCCATCCCCACTAAATGCCGTCAGCATTGTCTCCAATGTCTTAGCAGCCCAGTAAATGTGGCAGTGTCCTCTCTGATAGAATCTCCGATTCCCTACAATTCAGAAAGTGCAGTTCAGCCAATCGAGTCTGTCGGGAGATTCTGAACAGCATTTCAAACAGACCTAGCTCCCGTCTCTATCCCCGCAGGCCACTGGCTTGTGATTTCAAATAAACCTGCTGGAATAAAACCTGGCATCGTGTGACTGCTGACCTTATCACTGCGTTACCCATGGCTAATTCACTTAACTTACTGAATTCACTCCCTGGACATATCAGCACAATTTAACATGGCAAATCCACCTAACCTATACACTTAAGAGCAGTGCGAACCACTGAACAAATGTACCATCACATTGAACACTCTCTGTATCATTTATACACTGGCAACTCCGCCTAGTGAAAGCAAGCTGTGCCCACCAACCCGAATTCAATGCATCCAAACGCGGTTCTACGCTGTACAACCTCAGTAGTTCTGCTGGAAATGTTTCTGCACTCAGATCTGAATGGGTTTATTCTGTTTTCTTCCTCAGATTCCTGCTTTAAATAAACATATCAGTCAGGAACAACTCTATATAATGGTTTTCATTGCAACACAAACACAATGTGCAGTTTGCTGAAGTTACGTGTTTGCACTATCACTGACAATTTGTCTTCCCAGGAGCTGCAGTCCTTCCCCAGGTGATTCAGACAGCACTGTCCTTCCTGTGAAATGTCCCATCGAGAATGGAATGCCAGCCATGAATAACCTTCACTGGGGAACAGAGCGACAGGTTTAAAACATTTACGATGCCCCCAGCGGAGAATTGAGCCCTGTGACAGGCGGGGACACTAACCACGATACTGTGGAGGACAACAACATCGAAGGAGGCCCTTCAGCCTGTTGTGGCCACACTTGTCAAATACAACTGCTTAACGACCTGAATCAAGTTCCATCGTTTAGCCCAAAACCTTACATGTTTTGGCATCGCAAATTAACATCTCAATTTTTTTAAAGGTTAGAATGATTTTTGCCTCTCTGACCCTTTCCGCAAATCTACTCCAACCTTTCTGCCTTTTCCCGAAATCTCTTGGCCCCAGTGTTCCATCCCTCCATCAATAACAAAGGCTTCTTTCAGTCTATCCTATCCATATCCCTCAGCATTTAGTACATCTTAGTCATGTCTTCTCCAATCTCCTCTGCTCGGCGACAAACAACCCCAGTCTGTCCAATCTCTCCTCACAACTGAAACTCTTCAGCCCAGACAATATCCCAGTGAATCGCTACTGCAACGTTCCTATTGCGATCACATCCATGCAGTACTCTGAATTGCAGAACTGCACACAGTAATCTAGCTAGGGCCGAATGAACTTTTGTTTCCTATTCTGTTACAGTATGAGGGCGTCGCTGGCTCGGCAGTATTGATTGCTATCCATAATTGCACAGCGGGCAGTTGAGACTCAACCATATTGTCGTGAGTCTGGAGTCACATGGAGGCCGAGCATGTAAGAATGACAGTTTCATTCCTTAAATGGCGTCAGATGGATTTGTTTTTTTTTCAACAATTGGACATGGATATATCGGAGTTATAAGAATCGTAATTCCAGATATTTATTGTATCCCAATTCTACCACCGAGCATGGTCGGAGTCAAACCCAGGACCCTGGTGTCTGAATTAACAGTTTAGTGTTCAGTGGTAATAGCGCTCGGCCATTGCAAAAAAGCAGTGAAACTGATCTTATCCAATTAAGTCGCTTTTCCCCGATACTGTTCTGTGCCAATTTTCTGAGCTTGACCCCCCCCAATAATATCTGGTCCATATCAGTAAAAGCTGCTACATGAGTATTGATCTCACAACAGTGGTAACCAAATGGATCAAATGGTCTGCAGTCCCGATGGAGGGGTTGGGGCACGTTCACCCAGCAACAGTGACCGCAGCCACACAGACTGATCAGTATCAATGGGAGAGTCTGTATTAGATTCTGCAATGCCTTAGTAAAATAGGAAATGACTCCGCAAACACATGATGAAAGAGCTGCGCTTCCATTAAACCTGTAAGACCATAACCTGGTGCTGGGTCATTTTTAACTTTGTACTCCAGAGTCCAACACCAGCATCTCCAAATTAATGAAATGGGGGGATGGGATCGTAGGAGGGAAGAAATCTCTGAGAACGGGTGGATTTGAATTCTGACATATGAAACACAGAGATGTGAGCGAGCAGAGTTTGAAGGAAAAAAAATATCACCTTGGAGAAAATCAAAACATTAAAACAACTGATTCCTTTGTGTTTCATAAAAGACTGGGACACACAGAACAATTACTGCCGTAACTCGGATTCGAGCCGAGGTTGCTGCGGCCACAACGCAGAGTACGAACCACTATACGGTCACGGCAAACCACAAACGAACACACTAAACGCCTGCAATAAGTACAGTATCATACGAAATATTAGGCAGCGCACCAAATGCACAATATCAGTGCTTAGCGAACAGTAGCAGATATGTGGGAACTCAGAATGGGCTGACCGTTTAATATCGGTTCCCCCAGTGGCTGTGGTGATTCCATCATTAATGTGTTGAGGGCTGAGATAAATAGATTTCTCCAAAACATCAAAGACTCCGGGGACAGTGCAGCTTTTGTTTCCTGTATATCCACCAATATCATTTATTGTATCCGTTGCTCCCGGTGCAGTCTCCTGTACATTGGGAAGACTGTGCACCTCCTAGCAGAGCGCTTTAGGGAACATCTCTGGGACACCCGCACCAATCAACCACACAGCCCTTTGGCCCAACATTTCAACTCTCCCTCCCACTCTGCCGAAGACATGGAGGTCCTGGGCCTCCTTCACCGCCGCTCCCTCACCACCAGACACCTGGAGGAAGAACGCCTCATCTTCTGCCTCGAAACACTTCAACCCCAGGGCATCAATGTGGACTTCAACAGTTTGCTCATTTCCCCTTCCCCCACCTCACCCCATTTCCAAACTTCCAGATCAGCACTGTCCCCACGAATTGTCCTGACTTGTCCTCCCTGCCTATCATCTATTGCACCTATCCATTCCACACTCCACCCCCCCCCCCGACCTATCACCTTCATCCCCTCCCCCACTTAACTATTGTACTCTCTGCTACTTTCTCCCCACGCCCACCCTCATCTCACTTATCTCTCCGCCCTTCAGGCTCTCTGCCTGTATTCTTGATGACGAGCTTTTGCCCGAAACGTCGATTTTACTGCTCCTCGGATGCTGACTGAACTGTTGTGCTCTTCCAGCACCACTAATCCAGAATCTGGTTTCAAGCATCTACAGTCATTGTTGTTACCAAACTTTTGTTGAAATGTATATTTCAACAGCAATGCAGTTTAACATTGGTTACTTCACGAGTTTCCCCACACTAGTCAGTAACCACTGCTGCCACAGAGTCCCAGTTCCCAGCCCCAGAATCAGAGGAACTGAGTGGCGCAGTCGCGAATAACCAACTTGAAATCAAGATGGGAATGAGGTCGCAGAGATACTCGATGGCTCAAGTGACTCAACCGGAGAAAGCACGGTGTTTCTATGATGGTTTAGAGGCGCAAGCAATTCCGAGGTTGGGAGTGCTTCTGGTCAAAGGCGGGGCAGAAGGGAAAACCTGTTCCCGTTTATAATAACAGCAATCTACAGTGCATCTTGCTGAGACAGCAGAGTGCCACAACTGGACCGTGGGCAGCTGGTTTGAAGTTTAATTTTGCTTCATTATCACCCACGTCCCTGGAATGAATTGCTTTCACCATTTTTATTTCCAATTGTTTAATATCTCCCTGTAGTCTGCGGCTTTCTTCCTCATGGTTAATTGCATGACTAACTATTGTACGATCTGCACACTGCTGAATCACGGCCACTAGAAGTAAATATGAATTATTGATCGATATGAGAAAACAGTAGAACTCACAGCAGGCATGCTTCATAGGTTTGCAGGCGACACCAGTATTGTAGACAGTGAGGAAGATGATGTAAGTTTCAAAAGGATCTTAATCCAATGAGTCGTTGTACTGAAAAATGTAACGTGGAGTTCAATCTGGATAAATGGAAGGTATTGCATTTTTGTACAACAAAAAGAGTATGGCTTTGCGTATGTTGGAGAACACGGAAGCTCGGTGTGCAGGTACATAATTCCTTGTAATTTGCATTACCAACAGACAAGATGGTTCAAAGGCATTTAACATACTTCCCTTCAATGCTCAGTTCTTTGTGTATAGTAGTTGGGACGTTATGTTGAAGTCTTGCAGGATATTGATGAGGCGTATTCTGGAATATTATGTCCAGGTCTGGTCGCCCAATTGTGGGAATGATATTATTCAGCTGGAGTAGGTTCACAAAAGGTATACACGCTTGTTGCCAGTGGAAGGTTTGAGTTATCATGAAAGGCTGGATAGGCTGAGTCTATTTTCAGATTCGAGATTGGGGTGCTGGAAAACCACATCAGGTAAGGCAGCATCCGAGGAGCAGGAGAATAACTTTTTTTCGCGCAAGTGTCGTTCATCAGGCTCTTTCCTGAAACGTCGATTCTCCTGCTCCTCAAATGCTGCCTGACCTGCTGTGCTTTCCAGGCACAACACTCCCGACTCTGATCTCTCATCTGCAGTTCTCACTTTCTCCTAGTTGAGACTGTTTTCACTCTTGGTTAGGGGTTTGAACGGCGACCTGACAGAAGTTTATGTATTATTGAGATGCAAGTTTAGAGTTAACGATAGCGGCCTTTTCCCAGGATGGGGATTTCAAGACGAGAGGGCATATGTTTAAGATGAAAAGAGAGATTTTATTTTTAAAAAGACATGTGTGGCATTATTTTAGGGATGGTGTTTTACGTGTGCAATTACCTTGCTGAGGAAGTGATGGATGAGGGTACGTTTGCAACATTTAATGGACAGTTGATTGCAAACATGAATGGGAAAGTGGGAGTTTTAAAATAAATTTATTCATGCTGAGTACATCAGTTATTTCCCAGAGGACATTTAAGAGTCAACCACGATATTATCCATCTGGAGTCTCATGTGAGACAGAGCAGATGAATATGTCAGTTTGCTTCCCGAACTGGCATGAGTGAATCAGATGGAATATTCCACACAACTCATTCAGGTCATCACGAGACTCTTCAATTCCAGGTGCTTATTGAATTCAATCTCCACCATCTGTCAGGCCAGGGCTTGAATTCTTTGTCCCCAAAATATTACCTGGTTTTTTGGATTAACAACACAATAATAAAACTACAAGGGATTATCACCACTCAACGGGTACAGGAGGAGGCAGATGGGACTAGATTAGTCTGGCAGTGTGTTCAGCATGGATTGGTTGGACTGACAGGCCTGTTTTCATGCTGTATGACTCTATGATTGACGCTATGGAACAAATAGCTGGTTTGTATTAACAGCAGCATTGACAGCATAATCGAACACCTGATGGGATATATAATCCTGCTGGAGTCTCCGGAGGTTGTTTTGCTCAGTGATCCCTTCCCACACACGGGACTGGTGAACGGTCTCTCTCCAGTGTTACTGATTAAATGAGATTCCATTTCTATGGTTAATTAACTCCCTTCCAGCAGTTCCCACATTGCCCTGCTTTCTCTGTGGTATCAGTGTCCTATTTTCTACACAGGGTGAACGATCCTTTCAACTTGTGTCCACGCAGATACAAATCCTGTTTTCCATGTTGTGAATGTGTTTTCAATCTTCCTCATTCACCCACAGAGTGTGAGTATGACTGGTCTGAACAACATTTATTCTTCGCCCCTCATTCATTGCTGTCTGGCTACACCACAAACCCGGTTGTGATCCCAGCCTCGGGTGTCTGTCTGTGGGCAGTCTACACATTCTCTGTGTGTTTGCATTTTTATTTATCCCTCTGACCAAAGATGTGCCAGTTACAGGGATCAACAATGGGAAATGCAGGCTTATGGGACAGGGAATACCATGGGGTCTGGTGGGATGCGCTTCGGATGTACCGTGTGGACTGGAAGGGCCGATTAGACTGCTTCCCCACGCGGTGGAGATTCTTGAATTAAGGATCAGCTCATGTTTTTCTGATCCTGGAGTCTCTCGTAGGCAGGACTGGGTGAAGATGGTTGAATCCACTGCATAAGGGACATGAATGAACGGGATTGCAGGAAATTAAAGTCATGATCTCTTTTCCTGAGGTCAGGCTTGTATTTCATGTTTTATTCATCGAACGTAAACATCACCGATTCCGTGTCCCAACCCCCAAGGATGACTAGTTTAAAATATCACCGCCAGCAGCACCTTCTCCAGTCTTGACTGTGTGGAAGAAACTGATACTGAGCTGATGAGCGTATGGCTAGTGGGGAAGGTTTGAGATATAATGAAAGGCCGGATAAGCTGAGAATATTTTCACTCGAGCACTGGAGTTTGAAAGGCGACCTGATAGAAATTTATAAATTATTGAGAGTTCGGCTCGAGTTAACTGCAATTCACTTCCAGGGGCAGTGATGAATGAAAGTACATTTACAATATTTACAGGATATTTGGATCGATAAATGAATTGGAAAGTATCAGTGGAATTAACAAAAGCTATTCATTCATGCCTAGCACATAATTTATTGCCCAGAGGGAAGTTCAGAATCAACCACGATATTATGGATCTGGAGTCACATACCAGCCAGACCAGATAGGTATGGCAGTTTCCTTCCCTATCAGGCATTAGTGAATCAGATCTACTGATTCAACATCATCATTAGACCCTAGGTATTTATTTAAATAAAATTCCAGCACGTGCCATGCCAGGGTTTGAACCCGTGTCCACAGAATTATATCTGGACATTCATATAAACAATGCAGTAATAATATCACAAGGGCATTATTAACCCTCAGCAGTTACAAGAGCCGTCAGATGCGACTCGTTTGGTTTGGCATTATGTTCAGTATGAACTGGTAGGAGTGAAAGGCCTGTTTTCATGCTGTTTGAGTCTATGACTTTGACGCTATGAAACTGACAGCTGGTTGGATTAACAGCAGCATTGACAGTTTAATTGATCTCCTTCTGGGATATGTAATCTTGCTGGTAACTCTGGAGATTCTTCTATTCATTGCGTCTGTCCCACACACGGAATTGTTGAATAGTCTGACTCCAGTTTGACTGAGTAAATGAGGTCATTGAATCCCGCATTGCGCTGGTTTCTCTGTGATATCAGTGTCCTTGTATCTACCTAGGATGAACGATTGGTTCAAATCATGTCCATGCAGACGTAAGTCCCGTTGTCCATGTTGCGAATATGTTTTTATTTTCCTGATATACCCATAGGTTGTGGATGTCGCTGGTCAGGACAGCATTTGTTGTTCATCCTGATTCGCTGCTGACTCGCTGCAGAAAAGATATGGATTCGATCCCAGTCTCGTGTGACTCTGTGCAGTTTGCACAGTCTCTCTTTGATTGTGTGAGTTTCCTCCCACAGTCTGAAGGTGTGTGGGTTACTGGGATCAACCATGGGAAATGAAGCGGAACGGAATAGATATGGAGTGTGAGTCTGCATGGATGTGCGTCGGAGGGATGGTGTCGACTGGAAGGGCCGAATGGCCTGCTTTCCAACACGGTCGTCATTCTCGGATTAAGGGTCAGCTATGTTGTTCAGGTCCTGGAGACACAAGTAGGCAGGATTGGGTAAAGATGGTAGCATCCCCTGCAGAAGGGACATGCATGAATGGGATTGCAGGAAATTAAAGGCATGTTCTCTGTTCCTGAGGTCAGGCTTCCATTCCAGGTTTTATTCATCGAACTTCAACATTACCAGTTCCGTGTGTGAGTCCCCAAGGATGAGTGTTTTTTTTATAACCACAACACCACCTTCTCCAGGTTGCAGTATTTATTGGGAACTAGAAGCTGATTCTGAACTGATGCGAACAAAAGCAGATGCCAATTTCAAAACCACTGATCCAAACAGGAAAATGAAATTTCGGACCTTGCCACCTCAAAGTTAAAGTCTCAACACGCTTTAGATGCGCCAATCGGCTGTCTCAGCAACATGTACTGTTTATGGTCATAATATTATAAATGGGGGCAAGTATTCCCTTCCGAACCGCTTTTGACCAGGAGATGTCCCAACCTCGGAAATACACGCGCCTCTCTCCCGTCATTCCAACCCATTTTACAATTGGATCTTCGTGAATGCTTCAACGTGAAAATGTATGTTTGATTGTGCAATGCCTCAGTCAAATGGGACGAGGGACGGAAAAGAGAGTTAGGGAGAGTGCGAGGGAGAGACATCTTCGAGAACTTTTGGGTTTAAATCCTGATACATAAAACGCAGAAACATCAGAGAACAAAATTCGATGGAAAACAGATCATCACCTCAGAAAATATTATCATGTAAAACTTATTAATTTCTGACCGTCTTTCACCAAAAGTAAAACTTTGCATGAACTGACCGCCATGATGTCGATTCGAGCCAAGGTCGCTGCAATCACAACGCAGAATATGAACTACAGTTTCTCTGATTTCGGGTCGGGAACTGGGATGATGTGTGATTGCCTGCAGCAGTTGGTACTGCCTTGTGTGGGCACAGCGATGAAGTAGCCGATGTTCAACTATAATGCTATTGAAACATACGTTTCAACAATGTTCTGCACTCTCCTAAGAGTTTGGAGAGTTTCATTAATCCCATTCTCCAGTACTCTCATTCATGGAACCTCCACAGTCTCTGGGGACGCTAAAGTTAAAGATTCGGTTCATTCTGCGTTCCCACATGCCTGTCGCCAAGTCCTGATATTGTACATTCTTCCTGACATTCCCTCTGCTACCATACTGATTGTAGTTTACAAGTGTGGCCTGTGGAATGCTGTAACCGTTTAGTACTTCATATTCTGCGTTGTGATTGCAGCGATCTCGGCTCGAATCGACATCATGGCGGCCAGAATAAAGAGTTCTTGGCTAATTGTTATATTCTTGGAAGTGAAGATGTGCAGAACGATCTCGGTGCCCATGTATCTCAAATTCGGAAAGTTACCACCCACACTGACAGGTTTGTTTGCAAGGAGTACGGTGTGTTAGTTTTTCTTGGGAGAGTGATTCAGTTTCAGAGTGAAATTATCACTTTGCAGCTCCAGACATTAACTGGTGTGGCCGCACTCGGAGAGTTGCGTGCATTTCTGGTCACCACATTATACGATGGATGTGAAAGCATTGGAAAGGGTGCAGAGGACATTTTCTAGGATGTTGCCTTCTATGGAGAGATGGTCTTACGAGGAAAGGTTGAGGGACTTGAGGCGGTTTTTGATAGCGACAAGAAGTTTGAGGGGTGAATTTAGAGAGACATAGAAGATGATCAGAGGTTGCCATAAGGTGGACAGTGAAGGAATTTTTCTTCAAATGGTAATTTTGGCACAAGGGCACATCGATGTAAATTGAGGGTGATAGATACTGAGGTAGGTTCCTTTATCAGTGAGTAGTAAGGGTGCTGAACGCCTTGCCTTCAACACTCGTCGACTCAACAACTTTCAGGGCAATGAAATGGTCATTGTATAAACGTGCGGATTATGATGGTAAAATACTAGTCAGATTGGTATCACAGGTCGATGCAACGTTAGGGCGAAAATGAACATTATTGCGGTGTAATATTTGGTGTTTGAACTGTTCTTCAGCTTGAAGTTGCAAACATCTCTGGTCACTATCAGTAAAACCAATACCTGGCGAGAACCGAATGTGCAACTTTGGCACCTTACGCACTTCCAGTCTGTCGTGCAATTACATGAAACTGACGAATTGCACCACTGGAGCGGCCGTGTCCTGATGACCAATGGCTACTGATCTTACCACTGTGCCCCTCAAACCAATTACTCCTTTTTTGCTGAAGATCTGAAATGAAACACAGCGCAGAGGAGGTTATACTGATGATGGATCATCGATTATGGAGCATCAGGTTCAGGAACATGAATAGTAAAATGTGGTGAAAATAGGCAGAATTGAATTCTGTGTTCGTTTACTGTGGCTTCCTGCATTGATCACAGGCAATGTTATGTCGCTACTGTACTGGGATTTTCCTTCTATCGGTATCAATTCGTCAGAGAATTCGTTTCACTGGTACTTCACCAGCATCCTTTGGAATGTTCATACGGCACAATGACCCACACTTCACAACGTCAACAATCTTCTGTATTACTACATCCAAGGGCACGTGGCATGGTTTTTTTTTATAAATAGTGAAAAATTAATCATGTTATGCAAGGGCAAATTGAATTTTAGTTTAACTAGTAAAGTCGCAAGAATCCAGAGTAAGTTTCAAAATGTCAGAAATTCAAGTTCATTACCTTGGCCAGAATTCTAGCCCAGCAAGAGGGAAATCTGTCCCTCAATCCACAGCATCCATGTTATCGCTTGCTCCATGTGTCCACTTGGAAACCTATATGAAGGAATGTTCAGCCTGACAGAGAACAAGTGAGAATCCTCCACTGTTGGACCTAAAGCTGAAACAGGAGCTATCTATTCCAGCTTGGAGGGTAGCGAAGTGGAGGTGAGACAGAAAATATTAATTGGTGTAGATTCACATTGTTCTCATTGTGATTGTTTAAAAACCTGGGAGAGAAAAGACTCAAGCAGAAAGGAGCAGAAGTAGGCCATTCTTAACACCGCTCCTGCCCCGCCACGCCATTCTGTACCATCATAGCTCACACAGCACTTTTATGTCTTTTTCCAGCGTATCCATATCATCTTGTTGCCAAGTGGCTAACACATATTTATCGATCTCTACCATAAATAGACATCGAAGTTATTCATCGCTGTGAGAAAAATGTTGCATTTCGAGACAGTTGGGTTTCTGCATGAATGTTATAGGTTTTGCAGATGAGCAGCCGAGTCTGGTCTGAACACGTTTCAAACCATGAACTAAGACTCGACTCTGATGAGATTTGCATCCACAGCTTTTGAATGGCAGTCTTAAGAAAGGCGTAGAAATACAACGCGCTTTCCATTGCACCACAGAGTCGTGGCCTCACCCAGTTTTCAGCACAAAAGTTTGCCTTAGAACGATTTCGTTCGGGACACCCATCTCACGTCTGTCTGACCTCGTCACACTTTCCAGTATCTGGTCCTTATCCCAGTGTGCTCTGGATCTTTAAGTGTTCGGCTACATACCGCTGAAATATCCTCATAACATTTAGCATTACCACACGTTCAAATAAAAAATTCCAGATGAACAACACTCTATGGGTGAAAGCATTCTTCCTAAATCTCCTCTAAACCGCTTTTTTCCTGCTTTTCATCTGTGACTGGTTATTATTCCTTCCCGAAAAGCCTTATTCCTGTCATACATATCTATCCTCTTCATAATATGTGCATGTTAATCAGTTTCTCACTCAGCGTTCTCTGTGCTTAGTTACACAGCCCCAGCTTAGCTCATCTACCTTCACAATGGGAATGGTCCAGCACTTGGCATTATTTTCATCTCCTGTGAACTTCTCCTCCTGCAATCAGACGGTTCCTGCAGTCTTGAAATTACAACGGAAAATGAAATGCTCTTTGAAGAAATGCCAAAATGTCTGAACAAAATCAGCAGCTCTTGTCCATCTATGATGAGAAAGGACAGTGAACGCTTCAAGTCCAATGATTCGTGTTCGGAACTGATGGGATGTATGGGTGGGTGAAAAATGTGGAAGAGGGCGGACAGGATCCAAAATGATTGAACTCGATGTTGGGTCCTGAAATATGCATGGTATTTGAGTAGAAAATGAGTTGCCCGATCTTCCAGCTTGCGCTGTGCCTTGAAGAAGAACTGCAACAGACCAGAGACTGGTATGATGGCTTGGGTACACAATGCAATCTTAAAGTGGCAGGACACTGGAAGATTGGGGTAAGTTTTGTTGATTCTGGACAGAACGTAAGTGATCTCAACTTTGTCACCGACTCGGTTTTCCTCTCTCCATTGTAGAGAGATCACATTCTCAGCAGGAACTACAGTTTTCTGGATTGAATGAAGTGCAGACAAATCACTGGAAGATGTGTCTGGAAATTTCCACAGTGAGGAGAGACATCGGAAACCAGCAGGAAATGTATCTGACAACATAGAACGTTACAGTGGAGTACAGGCACTTCGGCCCTCGATGTTGCTCCGACCTGTGAAAATAATGTGATGTCCATTGCAATGGAAAATTAACATTTCTTTTGAAACTAATAAAAGCACAGGGAAACAAAAAAAGTAAGGGCCTGACTTTGCAGAGTGCAAGTGTTGCAGACAGAAAGAAAATCTATGTATATTTAAACTGAACTAATAGCAGACTTACAAGGCCAGCAAACTACCATATCAACAGCCAAGGAATTAGAAAAAAACAACTCCATATCTGGAAAGAAACTCGAATGTTTCAGGCCACTGATCTTGAAGTGTTGATAAGAAGAAGCGATTTGAACTTTAAAGGGAATATATAAAAGCTATCAGGCGCCCATTACATGAGGCGTCTTGCCAATGTATTACCTGGGACACGGGAAACCTGAATTTATTGGAACTCCACGCGCTACATGCTGAAAAATTTCTGGCCCAAGAGAAGGAAAAACGGAAATTAAAGATGGAAAAGCAAACACTTAAACCTCAGCTTACTGTGATGCAAATGGTCGCCCAGCCGTTGGAAGGAGGTGCTGCGTGAAAAGAAGGGCTGGGAGAGGGAAATCTGGCGGCTGCTTTGTTGCAGAGCAATGGACCACTGAGTGAGGCAGCACACGCCCAGACAGCCTCAATCGGCCCTGGAGGCTGGGCAGCAGGGTGACTAATGGAGGAAGGCTGAGGTGGAGGTGGGCAGCCCCAAAGTTATGGGTACGCCTCTTTGCTTTAGGCTTGGCAACGAACACTCGCTTATGCTCATCTCTACTACTAACCTTATGGGCACTGAGACATGTCCCACCTCTATACTGAGCACTGAGTTTGCGAAGCGTGAAGTTTATTTTCAGTACAACGATGATGCATATAAGTCAATGCTTACATCTATGTTATAAGTGGAAGGTGCATCTCTTACTTTTTTGGAAGATACAAGGGCAACATATTCTGTTCATAAATCAAGGCAGTTCAGAGAGTCGACACAAATAAAGATGAACCGAAGCTTCCTGAACTTAATGGGCGCATCAGGAGTCGTGACACGAGAGAGATTGACTCCACCCCTATTGTGCAAAACCAGTAATGGGGAAACATTCAAATTCTCATTTCTGTTATCGGAATTCTGTACTTTAAATCTGATGTCTCGGGATCTCATCGTGAGACTGGGGTCCGATTTGCACAGTACCCCGACGGTCTTGCAGGTAATACAAAAAGAAGATTTAACAGTGCAGGCTGCAAAATATAAATCACGACCCCTGATGCATGCCAGAGAGCGATAGGTTCCGTGAGCGATTCACTCACCCAGGAAGCAAGTAGCCATGTTAATCCCATTAACACTGATATTCTTGCTGGAGATATGCTGCACTGCACAGCACACATACACCGCGATGGTCCTGACAAATCATAAGAAAGGATTGGTTCAGGAGATTGGTTAAACCAGATCAGTTGTAATTGTGCGAATTTTATTGGAATGATCACAGATGCGCTGTCACTTTAAACTTTTTTAAGCGCCTGTGACGGTAAATAGACCCTGTTTTTTTTATGTGGAAGGCTCTTTTCCTCACGGATCATTGGAGAAGGCATCCAACGACAGGTGTCAGAATTTGGGACCATGGATATGACAGGCACAAAAAACGAAAGATTGTATCTTCAGGGTCGGTGTGGGTATCTGCTTCAATGCAGTTATAAGGACGTATAGGAAGAAACTAAATTGGCTAACTCAGGCAGACAGGGCAGTCCAGGTAATCCGCGGCAGGAGTGTCGTCTGGCGTTTACCTGGTAGATGTCTCGGACCCAAGATTAAGATTAAGAAGGGTCCCAACTGATTTCAGGGCAAAAGGCAAACACGATGTGGGGCTCAAACGAATCCTTAAGAATAACCCCGAAGTCTGAGTATTGTCCTTGCAAAGCAAAAGAGCCGTTCAAACCCGAGGCTGTGCAAGGAATTACTCCAGTCTTTGAATCTCTCTTATCGGCTGGAGTGATAATCCCCCGTGAATAATCACTGGTGAGAACACCCATTTCTTTTCGTTCAAAAAGGCAAACATTCCAGGTGAATCGGGGGAATGGAGGTTTGTTCATGACCTGCAGGTTATCAAGAACGCTGTTGTTTTGCACACCCCAAATGTTCCCAACCCCTATATTATATTGGCTCAAATTCCACCGGATGTAAATGGCTCTCTATTGTGGATTTAGCAAATGCCTTGTTTTGTGTACCGTTACACGCCGACAGTCAATTCTGGTTCACTTTTTCCATTCAAAGGCAAATGGTATACTTTCACGTGACATTTTCAAGATTACTGTGAGTCCCCACCATAATTAACGAGGCTCTCCACAGGAGTCTGAAGACTCTTGTTTTAACCGGTAGGGGACTGGGTTCAGCGCTTCTGCAGTATGTAAACGAATGCTTAATCGCAGCATCAACAGAGAAACAATGTGATAAAGGTAGGCTTGCGAAGCTGTGTCATCTAGTCTCGCAAAACTAAAACTTGTGGAACAACAGTTGAAGTTCTTAGGTCACTTAATATCTGAACAAGGACAGGCCATTGGTCAAGACAGAGTTCAAGCAAACCAGCAAAATTCAAAGCCTCACATGAAGAAACAATTGTTATCCTTTTTGGTCATGTGATCCTACTTAGAATGTTCAACCTGCATTACGCAAACCTTTAGGCGCCTAAAAGTGACATAGTTCATGGTTCAGGTTTGCAGAGCTGCAGTCCGTTGCAGTGACCCCTGAGGCCTAGAGTGCCTTTGTTGAATTGAAATGGAACTCCAAACTACACAGACACTGGGATTCCAAATCCAAACAAGCCTTTTGTACAAATAGTGGATGAGAAGCGTGCCTGCATGACATTTGTGCTGATGCAGAATTATGTGTGTAAAATTGAGGTCAGTAGCTTATTTTTCACCTCAACTTGGATCCCGTAATGGCAGGATTGCATAAATGCCTCCGTGTCGTGCCTGCATTTGAAAAGGCTGTTGTAGCTTCCAGGGACATAGTCGGCTTTGTTGAATTAAACCGAGTGGTCCCACATGCAGTATCCTTACTGCTTTCTGAGCAAAGGACAGCACACATGTCGGCAGCACGTTGGCTCACATGCAATGCTATGCGATTGGAGAAGCCTAACATGACAATAAAGTGATGTAACGTCCTTAATGCTGCTTGTCTTCTCCTCAAAGAAGGAGACGGAGACCCACATGACTGCGTCGCTGTAATTAATGACATTTGAAGCCCGAGACCAGACGTGTAGGATTCACCAATTTAGAATCTGGACACGGCGTTTTATTGTGGATAGGTCAGCATTCAGAAGCAAAGAGATAGGCCAATGTCTGGTATGTTGTAGCAACTACCCACGAGGTAGTCAAAGCGGGATCACTTCCTTCTCATCTGTCAGTGCAAGCAGCAGAGCTGATTGCCTTGATTGAGGCATGTACATGGGCCGAAGGAAGAACAGTGAATATTTACATCGACAGCAGATATGCATTCGGGGTTGTACATAATTTTGGATCCCTGTGGAAAAACAAGGGCTTCTTGACCTCCACTGGAAAGCCAATCACATAAAATGGCCTGATCTCTGACACCCTGAAAGCAGTCCGATTGCCTAAATCAATCACTGTATGTAAATGTGAAGCCCACAGGAAAAAATATGATTCAATTTCTCAAGGCAATGAAAATGCAGACTGAGCGGCAAGGACGGCAGCCAATCAGCCGCTCATGTGTATGTCAAATATTTCTAATCAAAAGCAGACTTATGGGAGTTACAGTCTCAGGCCACATCAAAGGAGAAGCGTGAATGGAAAAGAGCATGGTGCAGAATGAGGGAATGGGTGTGGTGTGACCACAGTGGGAAACCCTGTCTACCACGATCTTTATTCCCTTTCTATGCCAAAGTAACACACGGTAAGGACCATGTGTCAAAAGTGGGGATGTACGACAATATTTCAGCACGCTGGTACAGAAAGGGATTTACTCATTACTCATAAAAATAATGTGAATAATGTGTTATCTGTGCCACTAATAATGTGGGGAGGGGAATACAAATGAATCAGGCAGAACACCCCCAATCCCAAAGACCCTTTGAACATTTACGGATGGATTTTATTGAACTAACAACCAGCGAAGGGAAAAGGCATTGTCTGGTAATAGTTGATGATTTCCCAAGGGGTGGAAGTGCTCCCACGTCTAAACAGGATGCCAGTGCAGTAGCCAAGGCTTTGCTAACTGAAATAATTCCGAGATGGGGAATCCCTGAAAGGCTAAGCAGCGACAATGGAAAGCCATTTATAAATATTGCCCTTCAGCAGATCAGTGATTACTTGGGAATAAAGGTGAGGCAACATTGTGCCTACCACCCAGCGAGCGGTGGGGCAGTGGAAAGAGAGAAAACTATCCTTAACAATAAATTGGTAAAATGTTGTGAGGAACTAGAGGTGACATGGACAAAGGCATTTCCAATTGTGCTAATGTATATGAAGGAGAGGAAGAGTAAATATTAGGACGTTTGAGAATTTGCTTGGAAGGTGGCCCAATACAGGAATTGGCCAAGACCGATTGTAAAACAGATAACAGACCACTGTGAGGACGAGATATTATGTTACGGTATAAAACTCTCCACACTTCTGTCTCAAATACAGAATCAAAAGAAGGGCAGCACTACCCCAATCAGCAGAAGGGAAGATGCACAATCTAGAACCTGAAGACTGGATAGTGCTGAAAGACTTCAGGAGCAAAAGCATGAAGGCGAAGAGCTGGCTGGGACCGTTCCAAGGGCTCCCTACAACACAGACAGCTGTTAAGATTGCCGAAAGAGCCACGTTGATACACGCCAGCCGTTGCAAACGTGAAGCTGACCTTGAGGAGACATTGGACAACACCGGATCCAAATAAGGTTAAGTAATGATTAGAAGACTCATAGAAATATGGGGCTGCATGGCAGGACGAGTCGTGAAGGCAGGGGTGTCTGGGATACAACAGCAGACGGTAATCTTAACCAAGGATGTTCAGTTGACCTTTACATGCTACCCATGCCCGTTTGGTAACCAGGACGACTATAAATAAGGCAATAAATATTTATGCAGAGATCCTTGTGTACCCAGTTACTGGCACTGAGTAGTATCCATCACGGCTACAGGTACACCTGACACGGGATATCGGTTTCCTGTTATCAAAGAAGGAGGTGCCATGGCAAGGGTAATAATAACCAAGATTCATGAGCGATGAGGAAGCCTGGTGGTGTGGAATAGATAGACCCTTCTCCGATATCTACAGACAGGTGAACTTAGTGGTACAGCCTCGCACCCACCCCACCCCAGATGCAGTGCAGAAGGTCCTCCAAAAAATAGTAGCTCCTGGACTCGAAAAAATGAATGTCCAATGACCTGCACTGCAGATGGGCGGAAAGGCCTTTTCCAAGCTGACAGAAATGGAAGAAAGAAATAAACTGAATGGGCAGTTAAAATGATCACAAATGAAAAAAGTAAAAGTGGATTCATTGATAAAGCATACAGCGCCATATTTCACTTTCTGTGGAAGTCTACTGTTAAGGATACGGTGGTCTCACTGCTGTAGCAATGGGGGATTTCCTCTGACCGTTTATGTTGTTGACAACCTTCCCAAAGCAGGGAATTTGTATGGAAATGGCAATTAATCCAGTATTGTCACAAACAGGATTCAGACTAGCATAAAACAAAGAAGTCTGAATCCTGGAAATCTGAATCAACAACAGGAATTGACAGAGAAAGTCTGCAGGCCTGACAGCATCTGTGGAGTAAAAGAAATTTATTGTTTCTTATCACAGATTCAGGCTATTTATGCTTTTTATTGTTTTATTGCCTGGGTAATTGTCAATTTCACTTCACAAAACAGCATACTTATCAGAATCTCTCAATAGCTGACAAATGTCATGTGTAATAATGCAAAATTCCTTTATCGGCTGTAATGCTGTTGCTGTTGCACTGAGTTGGTGAAAGGCTGGCATTCATTACCTTTTTCTTCTCCTTTATGTCGATGAGCATCCATGGTGAATGGAGAATTTCTGTTTGTGTCCCTTAGTCTCTCTGTACCACCTCACTCTCTTCTACATTCTCACACTCTCTGTCTGTCAATATCCCTCATTTTTCATTTCTACTCTTGGAAAAGTGTTAACATCGGAGGCTGTTCCGTCGCTTTCTCCGTCGCCCCCTCCACCGGCCAGAGTGTGTAGAACTGGGCTCAGTCTCTAAGTAATGTCTGTGTTACTTGGGTCTGAGATCAGGTGACATTTGTTCATTCAAAACGTTATGAGCTTTTACAATTCTAAATAGTATTCATAATAGACCAGAAAAAAAGCAGTTTCACTCCAATTATAGGATTTCTATGATGCCATTGCTGTTTGCCGAAAATCAATGAATGGTGACAGCAGACAATGAGAGCCATTATCTCATTGGATGTGTTATTACTACAACATTGTCCTGCAAGTCTGCAGTGTCTCTTGCGTCTCTTCATTATCCCAAAAAACTTGAAAAGACGGACGGAGAATAATAGTAGAAGAGATAGACAAATCCTTGTCGAACAGAGTAAAAAGAACTCTGCGTTGAATTAGCAGGATAGAACATAGACTAATGGGTCCACATCAGGAGGTAGGGCTTGGTAGCACGAAATAATAACTGTCTGAGCTCTAACACAAGAAGCATGCTGAGCCGTTACTTTCGCGATGTTGGATAAACAATACGGCTTTTACAAGAAGTTTAAATAATGAACTTTCAATGTACAGAACATTTGACAACATTTGACACCATTAACGTCTGGTTATTACTACATGCTTTAACTGACGAAACCACAAACACGGTTCTTCAAATCAATAAGGGCATTTAATGAAGTATTTGATCACAGTTAATCGGACTACCTTTCTGTAATAAAGCTGTTAGATGAGAATTTATATCAACGTCCGTTTGTGCAGGAAAGAAGTTCGCAGCTGGTGACTGTCCACTGAAAATGTACAGGAAGAGGCAATCTCTTCTTGCTTTGATTTCAAACTGATGCCTTCACCTCTTTAACCTGACCGGAAAAACAGTATGCGTTCATCCTCTCGGGGCCGATTTACAGCCTGAATGTGCACAGAGGGAAACTCATACCAAGAGACCAGGGTAATTGTGGTGAATTTACCAGGAGTGGTGTGTGAGT